>NC_134353.1:215753419-216119451 GCF_048569485.1 Anomaloglossus baeobatrachus
GGAAAAAGCCTGAAGAATGGGCGGCTCGCTTCTTTTAGCCTGTTGGCGTCTTTGGAAATCTGAAGCTACAAAAGACACTCAAAAGACTGAACGTATGAAGAAGGGCACATTATTTCTACAGGGAGGTTTAGATGTTCATTAGTGCTTTTTTTTAGGCAGGTTTCAAAGCGGATCCGCCAGAGAAAAATGTGGTGTGCACATTCTTACCTCCATTATTTTCTTGTACCTAACAAGTTTCATCAATGTTTTGTCTGTGTCAGAATTTACCAGCAGTGTGAACCTCATTGTTTTCCTATGGGAAGAAAAATGTTTTGTATGCATCTCTAAGGCTATGTTTTTCGCGGCGTTTTTGCGCGTTTTGTGGGTGCGTTTTTAGCCTCAAAACTGCATGACTTTGCTTCCCCAGCAAACTGAGTTTTCATTTTTGCTGTCCGCACACAACTTTTTTTTTAAGCTGCGTTTTTGAGCTTAAAAAAAAAAATGGACATGTCAATTCTTTCCTGCATTTTTCTGCGTTTTCCCCCCATGCAATGCATTGGAAAAACGCAGCAAAACGCAGCCAAAAAAGCACCAAATCGCGGTAAAAACTCATGCTTTTTTGCCGAGGGTGCGTTTTTGTGCGTTTTTAGCGGCCAAAAACGCAGCGTCAAAAAACCGCAGCGTGTGCACATAGCCTTACACATTTTGGCTGTCTCCACATTGCAGATTTGGTTGCAAACATTTCTGCACCATTTTCTTATCTTTTTGCAGGAAAAATGTAGCAGTAAAAACATGCTTTTTTTCAATGCGTTTTCATTGCGCTTTTCCAATGGTGAAAATCGTTATATACTTTTTCCATATTATTGACAGTATCGTGTTCTAGACCCTGGTGGATCTTCTGGCTTTTTTATGTTGTATAATTTAATGTAAAATCAGTAAATTAGATGTTATTATTTGGAAAGCTAATTGCATTGTCTTATTGCCTTGGAGCGGATTTTAGCTATATAAGGAAAAAAGAAGCAATGTGTCCACAGCAATTCAGAATTCCCATAGACTTTGCTGGGATGCGTTTTTACTTGCAGTATTAAAAACTGCAAGATAAAAATGCAACTTGTGAACATGGCCTAAAGGGTGCTTTACATGCTGCGACATCGCTAGCGATCGCACCCGCCCCCGTTGTTTGTGCGTCACTGGCAAATCGCTGCCCATGGTCGACAAAATCGGAAGTGCGCGTCACGCATACCTGCCTAACGAAGTCGCTGTGGCCGGCGAACAACCTCTTTTCTAAGGGGGCAATTCGTGCGGTGTCACACAGCAGGCGTCCAATAGAAGCGGACGGGCGGAGAGCAGCCGCATGAAGGTCACTCTCACCTCTTTGCCGGAGGACGCAGGTACGCTGTTGTTCGTCGTTCCCGGGGTGTCACACGTAGCGATGTGTGCTGCCTTAGGAACGACAAACAACCTGCGTCCCAGAAAATCAAGACATTTTGAAAATGAACGACGTGTCAACGATGAACGATGTGGTGAGTATTTTGGATCGTTAGCAGTCGCTCGTACGTGTCACACGCAACGACGTCGCTAACTAGGCCGGATATGCGTCATGAATTCTGTGACCCCAGCGACGTCTTGTTAGCAATGTCATTGCGTGTAAAGCGGCCTTAAGGTTACACTGTCTAAATATTTTCTTTCCATGGATTTTTCTTCTATAGCATTTATTCATTAGTCTCTTTGGGCATGTTCACAACGCACCTTATGCCAGAAAACACATTGCTCATTTTTGTGCCATGCAGGGGTTTTCTTTATTTTCATGAAATCAGTTGCTGTAAGGCTATGTGCCCACGTTTTTTGTGTGTTGTTTTTTTTTTTTTCTTTTTTTTTTTTATATGCATTTTTCCTTCCTTATTTTAATCTGTAAAATCAAGGAAAAAGCATCCCAGCAAAGTCTGAGAATTGTGACTTGCTGTGCACATGCTGCTTCTTTTTTTTTTTTAGCAAATTTTGTTGCTGAAAAATGTTGTCAATTGTTTCTGGTTTTTTTTCTGTTTTTCTATAATCCCCTCCAATGCTTTATCACTACAGTAGATTATAGCGCAGCACTTCGCCTCACACGCCATGCGTACAGCATGGTATGTGAGGTTCTCCGTAGCTCAGTAATCCAGGGCCGTCATGGTGATGACCCAGGATTGCCATGGCAGCGATTGGGTCTCTGTGATCACATTACAGGGACCCGATCTCCAGGGAGAGGTAAGCGATTACTCTTCTTGCCCTCTGAATGCTGTGATCACAACATTCAGAGGGTTAAATTGCCAGGAGTGGTGCGGGCACCGCTTCGGCAGTGAGAGCCTGGTCTCGGCTGTAACATCAGCAGGAGACCCAGCAGTGATCATGGGGGTACAGCACCTGAACCCCACAATCGCCATGTGTAAACAAAAGCACAAAAAGAAGCAGGAAAAACGCAAGTGAAAAAATGTGCAAACGCAATAAAAAATGCTCGTGTTTTCAGCTGCTTTTTTTCTGCAAAAAAGAAGCACACAAAAAAGCAACGTGAGCACATGGCCTAAGGTCTAAAAAAAATGCAGGCCAAAGGCACAAAAAATTTACATGCTGCAGTTTTTCTGTGCACTAAAAGCTGCAAGCAAAAAAAAAAAAGTAACGTGCACACAGCATTTCTAAATTCTCATAGACTGCTGGGAGAAGGAAAGACGTGTAGTTTTGGAGAACAAACTGCACCAAAAACGCGGTAAGGCTATGTGCGCACGTTGCATATTTGCATGCAGTTACGCTGCGATCTGCACCGCAGCGTAACTGCATGCGTCCTGCGTCCCCAGCACAATTTATGAAGATTGTGCAGGAGACGTGTGCACGTGACGTATTAGAGCGCAGCGCTTCGGCTGCTGCCCGAAGCGCGCGTTCTAAGAAGTGACATGTCACTTCTTTCCTGCGCTCTGCCTGCAGGTCCCGCTCTGTCTATGGGAGGGGCTGCAGTCAGAGCGCATGGAATCGGCTTTTTTTTTTCATTACGGACTCTTTCTGCAGCGATTTGAAGCGCACGTGTGCTGTTCAAGTCGCTGCAGAAATTTCTGCAGGGACAGAACGCTACGTGCGCACATAGCCTGAGAAACAAAGTGTACGCATACAGACTAAGGGTATGTTCCCACATTGCAGATTTAGGCTCAGATTTTCTACACCTAAGGGCATGTGCGCACGTTGCGTCGTGTCACTGCAGAAAATTCTGCTGCAATTTGACAGCACATGTGCGCTTCAAATCGTTGCAGAAACACTTTGTCATGGATGCAGTTTTTCTGCAGAAAAATGTCGATTTCATGCGCTCTGGATGCTGCCTCTCCCATAGACAGAGTGGGAGCGCACGAAATAATTGACATGCTGCATTTTTAAACGCACCGATTTTGTCAAATTTTTGACACTCAAATCGCTGTGTTCAAAAAAGCATTGTGCGCATGGATTATGCACAGTCTTCATAGATTGTGGTGGGGACGCAGGACGCATGCACTTACGCTGCAGTGCTAAACGCTGCTTAAACGCATGAAATTACGCAACGTGCGCACAAGCCCTAAAACTGCATCTTTTGTCAAGAAAAATGCTGCTGAAAAAACACTTATTTATTTTTAAATGCATTGAGATAGGGAAAATGCTGGGAAAAACACAGTCAACTGTTTGGTGCAGTTTTTTTCTGCATCAAAATCTGTAAGGAAAAAAATCTGCAACGTGGGCACAGCACCTCAGGATTCTCATAGACCTTGTTGGGATGCATTTTCCCTTGTTGTGTTTTTTTTTTTTATTTTTTTTTTGCTCCTCGCGCATCGATCTGAATGGAGAAAAACACCATAAAGAAAATTGACATGTTGTCTTCCTAATAAAATAACAAATTAACAAATTCAAGAAAAAAATGACAGTTCAAAGAAGATTTTAGAAATTTTATTTGATGTGCACTGCTGACATAAAGCTAACATACAAACGCCCAGTGTGAACAAGCTCTTAGTGTATACAATCACACTGCCATTTTTTTTTTTTTGCAGGAAAATTTTAGCAAAAAAACTTTTTTGTTTTTGTAAATAATTTTTCTCCTTAGTTTTTTAACACCTTCAACACAGCCAATTTCCATTTTTGCGTTCTCGTTTTTTTCCTCCTTGTCAAAGAGCTATACCTTTTTTTTTTTTTTTTTTTTCTGTCCACATAGAGGTACGAGAGCTTGTTTTTTGTTGCAGTTTTGAAGGACAACATTTATCTTTACTATTTAGTGTACTGGAAAACAGGAAAAAAAGTTCTGACTGCGGTGAAATTCTGAAAAAAAGAAACCCCACAATTCTGACATTGTTTTTTACTGCCTTCATCTCCTCATCTTTACGCTTACGGCGATGCCAAGCTTGTTCAATTTTTTATTTTAGTGCTGAAAATAATCAAAACCGGTGAGAAAAAAAAAATCGTTTTTAATTGTGTATCCATTTTCTGATACGTATTTTTTAATTTTTGTTACTATCTTTATTTTTTAATGGATCAAAAGGGAAAAAGGGAGGTGATTTTGAACTTTTGTTGTTTTTTTTTCTCTCTGTATATTTTAGTTTTCTTAGGTGACTTGAACCTGCGATCATCTGATCGCTTGGGCTATATACATGAATCCAACTGTATTGCTGCATATAGTAAAAATCAGTCTCCTTTGAAGCCTGACCACAGGCTACATGTCAAGGGAGCTCCATGATGACAAGCATGGAAGGCTTTGAGACCCCCCCCCCGCAAGGACTTGTTTACATTCTGTGTTATTTCAGCATAATTTTCAAGGGTAAAAAAAGCTGCACTTAAGGCTATGTCTGCACGCTGTGACCAAAAAACACATCTTGTGGTAAAAAAAAAAAGTATAAAAAAGTGCATTTTACATGTGTTTTTTGACTATGCGTTTTTAATGCGTTTTTCACCACATGGGTGAAAAACGCAAAAAGTATTGACATGCTGCAGTTTTGTGGTCACCACGAAAATAAAGACCCCCTTCCCAAAAAAAAAAGCAACCTACGCACAGCAAGGCTATGTGCGCACAGTGCGTTTTTCGCGGCGTTTTTGCGCGTTTTTCGGGTGCGTTTTTGGCCTCAAAACTGCAGGACTTTGCTTCCCCAGCAAAGTCTGAGTTTTCATTTTTGCTGTCCGCACACATCTGTTTTTTTTACCTGCGTTTTTGAGTTAAAAAAAAAAATGGACATGTCAGTTCTTTCCTGCGTTTTTCTGCGTTTTTCCCCCCATGCAATGCATTGGAAAAACGCAGCAAAACGCAGCCAAAAACGCACCAAATCGCGGCAAAAACGCATGCGTTTTTTAATGCGTTTGTTCGACGCAGGTGCGTTTTTGTGCGTTTTTAGCGGCCAAAAACGCACAAAAATGCAGCGTCAAAAAGACGCAGTGTGCGAACCTAGCCTAAATCTGAAATCTTATAGACTTTGCTGGGGAAGGAAAAGAATGCAGTTTTTGGTGACTAAAAGGTCACCACAACTGCACCAGAAAAGCATTAAAAACTGCAGTGTGTGCATGGAGGCTTACAGCACCAGCAAAATGAATGATTTCTGAAACCTCATGCACATGCTGCTTCTTTTTTTCCTTGCAGATTTGAATTGTCAAACAATTTTTTTTCGACCCTGCAGCATGTCAATTCCTTCAGAATTTTTTTACAGTGTTTTTCAATAAATTCTGTTTGATATATAAGGCTATGTGCCCACGGGGACATTGTCCTGCGGATATATCCGCAAGACATTCCGCAGGTGCTCCCAGAAATCTGCAACAGAACTTTCTCTGTTTCAATGCTGCGGATATACAGCGGAATGTCGTGCGGATATAGTGCGGACATTCTGCATTGAGGATACCGTACCATGGCTTCGGCACTGCATCCTCAATGCAGAACAAGTGCTGGAGTGATCGGGGTGCTCATACTTACCTCCATCATGCAGCACCTCGCTTTCCGGCGGCCGAGTCACTGTCAGGCAGCGTCTGGTTCACTGTGCTGGAGGTGGGCGGGCCTGAACTAGCTCCGACTGTCACATGACTGGAGCTCGTGCAGGCCCCGCCCACCTCTTCCTTCCTGTACCTGGCTGGATCCACCGCGCTGCTGTACACCGGACGGAGAAAGTGACTCTGGTCTCTATCAAGTCAGGTAAGTATATGGGACCCTGCGGAGAAATCCGCAACAATAATTGACATGCTGCAGATTTTTCCGCACGAAAATCCGCACGATTTCCGCTGTGGAAAAATCCGCAGCGTGGGCACAGCATTTCCCAAATGCCATAGAAATGGCTGGGGAGTAGCTGTGCTGCAGATTTCTGGAAAATCCGCGGCTTTTCCGCGAGAAATCCACGGCAAAATCTGCACATTTTCCGCAGCGTGGGCACATAGCCTTTGGGAAACAACTTACAGAAGAAAAATAATAAAACACCAAGTTACAGGGGAAAATGTGAAGGTGGAATAGCAGAAAGGAGGTAAATAGGGGGCAGAAACAAGGGAAAAATAATTTTCAGTGTTCTTCATCCATTCAATTAATAAGACAAATGTGTCAAAAACTTGTCATTTACGCAGCATTTTTCAAGCCCTACTCTAGTTTTTTGGTATAAAAAAAATCTGTAAATGACTAACTTGCACATACCCCTGTACACATTCAGGTAGAAAGAGGTTTTTTGCCCAGCTCACCTGTGTGATGGAAGCCAGTGATCCTGGGCTGTGCACGGAGAAGAGGTTTGGAGAGCCAGTCCATGTGCATTGAAATTGGTTAGAGGATTTCACCAGCACAAAACTCCAGGCATTTTGTTCTTTAAAATAAAACTTCCTTTATTTTCTTATCATTAAAAAGTCCATGCTATGGTGGTCAAGCCCATGTCAGAGAGGACGCGTTTCGAACATCCAGTTCTTATTCAGTCTCTAAACCATCTAGTCACAGAACTGTTTAAAAAGGGCTGAACCCAAACATGTGATCAAATGCAAGGAGAGAGCAAGACAATTACAAAAACATTAACCCCTCGAGTTATATCACTCCATATAATGCTTATAACACTTATATATATATACAAAGTTTTTTTAGCCAGATTAATATGCAAACATCAATTCATTTCTTTTATTTAAACCTTTCGGAAATCTTGTGCCCATTAAAAACATCCATTTTATTTCTCTCTGAAAGAGGATATCTTTCAAATTTCCACCTCTTCTAGGTAGTTGAATTTTTTCAATGGCATTGACTTTCATGCCTGTAAATTACCTGCATGTGCGTCGCGAAAATGTTGAGACGCTCCTGATAATTTTCTGGTGGTGGCATTATTAACATCATAAATGTGTTCAGATATCCTCTTTCTGAGAGAACGACAAGTGCTGCCTATATATTGTAACTGGCAAATAGTACACGATATTAAATAAACCACATGGTCTGAACTGCAGTTTATGAGTGACATTATTTTATACGTTTTTTTATCTGTAAATGAAGAAAATTCTTTCACATTTGACATATAACCGCATAGTCCACACGATCTGTGGCCACATTTGAAAGAGCCTGTGCTGGGTAACCAATTGCCAGTGTTTTTTTCTTTTTTGGTGGAACCGCACCTATTCATATGATCACTAGGTGATAACATGGATCCCAATGTAATGTTCCTTTTTGAAACAAATTTAACTCCATTTTTTAAGATTTTGTGTAATGTGTCATCTGTAGATAAAATGGGTAAATATTTTTTAATAATTTTAATTACATCATAATAATTCTTACTGTATGTTGTTGAAAAAACAACTGACAATTCTTTCTGGGGATTATCTCTGGTTTTATTCATGTCCAAATATTGTGACCTACTCACTTTGATTGCCTTGGTTTTGGCTTTCTGGAGATTTGTCATTTTATAACCTCTTGCCAAAAACCTTTTTTCAATAGTGCTGCATTCTACCTCAAAACCATTTTGGGTGTTGCAACATCTCCTAGCACGGACATATTCACCTGTAGGGATGTTATTTATAACATGCTTTGGATGGCAACTTCCCGCATGTAATAGTGAGTTGCCTGATATGGGTTTTCTGTAAAGACTACAATTAATTTCTCCATTGTCACCCTTCCCATGGAATTGTATATCCAAAAAATTAATTTTTGATACATCATGAAAAAAAGTGAAAAAAAGATTATGGGCATTATTATTAATATATGATATGAAATCCTCAATTTTTTTGTTTGGGTTTTGCCATACAATAAGTACATCATCTATAAATCTCAGATATAATGCTATATCCGAGAAAAAAGGATTGCACTGATTAAAAATATATTGTTCTTCCCACCAAAACATAAATATGCCTGCTAGAGAGGGGGAAAACCGTGCGCCCATTGAACATCCCTGTAACTGAATATATCCTTTATTTAAAAAGGTAAAATAGTTGTTTTTGAGTAAAAACTCAGTTACGTCAATCAAATAGTCCTGTAATTCAAGTGAGTAGTCAGAATATTTTTTGAGCAAATCTTTCAACGCTAAAATGGCAAGAGAATGTGGAATGGATGTATACAATGATTGCACATCACAAGTTAACCAGCTAAAATTATCCTGCCATTTCATCTGAGAAATAATATTCAACACATGTTTGCTATCTAATACATAGCCAGGAGACATTTTAGGAAGAAATTGAAGGTGGTTATCCAACCACTCTGCTAGATGTTCAGTGTAAGAATCTATACCTGAGACAATCGGTCTCATTTTTGGGGGAAATTGGTTTTTATGTGACTTGGGTAAGGCATGTAATAATGGTATTAAACAATAAGATGGATTAAGATAATCTCTCAATTTTTCATCAATTAAACCCAAATGTAAGCCTTCTTCTAGAATTTTTTCCAAGGATTTTTTTATATCTGCAGAGGGGTCATGATCGACTCTCCTGTAGGTATCACAATCCTGTAACATAGTCAATACCTCCCTTTCATAAAGTCCAGTATCCAAAACTACGACTGCCCCCCCCTTGTCAGAATTTTTTATTATGATGTTAGAGTTTTTTTGCAGGGAAATAATCGCATCCTTCTCAGTCTTAGACAAATTTTGAACCATAGGTTCTTGTAAATGGGAAAGAGCAGTTAATTCCTTTTCTACTATGTTCTGGAAATCAGTCATCTGATCACACCTCGAAGGTATGGGATAAAAACTGGGATTAGGAACATTAAAGTGGGAAACCGCACAATGTGGATTGGGTCCGGCACCACTATCACTTGACAAATCATGCAAATCTTGTAAAGCCATTTGTTCTTTAAATGACATAGGAGAGAAAAAAATGTCAGCTGATGCATTTGAAACATTAGGAACATTAACCTCATTTTCATCGTGAAAGAAGTGTTTTTTTACTGTTAATTTTCGGATAAACTTATTAACATCTAGTATTGTTTTAAAGAGATCAAACCTCTTGTTGGGAACAAAATTTAAACCCCTTTTCAAAACACTAATTTCACTACTGTTTAAAATGCATGCCGACATATTTATAACAGAAAAATTATTATTATCAATATTCATTTCCTTTTCCCCCTCGTGAAATGATTGTGTTGGTACACATGGCTTTCTATGTTTGCGGCCGCTCCTCCTTGTTTTTTTCGATTTTTTTTTTTTGAAAAAACGGCTGGTTTTTCAAGTTTTTTGACACACTTGAAGAAGTGGATGGGGTGTCAAAATTATTATCGGACGTGTCAGTATTATAGTCTGTAGAGTCCACATCAGTCGTTTCAAAGTCCGTAGAAGAAAAATTGACACGAGTAGAATTGTTACGTCTTTTATGATTTTTCAATATGGATCTGGGACCAGCTTGGAAAAATCTCCTGGAATTATGCCAATTGTAGATTTTATTATCCTCATAGTCCCTTAAATCACGAACAAACTTTTTCTCTTTTGAATGCAGTGATTGTATCCTCAAGGGCAATGATTTTAGTGTTTATCTGGTCTTTCGTGGTCTTATAAGCATCCAGACCTGAATATTGTGCAAGGGAAACTTCAATTTCTTTAATCTTATTCTCCAACACACCTATTTTACACACCCTGTACACATTCAGTATTTGGTACATTTTTTGCCTCAGTATTTGTAAGACAAAACCAGGAGTGGAACAGTCAGGCCGGGGCCACACTGTGATGTACTGCGATCCTCGCATGACACTTGGCTCACGCTGGCAGCACAGCGGGAGCCGAGCGTCATGCGAGTGTCACTGCGACTGTGTGAGCGGACCTCAGCTGCGGGGGGGGCGGACTGGCACTGAGGAGGGGAGGGAGGGATTTATCTCCCTCTCTCCTCCGTAGCCGGCTATTGCCATTCTCGTTCTGCACTTGCGGTACACCGGTGTACTGCGAGTGCAGTGCGATTTCATAGACTTCAATGGGTGCGAGAGAGACCAGGATCGCATTACAATAGCAGCATGCTGCGATTGTTTTCTCGGCCCGATTAGGGCTGAGAAAATAATCGCTCATGGGTGCTAGGACATAGGCTAATGGTCCGAGTGGAATGCGATGTTTTGTCTGATTTTCATGCCGTGTGTCTTAGGCCTCCAGAGGAAAGGTTTAATAGAAACACAAGCGCCACTTCTATATTTATACCCACTTTTGGTTTTGGATAACGAATACTGAGGTAAAAAACTCACCAAATACTCAACGTGTGCACATAGCCTTACAAGTACTGAGGTGAAAAACTCTCCAAATACTGAATGTGTGCACGTGGCCTTACAAATACTGAGATACAAAACTCTCTAAATACTGAACGTGTGCGCAAAGCGTATTTGGTGAGTTTTTTACCTCAGTATTTGTAAGACAAAACCAGGAGTCGAACAATCAGTGGAAAAGTATAATAGAAACGCGTTACCACGTCTGTATTTTTTACCCACTCCTGGTTTTGCTTTACAAATACTGAGGTAAAAAAGTCACCAAATACTCAACATGTGTACAGAACCTTGGGGTATGTTCACACTGAGACAGTGTGTGTGTATGTGTATATATATATATATATATATATATATATATATATATATATATATATATATATATATATATATATATATATATATATATAATTACTGCTCCATGTGTGCTTAGAGGGGAGAGGTCTGCGTGTAGACTGCTTTAACCTTATGTTTATTGATTATAATATATCATTTTATGTTCACGTGTTGCGTATAATTTGCATGTTTTTGTTTTTTTTATTTTTTTTTCCTGCATTTTTCACCTATTCATTTTTATGGATGAAAAACTGCAAAAACCCTAAAAGCGTTTATCGACTTGACAAAAACTCAGCAGGCCTTCAAATGCGCAAAAAAAATAAATGCAATGAAGCTGCGTAAAATACGCAACAAAAACGCTGCAAAAACCGCCACGTATAATCATACCCGAATGATACATGTGGGATTTATGCAAAGTTTCCGAATAAGCAATCTGCATGACTTTCTTGAATATAAATTTCCATGCAGATTTACTCTTCAATTGAAAAAAGGCTGTAAAGTAGCAGTGACTCAGGGGACATGCTGAGAATGACATTTTACAGAAAGTCCTAAACCCTGCACAATTTTTTTTTTTTTTGTAAATTGCATTGTTAATTAGGTTAAAAAAAAAGATAAGGCAATCAAGTTCCATATTCCTCTATTGCTAGATGATTTATAACCCACAATGCCATTAGTGATAATAAATACTTTCATTTCAAGTAGGTGTAGTGCCATTTTCAATCCACTTTGTAGAGGGATTAGCAAGCAGTACCCAAATGCTAGCTTTAAAACTAATCTGTCACCAGGTTTTTGCTATGTAATCTGATAACACCGTGATGTATGGACTGAGACCCTGATTCCAGCTATGTGTCACTTGCTGGTTTGCCTGCTCTCATTTTGATTCAATCCCTGTTTTCTCTGTGGAAGATCTAGCAGTGCTCACATTGCTGAGCTCTGTATAACCCCACCCACACCACTGATTGACAGCTTTCTGTGTACACTGTACATTGACAGAAAGCTAAACTGGGCATTTGACTAGGAGGCAAGAGGCACCTAGTCATGATACTGACAATCTCTTGCTGATAAATTACTGATTTTATTGAAACTGCAACACACAGCCCAGTAAGTGATACATTGCTGGAATCAGGCTCTCTGCCCCTACAACATGCTGCTGTTATATTACTGTATTTTTCAAATTATAGGACGCACTTTTCCTCCCAAAAATTTGGGAGGAAAATGAGGGGTATAATCCGAATGTAGCTTACTGGGGGTGGTGGAGAGGGGTCATAGGAGGCAGGGGAGATGCTGCGGAATGTGCTGCGGGTGTTGCTGGGTGCTGTGCTGCGGGTGTTGCTGGGTGCTGTGCTGCGGGTGTTGCTGGGTGCTGTGCTGTGGGTGTTGCTGGGCGCTGTGCTGCGGGCGTTGCTGGGCGCTGTGCTGCGGGTGGTGAGGCAGGGGCTGCCATTCTGAAAATGTCGGCGGTAACTGCTTCAAATATTGGCGCTCGAAGTCGTCGCGTGCCTGGATGGAGCTCTAGATCAAGATCTAATCTGCGCACACGCAGCCTCCCGCCCATTGGTTCCCTGCAGTGGACTTAAGGAAAATGGCTGCTCCTCCTGCCTCACAGCGCCCACAGCACGCACCAGGGACACCCGCTGCACCGTCCGCAGCATTGCCAACTGTACCAGCACCATTGCCCCTGCATATATATATGTATATGTATATATGTATATGTATATGTATATATATATATATACACAGTTAGGTCCAGAAATATTTGGACAGTGACACAATTTTCGCGAGTTGGGCTCTGCATGCCACCACATTGGATTTGAAATGAAACCTCTACAACAGAATTCAAGTCCAGATTGTGACGTTTAATTTGAAGGTTTAAACAAAAATATCTGATAGAAATTGTAGGAATTGTACACATTTCTTTACAAACACTCCATATTTTAGGAGGTCAAAAGTAATTGGACAAATAAACCAAACCCAAACAAAATATTTTTATTTTCAATATTTTGTTGCGAATCCTTTGGAGGCAATCACTGCCTTAAGTCTGGAACCCATGGACATCACCAAACGCTGGGTTTCCTCCTTCTTAATGCTTTGCCAGGCCTTTACAGCCGCAGCCTTCAGGTCTTGCTTGTTTGTGGGTCTTTCCGTCTTAAGTCTGGATTTGAGCAAGTGAAATGCATGCTCAATTGGGTTAAGATCTGGTGATTGACTTGGCCATTGCAGAATGTTCCACTTTTTAGCACTCATGAACTTCTGGGTAGCTTTGGCTGTATGCTTGGGGTCATTGTCCATCTGTACTATGAAGCGCCGTCCGATCAACTTTGCGGCATTTGGCTGAATCTGGGCTGAAAGTATATCCCGGTACACTTCAGAATTCATCCGGCTACTCTTGTCTGCTGTTATGTCATCAATAAACACAAGTGACCCAGTGCCATTGAAAGCCATGCATGCCCATGCCATCACGTTGCCTCCACCATGTTTTACAGAGGATGTGGTGTGCCTTGGATCATGTGCCGTTCCCTTTCTTCTCCAAACTTTTTTCTTCCCATCATTCTGGTACAGGTTGATCTTTGTCTCATCTGTCCATAGAATACTTTTCCAGAACTGAGCTGGCTTCATGAGGTGTTTTTCAGCAAATTTAACTCTGGCCTGTCTATTTTTGGAATTGATGAATGGTTTGCATCTAGATGTGAACCCTTTTGTATTTACTTTCATGGAGTCTTCTCTTTACTGTTGACTTAGAGACAGATACACCTACTTCACTGAGAGTGTTCTGGACTTCAGTTGATGTTGTGAACGGGTTCTTCTTCACCAAAGAAAGTATGCAGCGATCATCCACCACTGTTGTCATCCGTGGACGCCCAGGCCTTTTTGAGTTCCCAAGCTCACCAGTCAATTCCTTTTTTCTCAGAATGTACCCGACTGTTGAATTTGCTACTCCAAGCATGTCTGCTATCTCTGATGGATTTTTTCTTTTTTTCAGCCTCAGGATGTTCTGCTTCACCTCAATTGAGAGTTCCTTAGACCGCATGTTGTCTGGTCACAGCAACAGCTTCCAAATGCAAATCACACACCTGTAATCAACCCCAGACCTTTTAACTACTTCATTGATTACAGGTTAATGAGGGAGACGCCTTCAGAGTTAATTGCAGCCCTTAGAGTCCCTTGTCCAATTACTTTTGGTCCCTTGAAAAAGAGGAGGCTATTCATTACAGAGCTATGATTCCTAAAACCTTTCTCCGATTTGGATGTGAAAACTCTCATATTGCAGCTGGGAGTGTGCACTTTCAGCCCATATTATATATATAATTGTATTTCTGAACATGTTTTTGTAAACAGCTAAAATAACAAAACTAGTGTCACTGTCCAAATATTTCTGGACCTAACTGTATATATGTATAAATATATAAATAAATATAGATAGATATATATATATATATATATATATATATATCTCATTACACACACACACACACACACACACACACACACACAGATAGATATGGGGCCTGTTTTATAATCTGGTGCTGTCTTACCGGAGGGGGGGTGGCATCAGTGGTGGAGCAGGCTCGCAGGAGGCAGGGGCAATGCTGCTGGTATAGTGTGTGTATATATATATGTATATATGTGTATATATATAATTATATTATATTATATATATATATATATATATATATATATATATATATATATGTATATATAAAAAAAATGTTATATTATATTTATTTTTTTTCCCTCTAAATTTGAAGTACGTTTTATAATCCAGTGTGTTTTATAAAATGAAAAGTACGGTACATACCTGCTGACAGATTCCCTTTAATAATGTGCTGTTTGTCAGATTATGTATTAGGCTACTTTCACACATCCGGTTTTTGCTCTGCGGCACAATACGGCGCTCTGCAGAAGTTTTTTTTGCATAGACTTATATTAGTGCCGTATTGTGCCGCATGGGCTTGCGTTCGGTCCGGTTTTTGCCGCATGCGGCAGATTTAGCCGATGCCGCGGCCGGATGGAACGTTGCCTGCAACGTTTTTTGCTCCGGCAAAAAAACCGCATCGCGCCGCATCCGGCCGCTGCGGCGCATTTTTCAATGCATGCCTATGGACGCCGGATGCGGCGCGATGCCGAAAAAAACGCATCCGGCCGCCGCATGCGGTTTCTTCCACTGCGCATGCTCAGTAGCGTGCCGCAACCGGAAACAAACGTACTGGCCGCATGTAAAAACTTATGCAAAGGATGCGGTGTTTTCGCCGCATCCATTGCATAGGTTTCACAGCCGGATTGAGCCGCACGGCTCAAACCGGATGTGTGAAAGTAGCCTTAGTAGTAAAATACCAAATACTTTGCTGAAATAAAAAAAGTTCGCTTTTGATGTTGCAGATTTTCTGCACCTGTTATGTAAATTACGTTGATATTTTTTTTTCATTGTGTTTTGTATGGAGTTTTTTTTGCATGAGGCTTTGTATGCGTTTTTTTTTTTTTTTTTTTTTACATCTGTTTTTATTGTGTTTATGACTCCATAGTTTCTGTTCCTTTATGTTTTGTCATGTTTTAAATAAAGCTGCTATCTTTTTCATACTTCCTTGTAGCTAGCTTTGACAAAACTTTATTGATAAAGTCATGTGCAGATTACATACATGCATTTTTAGTGTGTTTCTGCAGTGGAAACGCATTTAAAAAATCATTATTTATTTCCAGTATAAGTAAGCTATAACTGGCATTAATGAAATAGTCCAGCCAGCTTATATAGGAGGGGAGCGAACGTGATTGGTTCCCCAACAGCATGTGATCAAAGAGACTAACGAGATTAAACAGTAACTCTTGGTAGCCTGCCTAAGCCTGTGGGTCTCCCTGCGCTGATCACAGACCTCAGAGAAGTTAGCAGGCAGAGCGCCAAAATCTGTAGTTTTCACAGATTCTAACGCCATGTCAGTTGATTATGCCTGCAAAAATCTACTGTGACAGAGACACACCTTTTAGGCAGTATATCCACAATGAGTTTTTAATGCTGCGTATTTTCGCTGCTTCAAAAATGCAGCATCTTGCAGTCCCAGCAAAGTGGATTAGATTTCTAGAAATCTCATACCCACTGTGCTTCTTTTTACTGTGCAAATTTTCGCCATAGAATTGCATTGGATCTGAGGTTTCAAACTCGACTGGCTTTATGGGCCACACATAGAAATATAATTAATTGGGAGGGCCACATTCTTTGTAAGGCTAATTTCACACATCGGTTTTTTTCCATCTGGCACAATCCGGAAAAAAACGGGTAAAACTGATCCGGCGCCGGATCCGTTTTATCCTCATTGATTTGTATTAGTGCCTGATTGTGCCTGATGGCCTTGCGTTGCATCCGGCTTTTGCCGGATCCGTCATAATTGCCTAAAGCGGTGGCCGGAGGGAACGTATCTTGTAATGTTTTTTTGTTCGGGAAAAAAAACGCATCGCGCTGGATCCGGCGCGATGCGGCGTGTTTTACAATGGAAGCCTATGGACGCCGGGTCCGGCGTAATGCGGTAAAATACGGATGCGGCCGCCGGATCCGTTTTTGTAAACTGAGCATGCTCCAATGTATTGAAAAAAAACAGATCCAGCATAAAAAAACGGATTAAAAGGATGTAAAAACGGATGCGCCGGATCCGTGTTTTGACAGATTAGGTATATTGGAACCGTCAAAAAAAAAAAAAAAAAAAAGGATCAGGCACATCAGTTTTTGCATATTCTTCGCCAGATCCGTTGCATCAGGCACACGCCGGATTGTGCCTGATGCCAAAAACTGATGTGTGAAATTAAGGTACTTTCACACCTCCGGTTTTTCTTCTGCGGCACAATCCGGCACTTTGCAGGAAAATCGCAACCGTTTTTTTTTTGCTGCCGGTTGCGATTTTCCTGCATAGACTTTAATTAGTGCCGCATTGTGCCGCATGGCCTTACGTTCCATCCGGTTTTTGCCGCATGCGGCAGATTTAGCCGATGCGGCGGCCGGATGGAACGTTGCCTGGCACGTTTTTTCGTGCGGCAAAAAAAAACCGCATCGCGCCGCATTCGGCCGATGCGGCGCATCTCTCAATGCATGCCTATGGCGGCCGGATGCGGCGCGATGCGGCAAATACCGCATTCGGCCGCCGCATGCGGTTTTTGCCACTGCGCATGCTCAGTAGCATGCCGCAAGCGGCAAAAACCGGGCGGGCCGCAAGGGAAAAACTTATGCAAAGGATGCGGTGTTTTCACCGCATCCGTTGCATAGCTTGCACAGCCGGATTGAGCCGCAGAGCTCAAGCCGGATGTGTGAAAGTAGCCTTAGCCTAAGACAAAGTGATATTTTAGTGGTAACATTTTTGCTTTCTCTACATTTTTGGGTCACTGTTTTTGAACATTTGTTTTGCTTGTTTATCATGCACTTATTTGTTAGGATTTTTAATGGTTAAAAAAAAAAAATTAATGCTGTGTTTTGATTTTTCTTTTGTACATTTTATCTCCTTCTTGTAAGTAATATTGTCTTACAATTAGCACCATATGGTAATTTTGTCCTCCATTGTGGTCCGCATCTTTTAGTAATGCCCCCCTTCTTGTAGTAATGTCTCATCCTAGTCCTCTTGTACTTAAGTGCCCCATCCTGTAACAATGTCCCCATCCTGTTCTCCATCCCGTAGTAATGTGCTCATCCTTGTCCTCATCCTCTCATCCTGTAGTAATGTGCCCCATCCTGTATAAATAAGTGTCACCTATTGTGCCATTCTTCACACACACACACACACACACACACACACACACACTAATTCTTCTCACCTGTCTTCCGTTCCCTCGGTGTCCTCTTCTCTGCTTCTTGTGGCCTACAACCCCCTTGATGATCACGGCCGGTGAAGGGGCCTACGCCCTGTGCAGAGGTGAGCGCTCTCTGCTCAGCTATACCAACTATTGGAATTGCTGTGCAGAGAGAGTTTGTCTCTGTGCAGCACCTGCAAATCAGTCATTTCAAATAAAGCGCTGAGTGGGGGGGCCCCTGCACCTGTTGCGATCAGCAAGGGGAGGGGGGCACAGGCCTGCTGGCCGTAAGAAGTAGCTTCAGGGGCCACGTGTTGTGAGTCCCCTGCATTAGATGCTTAAAATCAGCAGGCAAAAACAACGCATATGGCTTACTAGTGTGTTTCTGTTGCAGACATCACGGTATTCAAATTTTTTCAGAGTCAAATACCAGTAAGTATCATAAATAAAGCAGCTTTATTTAAACATGACAAACCAGAGACAAAAACCTATTTTACATAATTGGTGCAGAAATTCTGCAACATCAAAAAATCACCAAATAGATGAATGTAGCCGAAATGAACTTGGTTCATCTTTCATCTGCCTGTGCTCTAGAGTCAGAAATGTGCTCCAATTAACGGCAGGAGTACAATGGTGTTAAGTATAGTTAATTTGTGGGAGATGAAGGCCACAAGACCATGCTCTTCAGGTTTTATGTAAGACACGTAGCTTGAAATTCTTTCGATTGTTACAATTTTAAGTTACGGTGGATTAATTTCTAATGGAAAAAAATCAGGAAATATACTGTACATTATTAAAAAAAAAAAAAACAGGAGTGAGCTAAAGGAGAGACAAGCGTAATAGGGTTTTAACTGTATACCAGTTGGACTATAGGTAGAGAGCTCACCTTGTAGGGGTTGGGTACTCACAACCAAAGAGAATCGCTTAACCCTAGAAGTAGAACGCATACCTGGGAACTCGCAGGCCTGCAGGTCACTTGTTTTCTATGGTAGATTTCTATGGTTGCGTTTTCTAGGGTTAAAGGGAACCTGTGAGGTCCCCTATACACTCCAACTCACCAGCATTGATACTTGTACGCCCAAATTCCCTCCCGAACCTGCCCTGTATAACACTATTCACTAAAAACAATGTTATAAGAACCGACTTATAAACTTCGCTTTCCTTATGCTAAATTAGGTTCTTGACTAGTCGCAGGGGTGTTAGTTCCCCAGAATAGTCAGCCTTGTTTCCATCTTAACATGATGTCCATGAGCCGACGTCACCCTCAGCTCCTGGAAATCTCGTGCATGCGCATCATTTCGGCCTTGTCAGTGCACCTTTGAAGCCGATTGTACTCTTGCCGACTTCATTTTTTGCATTGCGCAACACCGAAAGTCTAGGAGATGTACGTGAGCCGTCTTCTGAAGTTACGGTCATGTGCAGTGCGCCTAATGAAAAAGGGAAGTGTCTACTTGGCTTCAAAGGCGCACTTATGAGACCGAAATGACCAGCGCGCATGCGCGAGATTTCCAGGAGCTGAAGGTGACGCTGACTCATGGAAATCATGTTATCACGCCCACAGGGCAAGTCATGTTTTTAAACATTCATGTTAGTGAATAGCATTATATAGTCTGGATATGGAGGGCATACAGGTATAAATGCTGCTGGGTTGGAGGGCATGGGGGACATGACAGGTTCCCTTTAATATCACGGTTGCTGCAGCCCCTCAGATAATAGAAATAAGGAAACCGGAATTGAGTGGTTAAAACCTTTAGTAGTGTCTGTCCTGATGAAGGGGTTTACACTACAAAACGCGTAGACCTAATAAACTGCTTGTATTATTCTTACCTGACTTGTTCTCGTCATATCCATCAGTAGCGTTGGTTTTAACCCCTTTTATTCCGGTTTTCTAAAATAATAAAATAGATATTGCTTGCCTAATCAGTCTGGTCCTGCGGTGATGATCATATCTATCCCTTACGTGACTGCAGCAGTCAATAACTGACCTTGGTGGGTTACATGCCGTACATGTCACCATTGAAGGCAGTTATTAGCTTCAGCAGTACGTTGAATAAAGGCCATGACGATATCACTGCAGTACTGATGAGGACCAGCAGAGCGGCGCAATTACTCAGCACTTGATTGCATGAGTAAATAATATTTAGAGGTTTATTTTAACACTTAGAGGAATGCAATTTGAGCCTCAATCAGGTAAACCATTGATGACACGATCAGGGTTTCAGGCATTCCTGGAACTGTCTTTTCCAGCAGAGTATTCAGCAATCCACCAGCTCAATACGGCACTTAATCATGGTCACTGACCATGATTAAGTGCATCTGGAGGAGAAACAACCCGGGCGTGTTGTAGAATATTATTCTGTGGCTCTCTAGAATTGAAGTGGATTTAAATAGTCTTCATCGGGTTCCTTGGTTGGTTACAAAGTCATGACAATAATAAGAGTTGTGTGAAATGACCATTGTGTTTTTCGCTACCTGAATGCGCTTCTAAAATGATCGTTTTATTAATTGGAAATAATTAGTACCCCTTCAAATATAGACTCTCCGTTTATTAGATAAGACTGCAGATAAATGTTAATGATATGAGAAATGAAACAATTTACTTAATGGTAATTTATCATAAAGATATGTGCATTGATATAAAAGCTCATTAGACTGCTGGCCTTAAGGTCAAGGCTTGACAAAGGTTAATCAGACCACAATCGGTGGTAATAAATTGTTTTTGGGAATGTTGTATAGTAAGGAGCCATAGGATGTACTATACAGATTGATTCCATAATCCCACAAGAACACTCGTATTAATAGAAACATAGATGCACACACACACATGATCCATGAGAAGCATCGGAACGCTGGAAATACTATCACAGAGGTTGTGAGACCCTAGCAGGGGCTAGAGTAACAGTCACCATGTTATTCTTCCATACATTTTATGTATAAATGGAGTATATAACTAGTTTCGCACAATTGCGATTTCATGAGGATGTTGGTAAGAGCTCCATGCCTAAATACTCATGGAGTCTGCTGACATTCTCTATCCAAAGAAGGTAAGTAGAGATCTTCACATCTACTCACTTCGGGCGCCATCACGTCTACAGATATCTGCTGACTTGTGGACGAGTGATATCGTCATTATGTCCTTTTACTTACAATAAGACAGATGTATGATACCTGCGCTTGGGCACACAAGCTCTCGGAGATATGCACACGTGACAGTAGAGACCTTGCTGTCCACCCAATTTGTAAGTGAGGTGGACCGGTCTATACCTTTTTTAAGATGGAAAAAAAAATCAGCTTGCAAATAATGACCACTTTGCGTCCTGCTTTATTACTTGTGTGAATTCCACATGTAAAGGCATGGTAAGCCCCAGAAACCTGAATATTCGTAATGGGCAACGTCACCACATTTAGGTATTCCCTTAAGCTAAATTCTGGAGGAAGCTGAATAGAAACGTTTCATATCAAGACGATAATAACAGATGAGAAAGATTGAATTGGTCCCAGCCTAACAAAATATCTCTGTGTAATTGGCCAACTCTGACAAATGTCATCGTTTCTAAGTTTGGTAACAGCATGGAGTTTCAGAGTTACACCTACCTCATATAATGTGTGCATTTTATATTGTGAAATCTGCTGATACATCCATATTCTCTGCAGTTTAACAATGCACCTCTGATAAAGCCTGTGGAAATTAACACTGCCACACAGCAACTACTCTACTTTTACTGACTGTTAGGCTGGAAACACACTTATGCGTATAAAATCGGTCCGAGTTGCATGATAAAAAGTCGGACGATTTTAGTTCACGTTAAGATCAGTGCGCTATGCAACTGCTACGCGATTTTGTGAATTTTATCATGATAGTCAGGCTCGGTCTGGCCCGCCGGGGTAGCCCTCTGGCCGCCCTCAGTGGGCCCCTGTGCTTAGTGCAGGGGCGGAGCAGTGTATTGCGCCGTCCGGCCGCCGTTTTTTCGGGGCCGGCGGTATGTGCGGGCAGACTGGGCAGGGCCCCCACGCTGTGATGGGCCCCCCCTCCCACGCTCTCATCGGCCCCCAGCTTTTCAATCACAAATTGCAGCGATAGCGCAAGTTCTGTTCTATCGCTGCAATTTGCTCGGCTGCAGAAGGACCTATGGTGACATCACAGTCATGTCATGTCAAAACGCAATGAAAAACGCAAATTGCAAATATAGCTGTGTTTTAGTGCATTTCTATGACTGAAAACGCAGCTATAAACGCCGGGGGGTGGGTAGTAAAGTGACATGTACAGGAAGAGGATTCCTTCTGTCAGTAAACACAGAACCGTGAATCCTCCCGGAACCGTCACTGCTGCTTCCACCTCCTGCCCGGCGCCATGTCCGCTCCCGTGCGGCGCCATGTCTGGGCGGGAGATAGAAGCGGCTGAAATCAAAAGTGAAGAGTAGAAAAAAAATGTCATACTCGCCTGTCCCGGCACATGTCCGCTCCCAGCTCCTCTTTCCGGTACCGCCACCCCTGCTCCGGCTGTGTGCAGACTCCCACGCACGTCCGATGGATGCAGGACCTGCGGCTGATCAGCTGATACGGTCACCTGAGCTCCGGAGTGCAGCCTAGACTGTACCGCGAGCGCCGAGTGACTGATTCCCCAACGCTTGCAGTCAGTTCATGACAGCTGCAGACAGGCCGGGGCGATCTCTGGAGTTCAGGTGACAGCGCCAGAGATCACCTTGGCCTGTCTGCAGCTGACATGAACTGAGCCGCAAGCGCCGGGGAATCAATCACTCGGCTCTCGCTGTACAGTCTCGGCTGCACTCCAGAGCTCAGGTGAGAGCTTTGGAGTGTAATGCAAGGTACCTGAATCCAGGCCTGGCATTACTGGAGTTTCTTCCGGTAGTTAGTCCGACGCTGCGTGACAGAAGTGAGTAGTTTTGTTTTGTTTTTTTGCACTGATGCATCAGCTGATTGTATAAACAGATTTTATACAATCAGCTGATGTGTCATGTGATTCAGGCCCTTGAACCTGACACATCATCTAATCGCTTTGCCTTCCAGCAAACCGATCAGATGATATTGGATCCGGATTGGACAGCACGGGACCCATAACCCAGGATTACTGCGGAGGTGGGTTCTTTATTTCAATAAAGACGGAGTCACTAATTGTGTTTGTGTTTTATTTCTAATAAAAATATTTTTCTGTGTGTTGTGTTTTTTTTATCTTTACTAGAAATTCATGGTGCCATGTCTAATATTGGCGTGACACCATGAATTTCGGGCTTAGTTGATAATATACAGCTAGCCCTAACCCCATTATTACCCAGCGAGCCACCCGGCATCAGGGCAGCTGGAAGAGTTGGATACAGCGCCAGAAGATGGCGCTTCTATGAAAGCGCCATTTTCTGGGGTGGCTGCGGACTGCAATTCGCAGCGGGGGTGCCCAGAAAGCTTGGGCACCCTGCACTGCAGATTCCAATCCCCAGCTGCCTAGTTGTACCTGGCTGGACACAAAAATTGGGCGAAGCCCACGTCATTTTTTTTATTCATGAAATAAAAAAAAGGGCTTCCCTATATTTTTTTGGTTCCCAGCCGGGTACAAATAGGCAGCTGGGGGTTGGGGACAGCCCGTACCTGCCTACTGTACCCGGCCAGCATACAAAAATATGGCGAAGCCCACGTAATTTTTTTGGGGGGCAAAAAACACCTACATACAGTCCTGGATGTAGGATGCTGAGCCTTGTAGTTCTGCAGCTGCTGTCTGCTCTCCTTCATACACTAGTGGATGAAATATGCTGAGCCTTGTAGTTCTGCTCCCCCTGCCTCTCCCTCCAGCATACAGTCCTGAATGGAGCATGCTGAGCCTTGTAGTTCTGCAGCTGTCTGCTCTCCTGCATACACTAGTGGAGAATGAAGAACATATTGAAGAAAGAAATGACATCAGACCTTTTTTCTTTTTCTGTCAACAATCCTTAATGGCATTGTTCACTGATAAAAAAACGTGCAAAAACGCGGTAAAAACGCATCCGTATTTTTTCCGCGTTTTTTTTGCCGCGGGTGCGGTTTTGTGCGTTTTTTTGCCGCAAAAATGCACAAACGCAGCATAAAAAAAAAATGCAGTGTGTGAACTTATGCTAACGTGTGTGCGACCAACGGCATAATAGGGGACAGGAAGGGGACTGGAATGAGGACATTACTAAAGGATGGGGGGCCCATTCATACACTGCACAATGATGGGGGAGGGGGGCGTTGGTACACGGCACACCGATGGGGGGGCCCGTTACCTATATACAGATATCTTGTTTATAAAGTCATCTGTGATCACTGTATTACCTGTACACTGACACTATATACAGAGCACCTGTGTATAATGGCACTGATGGTAATATTAGTATTGCGGTTTTTATTCATGATCATTTATTGTAGTATTCGTCATCGTGTAGTAGTAATATGTGGTCTTGTCATGGTTTGGTTGTATTTGTCTCTTGTACTTAGTATTATTTAGTAGTCTGGTCATGGTGTCGTGGTATTTCTCCCTTGTATGTGGTAATATTTGGTTACTATGGTCTAATTATGGTGTGGCGGTATTACTCTTATATGTGGTTGTGTTTAATCACTATGAATTGGTAATATGTTATCTGGTCACGGTATGGCTGTATTTTTCTCTTGTATGTGATTGTATTCGGTCACTATGTGGTGGTAATATGTTGTCTGGTCATGGTGTGGCGGTATTTCCCCCTTGTATGTGATATTATTGGTCTTGGTATAGTGGATTGTGTTGTGTCTGGAGGTCACTCACTCTCAATTATCAATATGGGGAAGATTCTTTATTTCCAATAGTTTAAATACTTGAATGTTTAACCCCTCTCTGTCCTGTGACTATTGCACTGCAGCAAATATGCAGTTACAGAGGCTCTCCAGTGAAAACAAGTCTCCTTTACTAAGGCCACGTGCACACAGTATTTGTGAGTTTTTTACCTCAGTATTTGAAGCCAAAACCAGGAATTGTAAAATCAGCAAAATGAGAGGAAAAGTATAATAGAAAGACGGGCACCGCTTCTGCATTTTTCACCCACTCCTGATTTTGGCTACAAATACTGATGGAAGATACTGACCAAATAGTGAAAGTGTGAACGTGGCCTAAGTATGTGATAACTTATTCATCAGTGGGGTCTGATTGCTGGGACCCGAACTGATCGGCAAAATGTGCAACTTTTATCCCCATTACACAAGCTCATGTCTGACTCGACCCCTGATCCATTCATTCCTCAGTGGCTGCGAGCGCTGCGCTTGTTTTTATCTGACTGCTCAGAGGGTGAATGGAGCTGCGGTCACACATCCCACCCCACAGAGGATGAATGGAGCTGCGGTCACACATCCCACCCCACAGAGGATGAATTTGGCTGTGGTCACACACCCCACCCCACAGAGGATGAATGGAGCTGCGGTCACACATCCCACCTGCTGCTGCATTGTATAATGGGCATATAAGTGCCCTGTCAGGGATAAAAGGTCCTCATTCTTCCGATCGGTGCGGTTTCCACTGGTCTGGTTCTACCAGTCAATAAGTTATCACCTACCTACCCCGTGGATCGGTGATAACTTGTCACCAAAGATCCCATTACTGCAAACTACTGTAATTGTACAGTTATTGTGTGTGCGCACAGGAGATGTGCAGGAGCCGCCTGTGCTTTACAGTCAGCGCTAAACTATAACTGGCATAGCAGCTAATAGATATTTGCATGTAGCTGTAGGGTGGTGGGCCCCTAGAGTTATTTCCCCTGGTAGGCCCCAGACACCCCAGGCCGACCCTGATAGCAGTGCGTGTGTAATGCGTATGGGATGCATGTTTCCCTACAAACAATTAAATAAATTAAATCATTTAGACATGTGTAACGCTCATGTAAATGATCTAGCCCCCACGTGGCTCAATGGAACAGTAGCTGTTTTTGATCTCACAGCTAAACTGCATGCTGCTAAACATTGTTCCATTATCCTTTATTGATGAAATAAATTTATCATGTCTTCACATTTGAGATTAAATACAACAGAGAACGCATGTGAATGTTGTGGAACGTGTGTGTTCCTTTATTTTACACGCTTCCATAGAGAATCATTGCAGAGACTTGCGCGAGAAACTCTCCAAATCGCAGCATGCTGCCATTTTTTTCTCAGTCCGATTTGGACTGAGAAAAAATTCACAGATGGGAGCTGCATCATTGATTAACATGTGTCCGAGTGCAATGCGAGAATTACTCGCCTTGCACTCGTCCGAGAAAATCGCAAGTGAGAAGCCGGCCTTAGATCAGAAAAAGGATGTATGACTCAAGCACAGTGTGTTGGGGTAACTATTATAAGGCTATATTCACACATTACACATCTTTTTTTTACATGGACGGCACACACCAGTTTTAAAAAGAAATTTATCTTTTGGTCCTTGAAATTCAGAAAATGGCCCATTTTTATCTGTTTTACAGGATTGGCTGTAAAAGCCTTTGGGGATTTGTTAAACTCCGGATGAAATACAGAAGACATCAATTTTTACTGTGTTTCATCCATTTTTCACTGATACTTTGTTTAAAGTGAACCTGTCATCAGAAATTTAGCTATAAACCTAAAAGTTCCCCCCTCTGCAGCTCCTGGGCTGCATTCTAGGAAGCTTCCTATAGTTTTTGTGGCCCCTTTTATTCAAAAATACATACTTTATAAACTTGTACCTTTTTGGTATGCAAATTTCTTAAATCTTCCATGGGGGCGGGCTGCCTGATGTACGTTGCTGTCCTCCTGCCGATTTACGCCGCCCCCGAACGCTGAATTTCAAACCTCAGGACGCCGCCCCTGGGCGCCCGTGGTCCCGCGCATGCGCTGTGCTACTGTAGCGGTGCCGTGCACCAGGAGGCAGGAGGACAGCAACAGACATCAGGCAGCCCGCCCCCATGGAAGATTTAAGAAATTTGCACACGAAAAGGTACAAGTTTATAAAGTATTTTTATTTTGGAATAAAAGGGGCCACAAAAACTATAGGAAGCTTCCTAGAATGCAGCCCAGGAGCTGCAGAGGGGGAAACTTTTAGGTTTATAGCTAAATTTCTGATGACAGGTTCTCTTTAAAGGGAACCTGTCAAGTGCAATATGCACCCACAACCACGAGCAGTTCTGGGTGCATATTGCTAATCGCTGCCTAACCGTCCCTATATCTAGTCTAGTAGCATAGATAAAGAGATCTTTAGAATGAGTATTTCTAAAGGATAAGATCTTTTAAGATATATTAATGAGCGCAGAGACCAGGGTGTTACTTCCTGCCCTCATTCTGCCCTCTTAGCATGTTAGAACGCCCACAGGGGCGTGCTAACATGCTATTCAATGTGCACGGCCCAGCGTGATTGTCGGCAGTGACCCGTATACCTGTGTCTGTTGCATTGCCTCCGACGCTGGGCTTAAGGGTGCTTCTCTCGTATGTGCGATGTAACACACCAGATCGCACATACGATTTGCCAAGATCGCACATGTGACCGGCGCTAAAACAATGACCTATGTGCGATCTCCGCAAATCTTATCTGCGATCTGGCGTGTCACATCGCTAACGAAATCGCTAGTAATATCGCAGCGTGTAAAGCACCCTTTCGGGTCAGTGTGCATGGATCAAAAGTCACTGCACTTCCGATCAGGCGCACTAGACCTCTCTGAAGCCGGGACGCGTACACCCAGCTTTATAGTGTGCATGACCGCAAGTACAGGGCATTCTTATCCACGCACACTGACCCTAAAGGGGGCTTTACACGCTGCGACATCGCTAATGATATATCGTCGGGGTCACAGTGTTTGTGACACACATCCGGCGGCATCAGCGACATCGCAGCGTGTGACAGGCTGGAGTGACCTAAAACGATTGCAAAAAGGACAAAAATTGTTTGTTTTGGAGAGGTCATTTCATTACAAAAAATCGTTGTCCGGTAAGTAGCGATGTTGTTCCTCGTTCCTGCGGCATCACATGTCGCTGTGTGTGACACCACAGGAATGACGAACATCTCCTTACCTGCGTCCACCGGCAATGAGGAAGGAAGGAGGTGGGTGGGATGTTCGGCCTGCTCATCTCCGCCTCTCTGCTTCTATTGGCCGGCTGCTTAGTGACGCCGCAGTGACGTCGCTATGACGCCGAACACATCTCCCCCTTGAGGGAGGCATTGTTCGGCGGTCACAGAGACGTCGCTGACAAGGTATGTTCGTGTGACGCTGCCGTAGCGATAATGTTTGCTACGGCAGCGATCACCACATATCGCACGTACGACAGGGGGGGGTGCTATCGCGCTCGACATCACTAGTCGCAGCGTGTAAAGCGGCCTTAAGCCCAGCATCGGAGGTGGTGTAACAGACACAGGTATAGGGGTCACTGCCGACGATGAAGGTGGGCTGTGGGCATTGAATAGCATGTTAGCATTCCCTTGTGGGGGTTCTAACATGCTAAGAGGGCAGAATGAGGGCAGGAAGTAACACCCTGTGCTCATTAGCATATCATAAAGGATCTTTAGAAATATTTTTTCTAAAGATCTCTTTATCTATGCTACTGTATACAGGGACGGTTAGGCAGGGAAAAGCAATATGCATCCAGAACTGCTCATGGTTAGCGCACCTCACAGGTTCCCTTTAAAGGGAATCTGTCACCAGATTTTTGTTTCCAAATCTGAGTACAGAGGCAGAGATCCTGATTCTAGTGATGTGTAACTTACTAGCCTTTTTTTATATATATATATATATATATATATATATATATATATATATATATATATATATATATATATATATATATATATGAGTGTTTACTTGCTGCAGATGTACCATTTCTCAGAATCCTCAGCTCTGTATAACCCTGTCCAAGCAGGTGATTGACAGCTTTATGTCTATGGAAAGTGTATGCAGAAAGCTGCCAGTCGTCAATGGTGGTGGTGGGGTTATGAATATGGAGAAGTACAGGACAGCAGGTTTACTGTAGTCTTCTAGTGATAATCTCCTGCTGATGCAACTATGATGTTTGTCAAAACTACAGCAAGCAGCTTAGTAAGGGATACATTGTTAGAATCAGGGTCTCTGTACATTATGCTTCACTCAGATTAGGTGACAAAAGCCCGGTGACCGATTCCTCTCAAGAGTCAATATACATATAAAACCTCAGTTTACCCCCTTCAATTTTTTTAAAACGGCTGAAAAAAAAAATGATGCAACATAAATGTAATTTGGAGGCAATTTGGATGACCCATGAGTAGGAATGAACGAATTCGAACTGTAAATTTTGGGGTTTGTACAAAACACTGGTGTCCAGGTCTTTGACTCAAACACGGGGCTTTTATTATTATAATAATAATAATAAAAAAAAAAGTCAGCGTTTGAATGCTAGCTACTCAATCGAGCATCAGTGTGCTTGGGTAGGTTCGATGCTCGGCTCAGTGAGATCCATTTGCAGTCTCTAAATGGCTTTCACTGGGGTAAAAGCAATGTTTTCGAATGCTGTTTAAAAAAAACCCCAAAAAAACAACCCAAACACCCTCCCCTGGAAATGCTCTCTTTATGGTTGGCAGCCAGTGGGCAGGGAGCCAAACTGCTCAATCATTGACTTCGATTATACTCTATACTCGAGCCGTGCCCATTAGTTTGGGTCCCCATTGACTTATATGGGTTTAGGGCTCTGGGATCAAGTTCAGGTTAAAGAGAATCTGTCACCAGCATAATGTACAGACAGAGACCCTGATTCCAGCGATGTATCACTTAGGCTAGGTTCACATTTCCGTCAATTTGTATCAGTCACAATCCGCGGCTCTGGTAAACAACGGAATCCGTTTGGCGGATTCCGTTGTTCCCATATACTTGTATGAGCAGCGGATTGTGACTGATGACGCTGCGTTGCATCCTCCACCTGACTGATGAGTCGTGGAACGACTGACCGTCGGGCAGCAGGAACGCAAAGTAACGTTTTTTGAGCAGCGCAATCCGTAGGCTTTCGCTGCACATGCTCTCTCTGGCTCCCTGCACACGTAACCAGGGTACACATTGGATTACTAAGCAAAGCATTTTGCTTATTTACCCGATATTTACCCTGGTTACATGTGCAAGGAGTCAGCTCTAAGCGGTGTACGCTGGTAACCAAGGTAAATATCGGGTAACCAAGCAAAGTGCTTTGCTTAGTTACCCAATATTTACCCTGGCTACGTGTGCAGGGAGCCCGACACTTCCTCGCTCGGTTCCGCCCCCTCCCGCACTCCGCATGTACACACACACACACTCACCTGTCCCCAGCCATGTAGTCCCCGGCACTGACATCCTCAGCGCCATTGCTCCGCTCGGCTCCGCCCCCGCACACATTCTCGGCGGCCGAACGATCAGCTGATCTCCCGGCGGCCGGCTGCTGTGAGCGATCAGCTGATCTCCCGGCGGCCGGCTGCTGTGAGCGATCAGCTGATCACCCGGCGGCCGTGAGCGATCAGCTGATCACCCGGCGGCCAGCTGCTGTGAGCGATCAGCTGATCTCCCGGCGGCCGGCTGCTGTGAGCGATTAGCTGATCGTTCTCTCTTTTACAACGAAGTCCGATAATGAATTTAATTCTTGGCATCCGTTGTACAACACATCAGTCACAAGTGTCAAGCAACGCTTGTGACTGACGCAAAACAATGGAAATGTGAACCTAGCCTTACTTACTAGTTTGCTGTTATTTTGATAAAATTAATGTTTTCTCTGCTGCAGATCTAGCAGTTATACACAGCTCATGAATATGTTGGACTACCTGACAGCAGGATAAGTAGTCCTCTAATGATAATCTACTGCTGATTAATCAGTGATTATATCAAAACTACACTAAGCAGCTCAGTAGGTGACACATCGCTTAAATCAGGATCTCTGCCCCTACATTATGCTGCTCTCAGATTGTATAGCAAAATCCTGGTGACCGATTCCATTTAACTAAAGTTCAGCTGAACCTGCCGAACCCAAACTTCCACAGGTCCTCATCTCTACCCATGGATGTAAAAATAGACCTGGATGTGTGAATGCAGCCTAAAGCTGTCTGTTCCGATGCTCTTGGCCATGTTGAACTGTTGCGTGTGAGAAATGATGCTTGTTGACTGGTGGGTTACGGGTTAAATTCTTGTGCTGTGCAGTGCTGCGCTCACCTTTCCCGCTGTAACCTCACTTCCTCTCTGCCTGGGTTCATGAGATTACACAAGTGACATTCCTCATGCCTTTCCATTGCAGAGTGCTGCCGTCCTGAGGAATCTCATGTGTGTGCCGTTTGCAGGGTGACTAGAAGAAGCCCTCGGTTTCCTTTTTACCGAGTGCACAGGATTTGTTTACACACATTGCTGCGCAGAGGGGTCAGCTTCCTGTTAGTAGCTAGTCCTTTCGGAGCAGCTCGCTTTCTCGGTAAAAACGAATGTCAAAGGAATAGTCTGTGTTTAGTCTAATTCTCTTTAGTATAGGGATGTGACTGGTGTGAAAATACAAGTATCTGGGGATTTCACATCCTTTCGAGGGAGTAGGATAAAGTGTTACATTGACTCTACAGAGACTCAGCACATGTTTACAATTCAGCCGAAATTATGTCCTGAAATACTTCAGTGTGACTTATTTTGCACCTATGATCATTTCATTGCTTCCAGGGGAGATTAGCTCCCTCCATAGGGCATCAGCTGGGAGAAACGTACAGGTCAGAAAAATGCCACCGTAACAAATCACAGTAGGGCTCTAATAACTTTCATGTGTGCCCTATTATGGGTCCATACAACTCAGATGTGCTGATGTACCAACAATAAACCTAAATCTGCTTCACTTTCAGTTTCGGAGAGAACTGCTTTTTTAGATACTTTCCATAAATAATGGATCAACCTTTAAAGGGAACCAACCACCAGGATTTTGCTATATGAAGTAAAGGCAGTGCCATAGTGGCACTCGGATGCTGAATAAAATGATACCTTTTGTTGAAAGATCGGATGCTTGATTGATGTAATATCTGTGATCAAAGACCGAGCACAGTCAGGGTGTAGAGGCCTAGATTAGGGGACGCTTCAGGCTCGCCTAATAAATCTACAGGGAGAGAAGATTGTATGTTTCTCGGCCCACCATAGTGTCCGAAGCACAGCAGCATATTCAGAGCCTGGGAATTGGTACAGAGGTACAGCCCATTGAAAGGTTCGCGCTGCCTGCGAATGGACCGGGACTTTTTATACAAAAAAAGCCAAGCAGGGGCCTTCGAAAGCTACAGGCTACGGGGACCCACTAGTAACAGAGAGGTGCATGAGAGAAGAATTCACCGGGTCACAACCGGCACTGGGATCCGAGTAGTTCAGGATCGCCTGGAACCCATCATGGTGGAAACCGGCACCCTGCTGTCATAACAAACAGTGAGTAAAAACACCTTGAACCGCAGTCTTTGTGTCGCCTACTTCCTTCCGCACCCTGTCAGCCCTGCAACATACCACCAGGAGTACTACAAGTCCCTTCCATCCCGCTCCTGCTCCGCTCCCTACCTGACCAGACCACCATTGACTTTATCCAAACGGTTGCCCTGGGGTACCCGCTCCACCTGTGGGGAGCAAGAAACGCCTCAGCTGCCACAACACCAGCCCCGGAGGACCCATCCAGCAGCTGCAGCTCCATAGCCGCAAAATACCACAGATGGCGTCACGAATCTTATATAAACTTTATTACCATCTCCCCCAATACCGCCACATTAATTGACTCCACCAGGGTCACGGAGCCGGACCCCACCACCGCTAACCTCCGCGGACTAGTCCGGCCCGGTTCCGAGTATCCCTAAGGCCCTGGTGCGGGCGTGTCACTTTGGCGTGTGTTGAGATGTGATGTTGTGCACAACCGACACTGATCACCCAGGAATTCAGGATCAGCACAGCACCTAAAATCAGGTGCCGTGCCCTGTGGCGCCTGAAGCCTCAGGGGCGCCACACTTTCTTTTCTACAGGACCCCGCTGCGTTGGTTCGACGGAGGCCCTCTCTGCTGGGACTTCTGGTACTTCCCGTTCCCGTATGGTAGGCTGCTCGGGCCTTCACTAATGCCACTCTGCTGGAGACAACACCGGGCCCCTAAAGTGCGGCTGTACCTTCGGGTTGTTTGGGGGCTAGGGGACCTGCAGTCCTCCTGCCCTTCGGATTCGGTTACCGGGACTCAAGCACCCTGGCAACCACGGACTCCGATGTCCGATTTTTAGCGGTTTCTTCTGAGGCGAGCCGGTTCAGCTCCGCTCTCCCCAGAATCTTCCTGCTGTGCCTCTCTGCAGACCTTGCTTTTCTGGGCTGAGCTATCTTAGCCCCGGACCCCAGCTCGCATGTCCGCACTACTCCAGTTCCTCACTCAAGCTCCTCTCTCCTCAGCCGTCTGCTTTCAACTCCTGACTGGACTGGACTCCTGTCAACTGTCAACTGTCACTTTTCTCTCTGACTGGAAAACTCACTCAGACCAGACCTGGCTGGTTCTAACCGGTTCTCCTCACTACCTCACTACTCCTCCCCCAGGTCAGAGCTCCCCCTGCTGACCTGAGTAGGAACTGCACTGTTTGTAAGTTATTACTGGCCAAGGGACTCCCCTTCTTGCTTCCAGGCTTAGTATTGACCTTTGTGGGACAACACTACTGTGGCAACCAGACCGCTGGGGCACCACAACTGCACCTTTGATTGACATGTGCATCGGGGCGGGCCTTTGTGAGTCAAGTCCTCGCGGTAAATTCCTCCTCCTGCGTCTTCTATGGCGTGCCCCCTTTTCTTTATTTAAATATCGCGTCGCATCGCCATTTCTGCGGTTGGCGGCAGGGGTACATTACCATTGCCACAGTAATGATATCTTAATTAAAATTGCCTGGAGTCCGCGCATGCGCGTACCGCGATTTCTGGCGCCATTTTATTGAAGACACTATGAAGAAGACTACGAGCAGCAGAGGCACGTGTGCAAATGTGAAAGAAAAATAGATTATATGAATATATAAAATGGTGCCAGAAGAGTGCACCCCCCCATGCTGGTGTGCATTAAATGCTGCTGTCAGAAATTGAAAGCAGCATTTAACAGGTTAACAGCTGTGGGTGGAGCACTGATCCACTCGCAGATGTTAGAGGCAGATGAAGGCGGGCTTTGCACGCTGAGACATCGCAAGCCGATGCTGCGATGCCGAGCGCGATAGCCTCCGCCCCTGTCGCAGCTGCGATATCCTTGTGATAGCTGCTGTAGCGAACATTATCGCTACGGCAGCTTCACATGGACTCACCTGTCCTGTCACACGGCAGGCGGCCAATAGAGGCGGAGGGGCGGAGATGAGTGGGATGTAAACATCCCGCCCACCTCCCTCCTTCCGCATATCCTACGGGAGCCGCGGTGACGCCGGTAGATGTTCCTCACTCCTGCGGCTTCACACACAGCGATGTGTGCTGCTGCTGGAGTGAGGAACAACATCGGACCGTCGCGTCAGCGTAATTATGGATTACACCGACGCTACACCGATGATACGATTACGACGCTTTTGCGCTCGTTAATCGTATCATCTAGGCTTTACACACTACGATATCGCCTGCGATGCCGGATGTGCGTCACTTTCAATTTGACCCCACCGACATCGCACCTGCGATGTCGTAGTGTGCAAAGTACCCCGAAGGCTTCAGCCTTTATCTGCAGAGAAAAATGCAGGCTCAGTGTGTAAGCCCACATCAAAGGCAGGGAAACGACTCCTGATGTACATAGCACATTCAGGGGTAAAATACATCCACTTGTGGAAATTATTATTATTGTTATTATTATTATTATTCCAAGATGTATGGATTAAAATTAACTTTGGTCTTGTGAAAACCTCTTTATGACCAACAGCTTTACTTTAAGACATTGTCATTGGACATTGTGACAGATTCCCACTTAAAGGGGTGGTTCACTCATATTTTTTATTGTCTAGATCGATATTATATTGAGAAACAATGTTTCTATCAAATACCTTATGTTGGAAATCGTGCCTTTGATAGGCGCTATTGCAGACCGCTGTTCCCCGCTCCGTGACCCCCAGGCTCTGTGACTTCGGGGATCCGGTGATGTCACCGTCAAGTTCCTGACACCGCGGCCGGCCGCAGTGTCCGTGAGTGATGGGCTGTGAACACAACACAAGGGAAAGAGTGGGCACAACTACACCAAACATGTACTGGAAAATCCAGAATAATGGAATGAAGCAACAGGAGTCCCTTGTTGCATGCAAAAAGTGTGAAAAGGTTTATTAATAACACAGAGAAATATTATTAAGAACACTTAAAACTGGGAAAGATCAAAGGGGTGATCCACCCATGAACAGTTTAGCACATCACCACTGAAACCTCATGGAATAATAATGATGGGCTGTGGGCGCTATTTCACCGCTCGTCACAGCCCATCAGCTCCCTCCTCCCTCACTGTAGAACGCTGCAAGCAGGAGACACGCTGATCTGTGACAAGCGGTGAAACACCGCCCACAGCTCAGTGAGTCAGGAAGACTGCAACCGGCCGCAGGGATGTGACGTGTCCGGAACTTGACGTGACGTCACGGAGCACGGGGGTCACGGAGCTGGGAACAGCGGTCCGCAATAGCGCCTCTCACAGGCACTATTGCAAACCTAAGGTATTTGAGAGAAACATTGTTTCTCAATATAATATCGATCTAGACAATAAAAAAAATGGGTGAACCACCCCTTTAAGGGGGAATCGGTCACAATGTCCAATGATAACGTCTTCAAGTAAAGCTGGAAGCCTATGGACGCCGGATCCGGCGTAATGCGGCAAAAAAACGGATCCGGCCGCCGGATCCGTTTTTTTGAACTGAGCATGCTCAGTATCACACCGGATCTGTCAAAAAACTGAAGGAACTGATGGAAAAAACTGATGCAACTGATCCATTTTTTTACCGGATCCGTCGCATTAGTTTTTTCGCCGGATTGTGCCTGATGCCAAAAAACTGATGTGTGAAAGCAGCCTAACTAATATTGTGTAACACAGAGTTACATATCCTTACAATAGTAACATATCCTTTAGATTTAAGTCCACCGATGACAATCGTATAGCAAGGAGGGAATAATGGTGCATCAGAGACACTTATTGTCTGTAAGCAGTCTATAGTATACTGCACTTTCCTGTACCTGGGAGTCATTTGCCGATCTAGGCCATTGTGCGTTTACTGCGGCACACATTGCAAGTGTTCCCCAACGTAGGCAGAATATGAGAACCTAATGTCAGAGTAGGTGTGACGCCCTGGCAAAATCAGGTAGTCGCACACACTAGGCCCCCGCATAACACCGTCCCACAAAGAGTTACACACAGCCAACAAAATCCTAGTCACCCCCCACCCCCACCCCAAGGGTAGGACAGGCACACCAGTGTGCTGGACCAAGCGGATGAGAAGCGCCCACCTAGGGGTCTGGAGAACCCGGGGCAGGAAAAAAGTCTGGAGTGGAAGAGTTGAGAGGAGTGGAAGTTCAAGTGCAAGCCACACAAGTCGGGGTTGGAGCCTCAGCGTGCTGGCTAGGTGGCAGACGGTGGTCAGTGTAAAACAAGAGACGGAGAGACGGCTGCCGGAGATCCAAGGTGGACCGGGACAGGGTTGTAGCCCGCTGGTACCGACACCGGAGAACCGACCCAGAAAGCGTGCACAGAGGGGATACTTGGACTCTGAAGCCAGGACCGGAACCAACGGCCTAGCTAATTAACCAATTGGGGGCAGGATTACAGGTCCTGTCCCAACCAAAGTCCCAAAAGCAAACCACAGCCCACCGTGGGGGATAGGGCATCCGCCAGGGCCCGGTAGATCCCAAGGGCCAGCGTCAGCGGGCACGGCTCCCACCCGTAGTTCTGGGAGCGGGCTTCCGTGTTCCATACCGGAGAGCCCAAAGAGAACTCACCGTAGTGCAGAGGAAAGTGACACCGACCATCAGCCCGGGTGTGGGACCCAAATGCACCCGGCTGCGGCGGCCAGCCACCACCACCTTTGTTTACCACTGGACTCGTCTGATTTATTTAATCGTGAGTAAACAGACTCCCTGGTTTGTTCAGGCGCGCCGGCCCCTGCCATCACCGTTCCCTGCACCGAGTCACCGGCTCCGGGGCAACCATCCCTACCCACAGAGGGGTTAACAACCAGCTGCCAACCCATCGACCCCAGGTGCGCCACAACCACAGTGGTGGTGCCACACTTCACCACACACCGTGGGTGGCGTCACCGACAGTACCAATATGTCCCCTTTTATTTGAAGTGTCCGCGCGACCCCCGGGTCTTGAAGAATCCCTCAAGCCACACTGCGGATCCAGATCCTAGCAGCCCAGCTGCTGGCAAGGGGTCGGCACATAGGCATATGTTAGAAGTAGAGACTTGCGTAGACGTTCACCTATTAGGAATTTTTTTCCAAGGTAAAGTTCTCTCCAAATTCTGTTGTATATGTAAATATAGGCATATAATTTCTGTTATCCCGTGCCTGACTTTTTACCTCCAGTGAGAAGATCTAACCAGTAACCAGAGCAAAAATAGGCAAAGTATCAGATAAGAGGCTGTGCATCACTGGAGCATGAGGAGACTAATAAGATTCAATTCAGGGCAGCAATTAATCACTCACAATAAGCAGAGTGTTCTTGGCATACTCCCTAATGCAAATTTGTGGCCTATTCTGAATTGTTACACTAAACAAATACCTGCCAATCCCAGGCAAATCTTTCCAATAATGTATGCCCCACAAACACATTAAATGGACTCTACACACGTTAGAATCCTTTTTTGTACATTTTTGATAATTGTGGTTATTAAGCTGATGGAATTTTAATAGTATTTTGAAGACTTTAGTGTTGTACCAGTATGTCTGACCAGTTTCTGTCTTTCAGACTTGTAAAGGGATTTTGCATTATTATATTTAGTGACTAGAGATGAGCAGATCCATGGACGTTTGCTTTCACCATGTTTGCTCTGACTTTAGTTAAAAGTTCAGTTCGTGACCCAAACTTGACCCCGAACCTCATATAAGTCAATGAAGACCTGAACGTCTGTGCTGTAAAATGGTCTTGGATAGGGCAAGGAAGCAATTGCAAACAAATGTGAATAAGGAATATATATATTAAAAAAAAAAATTTGGTCCCCCCCCCTATTTTTGCTAACCAGCACAGGTAAAGCAGACAGCTGAGGGCTGCAACTCCTCTGCTGTTTTCTTTACCTTGGCTTGTTATCAAAACAGAGGGGATCCTACATCGTTGTTGTTGTGGGTTTTGTTTTTTTGTTAATTATTTAAATGAATAATAAAAAAAACTGGTGTGAGGTCCTTGTATTTTTGATAATTGGCTAAGGTGAAGCAGACAGCTGGGGGCTAGAATTATCAGACTGGAAAGGCCAATGCTCATTTAGCCTTTCCCAGATTAAAAATAGCAGCCCACAACCACCCCAAAAGTGGCGCATCCATTAGATCTGCCAATTCTGGCTTTTTGCCCAGCTTTTCCCCATTGCTGTGGTCAGTGGCAATCTGGGTAATGCATTTGGGGTTGATGACAGCTGTGAATTGACAGAAGGCATTAAGCCTACTGCAGAGGCGTCTATCAGACTATTGATCGCGGCAGTTAGGGGGTTAAACATCCAGGGGTGGCGCGTGGGCCATCCCTTGCTGTGAGAGCTAGGGCTCTGCTTTTGGGAAAGCCAAGTCCTTGGTGATGATCGCAGGGTCACAGCTCTGGTACGTCTAAGGTTTGGAATTCCCTGATGAGCAGGTTGAGAAAAATGTAGATTTCCCTGAAACAGGAATTTCAGATATCAAGGTATATTATTCGGCTTTCTATGACCTACATGCTCATATAGACAGTTTGATCGTTGATCCTACTGACAGATTCCCTTTAAAACAAAAAAGTTTCTTATCTTGTGAAATAAAGCACTGTATTCATTCACTCATTTCACATCAGGGTCTAGACCACACAATAATAATAATAATAATATTTTAATATGATGCCTACTAAGTGCAGATGTTCATGGAAAATGTTTTCTTAAAAAAAATTTAAAATCACATTTTGTGTGGAAAGTCAACATGCATTTCCTGAAGAAATCTTGTCCATAGTAAAGGTTTAGATTCCATTCACCAAATATGAACTGCCATATTAATAATGTATTTCATTTTGAAATCTTTTTGTTGTCTCATATTTTCAAAGAGATTGTTAATTGGTCAAAAGTGGTGTAAAAATCAATAAATATATACGGCCTATCTTACCACCGCTGCCTCTGGGCTGTCTCTTCCAGCAGAGAGCGCCAGGAGTCGTTGACTGGCTGCTACTGAATCGGAGGAATTGGGAGACCGTTAGGACACAGTATCCAAGAGTGGCAGTGGTCCTGTACATATGTAATATATATTAAGTGTTTTTTAAAAATTCCTACACAAACTCTGCACTTGTTTAAGCACATTTATATAAAACTGAAAAGTTCTTCCTACTGTGTTCGTTATCAGGCGAGGGGGTTCGTTATCCCTCAAAAGTGGGGCCTTTTTATACCTATCGTACAAACCCAAAACCCCAAACATGACAAGTTTGACAAGACTAGTAAGTAGTCTTTACAAACACATAATAAAGCTTAAGGGGAACTTGTCATGTGAAAAAACCCTATTAACCTGCAGATATGGGGTAAATCTGTAGGCTAATAGTGTTCTCAACCTGCCCAGTGCTAGCACTTGGGCTGCGTGCCCACAATCGGGTCACAGCGTTTTTGACGCAGTGTGTTTTCACTGCGTCCAAAATGCTGGATTGTACAGTACTGTACAAGCACAGTGAATGGGATTTGTAGAGAGACCGCAGTGGCCCAAACTCTAATCATGGGCACAAGCAGCTGCAGTCCAGATTATTGGGCACGTACCTTTAGAGCCCTGATGCAGAGCCTGCAGTCAGTCAGTGCAGGGGATGTGGTTACAGACGCCATTCACTATACATAGAGTGGTGACTGAAGCTGTGCCGGCGCCACCCCTATAACTGGAAACAGAGTGCTGCCGGGAGGAATAGAGTTAATTTCCTCCCAGTAGCGGGGCTCTCGATACCTATGCCGTGCAAGTTCAGAACCCTAGTAACCTTCAGATTAACCCCATATCTGCAGGTTAATGTGTTTTTTTCACTACAGATTCCTTTTTAAGTGGCGCATTATGTGAAACATTATTTTTAATGATTTAAGGTAATTTAAAGTCATCTTTTTGGCTGTTTAATAACGAGGACTGCTCTGTTCTCCTGTTTTTGTAATTTTATTCTCAATAAAATAACATTTCTGCATTTTATTTTATTTTTATTTTATTTTTTCTTTCAATAATCTTGTCTCACCCCTCTGTTACTCTTCTTCGAAGCATTAGCATAAATGTGCACTTCGGTTTTACCAATCACTTAGTCAATGGGTCATGTTCTTACAAACTCTGATGCTGACGGTACAGATGTGGTGTTTTTTTAAGACTGTCATAGTAAAATAATGTAGGCTAATCCAACAATATTGACAGCGTGTATGGGGCTACTGGCTAAATGATAGTTAGGGGAGATGTCAATCACATGTCTGATTTCGGATTGACAGTCATATTGTTCTCCTTGTGGATATGTCAGGCGATGGATTCCATAGAGAACACAGAACTCTGCCGAGGGAGCGATCCTGTGTATGGGAAAATCAGCAAAGGGGCTGATAGCGAAGCATCGTTCGGCCACCAGCCATCTAATATGGCAAACCTTTCTTATTTTTGAATAGTCCGCATTGGTTCAGTGATCATAGGGCATCTCACTGCTTGAAGCCTCAGTGATCAGCTGGAATGAATTGGATGCAGTTGGTCAATATTCTTTCAGCACATGGGAAATAAAGCATTACACAGTGCCTATCGGGTCGGCCCGCAAAGTTCTTTGTTACAGGTTTCCTCTTCTGCAATAAATGAGATTTCATAACTTAGAACATCCTTATTAGACTTTCAAAACAAGAGAATCCTTATAAAGGGGTAGATTGACTTAGGATTGGTGACTCACGATTGCTGGGAGTCCAACTGATGTACATGGCCATCTCCATCAGACCCATCGAGCACATACATGAGCTCAGCTGTGATTATACAGAGGATATTCTTAAGATCAGTGGGGGTCCTATTGGTGATCCGGTGGACATATGACAAGTGTCCTATTGGTGATCCGGTGGACATATGACAAGTGCTTTACAGAACAACCTATTTGGGCCTACAGACCTCGCAATAAGGGGTTGTCGATAACATTTGAATTGGGGGGGATGTAATTCTATTTCTCCCCCTCTGCTGATCATCAGGGTGAGAAATGCTGACCCCGCTGGCTTCTGGTCTTTACTTTAAAATGTAATTTCGCAGTGTGACATTAAGCAACAACACTTGAAGCAAGTTATACCTCATCTGCACATTTCCAGACTATTCCTTACGTCCCTAGAACAGATCGACTGCTCTTTTATTTCGGCCATTATTAGACCAGCCTACATTAGCTTCTCGCTACCTTCATTTAATTATCCATGGAGCATTTTTTGATAACATGCAAGGCGTAAATGGTTTATTACACAGACCATTTCCTTACCTTTACAGAGGCCGGCATAAAGTGCTTCTCAAATTCTGCAATACTTGGCTTTCCTTGTTAACCTAAACAATCTTCTGAAGAGCATATGTGGCTGCTGTCTGGGTAACCATACAAGAAACCTTTTTCCCTTAATACTCCCATTTTCTTCCCTTTATATTGCTAAGAGCTTAGAACAAAAGAGCCGCCAGGCTTGTTCTGATCTGGTGGGAAGGTTTAATCAAAGTATAGTGCGCTCCAATCTTTTGACATGTAGTGATTTCACAGAACCCATCAGTAACTGTATAGTATTTTGTCTGTAAAAACACACCACATTTGCATTGACAGCTGGAGAGATGGGAAAATTTGCCCATGATTTAGAAATAAGTTGATGGAAAAAGTTATGACTCTGCAAATGGAGTAAAAAAAAAAAATGACAGCGTGTGAATAGAAATAATTATTCCCAAAGACATGTAACAGGTGATATATGGATACAGGGTGATACACTGTAAGTAATGTGATGAAAGTGACAGCTCAAAGAATAGCCAAGAACAGGCTCTACTATGTGCATGATGTACTCACCCACAAATAACCTATGTATGAGGGCATGAAACATTCCAACACCCATTTTGCAATGTATAAATTTATATTTAAGGGTTTCATGCACCTTGCAGGGAGTCTACAATATTTGCCGTTTTGTCCCTGCAAAACCCTTGCTAGCAGTAAATAGGACACCTTCAGAAGTGATTAATTATATCTTTGTATTGGGCAAGGTTGGCAATCTGTGGTATGTGTGCTACAGCAATCTCGTATGTCCTATTTGTATAGTTTCTTGTGTGGGTACAACACACCTCAGATGCCGCCATCGTCAGCTGCAGATACTGGAGCTTGGCTGATGAAATTGATCAGTGGCAGATGAAGTGAGCAGGTTCCGTAATGGCAAACTATTATGATAAAGAAACCTAATATATATATATACAGTGCCTACAACTAGTATTCAACCCCCTGCATATTTAGCAGGTTTGATAAGATGCAAATAAGTTAGAGCCTGCAAACTTCAAACAAGAGCAGGATTTATTAACAGATGCATAAATCTTACAAACCAACAAGTTATGTTGCTCAGTTAAATTTTAATAAATTTTCAACATAAAAGTATGGGTCAATTATTATTCAACCCCTAAGTTTAATATTTTGTGGAATAACCCTTGTTTGCAATTACAGCTAATAATCGTCTTTTATAAGACCTGATCAGGCCGGCACAGGTCTCTGGAGTTATCTTGGCCCACTCCTCCATGCAGATCTTCTCCAAGCTATCTAGGATCTTTGGGTGTCTCATGTGGACTTTAATCTTGAGCTCCTTCCACAAGTTTTCAATTGGGTTAAGGTCAGGAGACTGACTAGGCCACTGCAACACCTTGAGTTTTTCCCTCTTGAACCAGGCCTTGGTTTTCTTGGCTGTGTGCTTTGGGTCGTTGTCTTGTTGGAAGATGAAATGACGACCCATCTTAAGATCCTTGATGGAGGAGCGGAGGTTCTTGGCCAAAATCTCCAGGTAGGCCGTGCTATCCATCTTATCATGGATGCGGACCAGATGGCCAGGCCCCTTGGCTGAGAAACAGCCCCACAGCATGATGCTGCCACCACCATGCTTGACTGTAGGGATGGTATTCTTGGGGTCGTATACAGTGCCATCCAGTCTCCAAACGACACGTGTGTCGTTGGCACCAAAGATCTCGATCTTGGTCTCATCAGACCAGAGAACCTTGAACCAGTCTGTCTCAGAGTCCTCCAAGTGATCATGAGCAAACTGTAGACGAGCCTTGACATGACACTTTGAAAGTAAAGGTACCTTACGGGCTCGTCTTGAACGGAGACCATTGCGGTGGAGTACGTTACTTATGGTATTGACTGAGACCAATGTCCCCACTGCCATGAGATCTTCCCGGAGCTCCTTCCTTGTTGTCCTTGGGTTAGCCTTGACTCTTCGGACAAGCCTGGCCTCGGCACGGGTGGAAACTTTCAAAGGCTGTCTAGGCCGTGGAAGGCTAACAGTAGTTCCATAAGCCTTCCACTTCCGGATGATGCTCTCAACAGTGGAGACAGGTAGGCCCAACTCCTTGGAAAGGGTTTTGTACCCCTTGCCAGCCTTGTGACCCTCCACGATCTTGTCTCTGATGGCCTTGGAATGCTCCTTTTGTCTTTCCCATGTTGACCAAGTATGAGTGCTGTTCACAAGTTTGGGGAGGGTCTTAATTAGTCAGAAAAGGCTGGAAAAAGAGATAATTAATCCAAACATGTGAAGCTCATTGTTCTTTGTGCCTGAAATACTTCTTAATACTTTAGGGCAGGGGTGGGCAATTAATTTTCCCATGGGGCCGCATGAGAAATTGGGATTGGTTTAGAGGTCCGGACTAATATAATTACCTCAGTTCTACCCAATATACTACATCACTACACCCCCTCCATATACTACACCTGTAATAAACTACACCACTACACCCCTATATACTACACCTGTATTATACTACACTCCCTCCATATACCTGTAATATACTACACCGCCATATACACCTGTATTATACTACACCACTATATAATACACCTCCGATATACTACATCATTACACCCCTATATACTACACCTGTAATATACTACATCACTACACCCCATATACTACACCTGTAATATAGTACACCTCCATATAGTACACCTGTAATATACTACACCTCCATATAGTACACCTGTAATATACTACATCACTACACCCCATATACTACACCTGTAATATAGTACACCCCCATATAGTACACCTGTAATATACTACACCTCCATATAGCACACCTGTAATATACTACAACTCCATATAGTACACCTGTAATATACTACATCACTACACCCCTATATACACCTGTAATATACTACATCACTACACCTGTAATATAGTACACCCCCATATAGTACACCTGTAATATACTACACCTCCATATAGCACACCTGTAATATACTACATCACTACACCCCTATATAGCACACCTGTAATATACTACACCTCCATATAGCACACCTGTAATATACTACGCCTCCATATAGTACACCTGTAATATACTACATCACTATACCCCCATATACTACACCACTATATGCACCTCCATATAGCACACCTGTAATATACTACACCCCCATATGTCACACACCCTGCTCCCCATACAGCCTGCATCCCCATATCACACACACTACACCCCATACAGCCTGCACCCCCATATCACACACACTACACCCTCATATGTCACACACCCTGCCCACATCTCACCCTGCCTGTACCCCAACTTACCCCTCTCAAACACTCTGCAGCCCTTCACATCCTTCTGTCAGTCTGCAGCCCTCATATGCCACTCACCGTGCAACTCCATCTTCCCACATATGCCACTCACCCTGCAACTCCATCTTCCCTCATATGCCACTCACCCTGCAACTCCATCTTCCCACATATGCCACTCACCCTGCAACTCCATCTTCCCTCATATACCACTCACCCTGCAGCTCCATCTTCCCACATATGCCACTCACCCTGCAACTCCATCTTCCCTCATATGCCACTCACCCTGCAACTCCATCTTCCCACATATGCCACTCACCCTGCAACTCCATCTTCCCTCATATACCACTCACCCTGCAGCTCCATCTTCCCTCATATACCACTCACCCTGCAACTCCATCTTCCCACATATGCCACTCACCCTGCAACTCCATCTTCCCTCATATGCACTCACCCTGCAGCTCCATCTTCCCACATATGCCACTCACCCTGCAACTCCATCTTCCCACATATGCCACTCACCCTGCAACTCCATCTTCCCACATATGCCACTCACCCTGCAACTCCATCTTCCCACATATACCACTCACCCTGCAACTCCATCTTCCCACATATACCACTCACCCTGCAACTCCATCTTCCCACATATACCACTCACCCTGCAACTCCATCTTCCCACATATGCCACTCACCCTGCAACTCCATCTTCCCTCATATACCACTCACCCTGCAGCTCCATCTTCCCTCATATACCACTCACCCTGCAACTCCATCTTCCCACATATGCCACTCACCCTGCAACTCCATCTTCCCTCATATGCACTCACCCTGCAGCTCCATCTTCCCACATATGCCACTCACCCTGCAACTCCATCTTCCCACATATGCCACTCACCCTGCAACTCCATCTTCCCACATATGCCACTCACCCTGCAACTCCATCTTCCCACATATACCACTCACCCTGCAACTCCATCTTCCCACATATACCACTCACCCTGCAACTCCATCTTCCCACATATACCACTCACCCTGCAACTCCATCTTCCCACATATGCCACTCACCCTGCAACTCCATCTTCCCACATATGCCACTCACCCTGCAACTCCATCTTCCCACATATGCCACTCACCCTGCAACTCCATCTTCCCTCATATGCACTCACCCTGCAGCTCCATCTTCCCTCATATGCACTCACCCTGCAACTCCATCTTCCCACATATGCCACTCACCCTGCAACTCCATCTTCCCACATATGCCACTCACCCTGCAACTCCATCTTCCCACATATGCCACTCACCCTGCAACTCCATCTTCTCTCATATACCACTCACCCTGCAGCTCCATCTTCCCTCATATACCACTCACCCTGCAACTCCATCTTCCCTCATATGCCACTCACCCTGCAACTCCATCTTCCCACATATGCCACTCACCCTGCAACTCCATCTTCCCACATATGCCACTCACCCTGCAACTCCATCTTCCCACATATGCCACTCACCCTGCAACTCCATCTTCCCACATATGCCACTCACCCTGCAACTCCATCTTCCCTCATATGCACTCACCCTGCAGCTCCATCTTCCCTCATATGCACTCACCCTGCAGCTCCATCTTCCCTCATATGCACTCACCCTGCAGCTCCATCTTCCCTCATATGCACTCACCCTGCAGCTCCATCTTCCCTCATATGCACTCACCCTGCAACTCCATCTTCCCACATATGCCACTCACCCTGCAACTCCATCTTCCCACATATGCCACTCACCCTGCAACTCCATCTTCCCACATATGCCACTCACCCTGCAACTCCATCTTCCCTCATATGCACTCACCCTGCAACTCCATCTTCCCTCATATGCCACTCACCCTGCAGCTCCATCTTCCCTCATATGCACTCACCCTGCAACTCCATCTTCCCACATATGCCACTCACCCTGCAACTCCATCTTCCCACATATGCCACTCACCCTGCAACTACATCTTCCCTCATATGCCACTCACCCTGCAACTCCATCTTCCCACATATGCCACTCACCCTGCAACTCCATCTTCCCTCATATGCACTCACCCTGCAACTCCATCTTCCCTCATATGCCACTCACCTTGCAACTCCATCTTCCCTCATATGCACTCACCCTGCAACTCCATCTTCCCTCATATGCCACTCACCCTGCAACTCCATCTTCCCTCATATGCACTCACCCTGCAACTCCATCTTCCCTCATATGCACTCACCCTGCAACTCCATCTTCCCTCATATGCACTCACCCTGCAACTCCATCTTCCCTCATATGCACTCACCCTGCAACTCCATCTTCCCTCATATGCACTCACCCTGCAACTCCATCTTCCCTCATATGCACTCACCCTGCAACTCCATCTTCCCTCATATGCCACTCACCCTGCAACTCCATCTTCCCTCATATGCCACTCACCCTGCAACTCCATCTTCCCTCATATGCCACTCACCCTGCAACTCCATCTTCCCTCATATGCCACTCACCCTGCAGCTCCATCTTCCCTCATATGCACTCACCCTGCAGCTCCATCTTCCCTCATATGCACTCACCCTGCAGCTCCATCTTCCCTCATATGCACTCACCCTGCAGCTCCATCTTCCCACATATGCACTCACCCTGCAGCTCTATCTTCCCTCATATGCACTCACCCTGCAGCCCCCCTCCCCCTCATGTCCCCTCTTTTCTTATTACCAGTCATCATGTGTCCACATCTCCTTCAGGATTCAGTATCTCCTGTTTTCTGCCCGGCATCCTGTGTCTCCTCCCACACAGTCACATGGGCGTGACATCATCGCAGGTCCTGCAAGATGATTCCTCTGCTGTGCTGCTTCTTCTGCCGGGCGGGAACTTTTAAAATGACACACGCAGCGCAGTACTGACAACGTCAGAGCGCGCGCGTGTGTCACTGACAATTAGTGCCGGCAGGGAACAGAGGAAAGACTCCTGCGTTCCGCTGCCTGCACTGACTGTGCGGCAGTCCTGCACAGGATCTCTCCCTGCTCGGCACGCTGCAGCCCGGCTCCACTGCACCGGCTGAAGACGGGCGGGCCGGTCACAGAGAGCAGGCGGGCCGGATGTGGCCCGCGGGCCGCCCCTTGCCCAGGTCTGCTTTAGGGGAACCAAACAGAATTCTTGTGGTTTGAGGGTTTGAATAATAAATGACCCTCTGAATAAACTTTTCACAATTTAAAAAAAAAAAAAATAAAAGAAATAACATTCTTTTTTGCTGCAGTGCATTTCACACTTCCAGGCTGATCTACAGTCCAAATGTCACAATGCCAAGTTAATTCCGAATGTGTAAACCTGCTAAATCTGTAGGGGGTTGAATACTACTTGTAGGCACTGTGTGTGTGTATATATATATGTGTGTGTGTATATATATATATATATATATATATATATATATATATATATTATATATAATTATTCCTTTTTACATTACCCAATTTATTTTAGAATAAAAAATGTAAATCTTGCAATTTTCACACTGGGGCCACTGGAACTTACTTAGACTCTAACACAGACCTGGGCAAGGGGCGGCCCGCGGGCCACATCCGGCCCGCCTACTCTCTGTGACCGGCCCGCCTGGCTCAGGGCGTCCTTGCTGGCCGGTCACTGATGAGGGCAATCTGACCTGTTGTCCGGAGCTCCAGGCTCCGGGAGGCCCGTGGTCAGATTGCCCTCATCACACGCTGCGTGCCGGGTAGGAAACAGAGGACAGATCCTGCAGCTCCGCACAGTCAGTGCAGGCAGCGAAATGCAGGAATCTCTCCTCTGTTCCCTGTCCGGCACCTTTTTCTGTGACACACGCGCGCCCTGATGTCGTCAGTACGGCGCGTGTGTCATTTGAAAAGTTCCTGCCCAGCAGGAGAAGAAGCTGCAGCCCGTACGGAGAGAAGCAGGGGGCTGCTAAGAAAACAGCATCGGCGCAGCCTGGGCATGTGAAAGAGAAGCTGCTCAGCGGGGGGCTCGTACGGAGGTGCCTGAGGATGGGGCCGATAAGAAGAGAGGTGAGTGGTTACTAGTAACCTGCGGGGACAATGGAGGGGGGGGGGTTAACTGTTGACAAATATTTGGGGTGTAGTGGTTTAGTATATGGGAATGTAGTTTTACAGGTGTGGTATATGGGGGGTGTAGTGGTGTTACTATATAGTAGTGTAGTGGTGTAGTATAATACAGGTGTATATAGGGGTGTAGTATAATAGAGGTATATATAGGGGTGTAGTATAATACAGGTGTATATAGGGGTGTAGTATAATACAGGTGTATATAGGGGTGTAGTGTAATACAGGTATATATAGGGGTGTAGTATAATACAGATTTATATAAGGGTGTAGTATAATACAGATGTATATAAGGGTGTAGTATAATACAGGTGTATATAGGGGTGTAGTATAATACAGGTGTGTATATAGGGGTGTAGTATAATACAGGTGTGTATATAGGGGTGTAGTATAATACAGGTGTGTATATAGGGGTGTAATATAATACAGGTGTATATAGGGGTGTAGTATAATACAGGTGTATATAGGGGTGTAGTATAATACAGGTGTATATAGGGGTGTAGTATAATACAGGTGTATATAGGGGTGTAGTATAATACAGGTGTATATAGGGTTGTAGTGCTTTAGTATAATGCAGGTATAGTATATAGGGGTGTAGTGCTATAGTATAATACAGGTATAGTATATAGGGGTGTAGTATAATACAGGTATAGTATATAGGGGTGTAGTATAATACAGGTGTGTATATAGGGGTGTAGTATAATACAGGTGTATATAGGGGTGTAGTGGTGTAGTATAATACAAGTCTAGTATATAGGGGTGTAGTGATGTAGGTTATCACAGGTGTAGTATATAGTGATGTAGTGGTGCAGTTTATTACAGGTGTATATAGTGATGAAATATACTACAAGTGTATATAGGGGTGTAGTATATAGCAGTATAGTATATAGAGGTAGTTCATTACAGGTGAAGTGTATAGGGATGTATATTACAGGTGTAGTATGTGGTGGGTTTAGTGATGTAGTATATGGGGATTGTGTGTATGTATGTATACACTGTGTGTATGTGTATATATATTATATACACACACAGTATATATGCGTGTGTACATGTGTGTATGTGTATATGTGTATGTGTATATATATATATATATATATATATATATATATATATATATATATATATATATATATATATATATATATATATATATATATATATATATATATATATATATATAAATATAGTAGAACGGAGTTAATTATATTAGTCCGGCCCTCTAAAACCATCCCAACTTCTCATCCGGCCCCATGGGAAAATTAATTGCCCACCCCTGCTCTAACACCATGCTGTTTCAGGAACCAACAAATGTACCATAAGCCAAAATGAGCAGACTCTGACCTTATCAGTTCTATTAAAATGTCTGAGTGTAGGTGGATCAGGGGCAGGGGTGACATCTCTTATTGTAATTGAGTCCAATGTTATCAGCTGAGTATAGAGGTATGATTATCTTTCGTTGTAATCCTGCCTCTGATAATAGGGAGCTTGCTGAAAACTCTTCCTAAAAGAGGAGGAAGTATGAGCCTAAAAAGCCCAAGAATATAAAAATGTATATATCTATATATTTATATATTAGTGTGTGGGCATCTCAATAAATTAGAATATCCTGAGAATACATTTATTTCAGTAATTCAATACAAAAGGGGAAACCCATATATTATATAGAGTCATTAGTCTTACTATAAAACAGTGATCTATTTTAAGTGTTTATTTCTGTTAATGTTGATGATTGTGGCTTACAGCCAATGAAAACCCAAAAATCATGATCTCCGAAAATTAGAATAATTACCACAAAACACCTGCAAAGGCTGCCTAAGCATTTAACGGTCCCTTAGTCTGGTTCAGTAGGCTACACAATCATGGGGAAGACTGCTGATTTGACACATGTCCAGAAGGCAGTCATTAACACACTCCACAAGGAGGGTAAGCCACAAAAGGTCACTGCTAAATAAACTGGCTGTTCACAGAGTGCTGTATCCAAGCATATTAATGGAAAGTTGAGTGGAAGTATAAAGTGTGGTATTTAATTACTGAAATGAATTAACTTTTTGAGTATATTCTAATTTGAGATGTACGTGTGTGTGTGTGTGTGTGTGTGTGTGTGTGTGTGTATGTGTATGTATGTGTATATATTACACATAGCTCTGTGTTTATGTCTATGTGTCTATGACACAACTATGTGTCTGACAAAACTGCGTCTATGTGCTTCTGATTTAGGTGATCACCTAAACTAAATCTTATTTATCCAGGGAAAGTATAAAAAACACTGCTGTGGTCTTCACAATCCTCTTGCCATAGGACAAGTGGTAGTAATATCCCAAAAGTAATTGGAATGAAAAAATAACTTTTAACCATGCCAAAGGAGTTTAAAAAAAAAAGTCTTGAGTGAGGAAAAGATGGGTTCAATTCTGGCTTTACTAGCAGAGGGATACAGTGAGTGTCATGTTGCCTCCATCCCTAAAATTTCTAAGATGGCAGTCTATTACAACAAGGTCAAGTAGTAGACATTGGGGACAACAAAGCTACAGACCGGCAGAGGGTGAAAGCGACTCACCACTGACCAGGATGACCGAACTCTTATTCGAATGTCACTCAGAAACCGCAAGATGACATCAAGTGACCTACAAAAGAAATGGCAAATGGCAGGTGGGGTGACATGCACAGCAAGAACAGTTCATAACAAGCTCCTAGAGGCAGGGCTCAAGTCATCTAAAGCTAGAAAAAAAAGCTTTCATCAATGAGAAGCAAAGACGAGCCACGCTGAAGTTTGCCAAAGACCATAAGGATTGGACTTGGACCATAGATGACTGGAGTAAGGGAAACGTCTCTGATGAGTCTAATTTTCAGCTTTGCCCAACACCAGGTTGTCTAATAGTTAGATGGAGACCTGGAGAGGCGTACAAGCCACAGTGTCTTGCACCCACTGTGAAATTTGGTGGAGGATCAGTGATGATCTGGGGATGCTTCAGCAAGGCTGGAATTGGGCAGATTAAACTTTGTGAAGGACGTATGAATTAAGCTGCATACAAGGTTATCCTGGAAAAACAGTTGCTTCCTTCTGCTCAGGCAATGTTCCCCAACTCTGAGTACTGGTTTTTCCAGCAGGACAATGCGCCATGCCACACAACTAGGTCAATCAATGTTTGGATGAAGGACCACCACATCAAAACCCTGTCATGGCCAGCCCAATCTCCAGACCTGAACCCCATTGAAAACCTCTGGAATGTAATCAGGAGGAATATGGATAGTCACAAGCCTTCAAACAAAGAAGAACTGCTTTAATTTTTGTACCAGGAGTGGCATAAGATCACCCAAAAGCTGTGTGAAAGACTGGTAGAAAGCATGCCAAGACGCATGAAATCTGTGATTAAAAATCATGGTTATTCCACAAAAAATTTAGTCAGCCACCCCACCAATTGTGCAATTTCTCCCACTTAAAAAGATGAGAGAGGCCTGTAATTGATATCATAGGTAGACCACAACTATGAGAGACAAAATGAGAAAACAAATCCAGAAAATCACCTTGTCTAATTTGGCAAGATTTTATTTGCAAATTATCATGGAAAATAAGTATTTGGTCAATAACAAAAGTTCATCTAAATATTTTGTTATGTATCCTTGTATGACGGAGGTCAAGCGTTTTCTGTAAGTCTTCACAAGGTTGGCACACACTCTTGGTGGTGTGTTGGTCCATTCTTCCATGCAGATCTCCTCTAGAGCAGTGATGATTTGGGTCTGTTGCTGGGCAACACAGACTTTCAACTCCTCCAAAGGTTTTCTATGGGGTTAAGATATAGAGACTGGCTAAGCCACTCCGGGACCTTCATATGCTTCTTATGAAGCCACTCCTTTGTTGCCCTGGCTAAAGTAATTTATTTACTTTTTATAAAGACTGTAGTTTCAAAATAAGCATTGTCAAACGTTTTCTTTAGCATGCATGTAACACAGACCCCTGATTTAAACAATACATAGCTTTCTGATGATCGCTTTTTCAGAGCCTCCACTCTGGACTCAGTGAAGCGCTATGTTCAGGCTGTGTGGATATAGACAAGGTTTAGAACCTAAACCCCTTCACTACATTTATACGGCCGAAGTGCCGTTCTCTATATCCACATATATCAGCTCTAATCACTCCCACATACAAGAAAGGAGATGTATTTTTGAGGGTCACGCTGGCTAGTGCAGCAGAAATGTGGAGAAATTAGCACAGTTTTCATTTGATGTCACATCAGCGGCAGCGCCATTTTTCTCTCCACATTGTGAGAATGTGATTTTGGACACTGTCATCCACTATGCTGGTACTGTAATGCGCAGCGGATGAGCACCACTGATAGATTTAAATCTATTGGGCTATTGATTACGTTTAGTGGACTGCAGTTGTCCCGGGTCTTAAAGGGTTTATCCTCTTACTTTTTCTATAAAAGAAAAAAATAAACAATTTGCCATTATCTAAAAAAATATTTAGAAAAAATATACTTACCCCGTCATCCTTCACTTCGTTTCTTGTACTGCTGCCTCGGTCTCACACTGGCCTCTTTGCTATCTCTCCTGGTATGGATGGCATAGGATCTCTGAGGCCAGATGTCCATATGACCTAGTTTTGTGACTAGTGGGTAGGCAGAGCCATGCAGTGATACTAGAAGAGCTGCAGAGGACTGGTGGGCAAGTATATAAGGCTGCTTTCACACTACGTTTTTTTAGCATGCGTCATGAACGTTTTTTGCTGCAAAAGCGGATCCTATTTTGCAAAGAAAAACGCATGCAAACGCATGTGTTATTTTGCAGGATCCTGTCACTTTAAGTTTATGGGCAGGCATTGGAGTCATGTGATCGGGAGTGAGGGGAACTGAACGTGAAAGACTGGGAGCCGACATCTGACAGCTGCGGAGGCTCGTAACCAAGGTAAACATCAGGTAACTTGCTTGGATACCCGATATTTACCTTGGTTACGAGTGTCTGCAGCTGCTAGGAGCAAGGCTGCCTGCACATGTAACAAAGGTAAATATCGGGTAACTAAGCCCATGGTTACCCGATATTTACCTTGGTTACGAGCGTCCTCCGCTCTCAGGCGGGGGAGAGAGGGAGACTGATCACGCGAGGCTGGATTCTGGGCATGCTCAGTAGAGCAAGCAGGATCCTGTCTATCAGTATGCCAGCGTTCACATGCGTTTGCGTGCAGTATAGTCAGGATCCAGCAATTTGCAGTATTTGGACGCAGCTCAAAAACGCTACGAGTAGCGTTTTTTAAAAAAGTTAAAAAACTGCAAGTCGCTGGATCCTCACTATAACGCACGCAAACGCAGGTGAACGCATGTTGACGCGAGTCCATTGCAAATGCATTGAAATGAAAACGCATTTGTACTGGATCCGTTTTTTGCGTTAAAAAAACATTCATGACGCATGTTAAAAAAAACATAGTGTGAAAGCCGCCTAACATAGGGCATCTCTCCAAAATCTCCAATTTTTAATATTACATGGGATGACTTTCAACTGTAACATACGTGTGATATCTTGCTTCATGTGAATTCCTTTTTATAATTGAAGACTCTAAAAAGAGCAGAGCACAGACTGATTATTACCACTACTGCCACACGGGTGGCTCCCTTTATGGCTCACACAACTGGTGGGGGATTGTAGAGATCTATTAGAGAATGTTATCGGCAGCTCCTGACCTCTTCATCTTCTTTACTACATCCTGTTTCCTGCGGTGATCACGTCAGAACTGCTGAGGTCAGGCCAATTCTACTGAATTGGCCCATGTACTGTATTCCATGTACAGTCCAGAACCATTGGGTGTCTCTTCTTGGCACATTGTGTTGGATCATTCTGAATATCACAGACAATTAATTGATCGTTCAGTATGTGGGGGAACTTGTGTTCAGAGCACAAATAAAGGTTTTGGTTTAGGAATACAGGACTTTATTGTATTCTTTTTGGAACATATTAGACGTAACGATCAATGTTTCACACATGACACATGTTCAAACATTGAATTTTTTTTTTAGAACTTTGCTCAGTGTGATTGCAGCATTCAGAAGGCAGGGAGAGGGATCTCTTACGTCTCCTGGAGATCGGGTCCCTGGAATACAATCATAGGGACCCGTTCGCTGCCACAGTAACCCTGGGTTGTCACCATGACGACCCAGGGTTACTGCGCAACGGAGAGCCTCACACACCATGCTATATGCACAGTGTGTGAGGCGAAGTGCTGCGCTATAATCCCCTGTAGTGATAAAGCATTGCAGGGGATTAGAGAAATGCAGGAAATAAACACAGAAACAATTGACACGCTGCTTCATTTTTCAGCAACAAAATCTGCAAGAAAAAAGAAGCAGCATGTGCACAGCAAGTCACGATTCTCATAGACTTTGCTGGGATGCTTTTCCCTTGATTTTATTGATTAAAAAAAAAGGAAAAACGCTAGAAAAAAAACGCAAAAAATACTACAATGTGAGCACAAGGCCTAAAATATAAAAAACAAAAAACATTTATCCCAGTGTTTATAGAACATTAGACAAGTTTATAAAACATTCTATGTATACATGGTGAGCAATTTCTGGCAACTTCATATGGCATCTATCTCGGGTGGATTCCGCCTGGAACTCGTCTGAAAAATCGACATGATAAATAATGAATATGTGCAAGGCAATGTCAACATGACATGTGCATATGTTCTGTCTTTTTTAACTTCTTTCAAAAGCCGAGAAGCTTAAAAAAAAATAAATAAATAAATCAAAAAAGTGACCTGACAGGCGGCAAAGACAACATTTGGGAAAAAAGGAGATGCAAAAAAATAATATAAAAGAGGACAGTGTCTTCTGATTTAAAACAATGCGGGCACCTGTAATATGCCGTTTGCACATACCGTTAGCTGGCACGGTCGCCATGATTTAAAAACACTCAAAAAGAAGCATGGAAAAAATGCAGGAACCCAGGACTCGTAGAAGTGCAGCTGCGCAAAACTGCCGTCGTCCTCCAGAGTGACAGCATCTGGTCTCGGACCCACTCACCTTTTTATGCATTCAAAATAAAGCAAGGACTTTTATACAACAGTGTGTGCCATGATTCTGCCTTCTCTTTTTATGATCTCCAATTATACTTGGGTACTCATCCGAGCAACCATCCTCTTGTTACGAGCAACCAAGCATGGTAGTGCTCGCTCATCACTAGTAATTGCTCATGATGACCATGGTAAATTCACATTGAGATCTTTGGGTCTCCCGTTCTTGTGATCGGTGGTGGTGCCAGTGGTCTGACCCTCATGGATCATACATTTTAATACCAGTCTGTGCATCGGGGATTTATGATCATGGTGCAAACCTATAGAGTAAAGGGGGCTTTACACGCTGCGATATCATTAGTGAATTATCGTCGGGGTCACGGTGTTTGTGATGCACATCCGGCTTCATTAACGAGATCGCAATGTGTGATGCCTACAAGCGACCTTAAACGATCGCAAAAGAGGTCAAAATCATTTGCTGTGGAGAGGTCGTCCTGAAACCAAAAATCGTCTGCTTTGTAGCGATGTTGTTCCTCGTTCCTGCGGCACCACACATCGCTGTGTGTGACACCGCAGGAGCAACGAACATCTCCTTACCTGCGTCCCGCCGGCAATGCGGGAGGAAGGAGGTGGGCAGGATGTTATGTCCCGCTCATCTCCGCCCCTCCGCTTCTATTGGACGCCTGGCGTGTGACGTCGCTGTGACGCTGCACGAATCGCCTCCTTAGGAGGCGGTTCACCGGCCAGAGTGACGTCGCAGGGCAGGTAAGCCCATGTGACGGGGACTAACGAGGTTGTGCGGCACGGGCAGCGATTTGCCAGTATCATACAACTGATGGGGGCGGGTACGATCGCAGCATGTAAAGTACCCTTAAGAATCAGAATATAGTGTTACTGTTATTTTGCCAGTGTCATTTTACTCTCTTTAATTCTAAAAGAGGGTGTTTATCTTGTGGACATGTCATTCCCCATTAATTACAATGTCTTATTTACATAAGGTGTATGGACACTTCAGAGGTAGCCTCCTACTCAAGACACCCCTCTATTGGTCCAGAGGTTCCAAGAAAGGGAAAGGCGTATTTGCAGTCCCTATTCGCGCCCTAGTTATAACAGATGTTTGCCTATATTTTCTCCAGAAGCTAATGCAAGAGCAAATAGCAGATCACCTGGTGGCTTTTTGAGAGAAGAGGTTTCTTGTGCAGTCAAAATATGGCCTTTTGATGGTATTGATATGACTGCTCAGCCTGCAGACAGCACAAGCTAGAGAGTGATCGCTACAAAAGTGGAAAGTGTTAGCCTAACCTCCGTGACCACTGTGAAAATGTCATACTGTCATAGGAAGTTTAAATTTGACTTCCTTTTAAAATTAGGTAAGTATCTGACCGTACATTTTAAGCATCAGAAGTAAAGGCCTATAATATAAAGCTCTCGCCCTCCCAGGTGAATCCAATATCTGCCCCAACACAAACAAAAAGAGAAAAAAATCTATGCTAATTGGTACAAAAAGCAGTGCAAGGAATTTTCAGTTTAATTATAGGAGGCTAAGTAATTGGGTTACATGCAGGTATTTGCATCTTTACTAAATGCATAACTATTACAGCAGTGGGCATATTGCATAGATGGCTTATCACTTTTTATTCTCCACACACACTCTTAATCCTCTGATCTTTAATTAGCAGTTCCAATTTACAATGTAATTGACTTCTTTCAACAGTTTTAATAGGCTTTAAAGGAGCAAACCAAAATACCAGACAGAGGACACATGCCATTGTGTCCTATGGAAAAGAAAATGTGAGTCTTAGGTATAGCAGGTGAATTTTAAGTCACAAATCGTAGTGGTCATTTGATTTTTTTGAAGCTTCTGTCATGTAAATAGTTTTTCCCAGAGTCACATTAGTTTTCAACATGCGGAGTAAATGGACACTTGTTGTTAATGTATAGACTGAGATTTTTTTTTTTTCTTGTGCCTTTTGTGTCCTTTTTTTGTCTTATCTGCCCCACGTTGCATCAAGCTTCAAATAGCTGAATGCGTGGTCCTATTCTTATCTGCTAAAATTATTTATCCCAGCATTTCTTCTCCTTAGTGCTGTAGAACCCTCCCTCCCTCTCCTCTGCTACTGACTAGCCTCACCTCTGAGTTCCCATCAAGCTAAAACTAAGTGTAGAATTAATATTATGCTCCTGTGTTTTTCTGTTTTTGGACAGTACACTGCATGACCACTTTTGTTTTCTTGCATCTACGGTAAATCAGTATATCGTCCTGTGTGATTTTACATAATTATTACCTGGTTTCATTCAGAACTTCTGTACTTCTCCACAACAGAGCTCCTAATTACTAAGTAGAGTTGTTTAATGCCTATTGCTGACAGATCAGTGATGTGAAACTGCAAATGCTGCTGTACTGATGCATATGGCAGAGGATTATCTTCTATAATAAGCATCAACAGAGCAGCATTTGGAGTTTCACATCACTGACTCTAAGCAGCAGGCAACAAACAGCTGAATTCCTCGCAGCCCCTCTTTATGCAGACCCATCTTGTAGTATATCACTTCTCAACCCCATACGGCAGTGTCACTCTTTTCAGCCCCTATATACACAGGCCTATCCTTCAGTATATTAGACCTTTCAATCCCCTCTATACACAGCCTTCTACTGCAGTGTCACTTAGCCCCACCTTGCAGTATATCGATCGTCTCAGCGCCCTTTATACAGACCCCACCTTCAGTAATTACTCCCTTTAACAACCTCATTCTGCAGTATATCTTTCCTTTCAGCCCCCTATATACAACCCTATCCTGTAGTACAGTGCTTATTTTAGTTATCAGCACACATGAACACAGCTGCTTCCAGATATGAGGTTCATGTGACCTCACATCTTACCAAAACGGCTCTGAACCAGACATGTCAGAGCACAGCTATGCTGGCAGCAAGCCATCTGAGAGTGCATGATTGAATAGTAGCACTGGAAGCACATCAGGATAGTTGCAGTGGCAACTGGAGGATAGATAGAGCCTGGAGCAGGAATATGTGCTAATTTGGGCAGATCTGAAAATGTAGTTATATTGGTACAAATGAATTAATACACTCTGTGCAGAATTATTAGGTAAGTTGTATTTTAGAGGATTTTTTTATTATTGATCAACAACTATGTTCTCAATCAACCCAAAGTTTAATATTTTTGGAAGTTAGTGTTTTTTTTTTTTTTAGATTTGGCTATCTTAGGATGATATCTGTTTAAGCAGGTAACTATTACTGTGCAGAATTTTTAGACAACTTAATAAAAACCAAATATATTCCCATCTTACTTGTATATTTTCATCAGGTAAACCAATATAACTGCACAAAATTTAGATATAAACATTTCTGACATGCAAAAACAAAATCCAAAAACATTAGTGACCAATATAACCACCTTTCTTTATGATGACGCTCAACAGCCTACCATCCATAGATTCTGTCAGTTGCTTGATCTGTTTACGATCAACATTGCGTGCAGCAGCCACCACAGCCTCCAGACACTGTTCCGAGAGGTGTACTGTTTTCCCTCTCTGTAGATCTTACAGGGACCACAGGTTCTCTATGGGGTTCAGATCGGGTGAACAAGGGGGCCATGTCATTATTTTTTCATCTTTTAGACCTTTACTGGCCAGCCATGCTGTGAAGTAGTTGGATGCATGTGATGGAGCATTGTCCTGCATGAAAATCATGTTTTTCTTGAACGATACCGACTTCTTCCTGTACCACTGCTTGAAGAAGTTGTCTTCCAGAAACTGGCAGTAGGTCTGGGAGTTGAGCTTCACTTCATTCTCAACCTGAAAAGGTCCCACAAGTTCATCTTTGATGATACCAGCCCGTACCAGTACCCCTCCTCCACCTTGCTGGCGTCTGTCGGAGTAGAGCTCTCTGCCCTTTACTGATCCAGCCTCTGGCCCATCCATCTGGCCCATCAAGAGTCACTCTCATTTCATCAGTGCATAAAACCTTTGAAAAATCAGTCTTAAGATATTTCTTGGCCCAGTCTTGACGTTTTATCTTATGTTTCTTGTTCAAAGGTGGTTGTTTTTCAGCCTTCCTTACCTTGTCCATGTCCTGAGTATGGCACACCTTGTGTTTTTTGATACTCCAGTAATGTTGCAGCTCTGAAATATGGCCAAACTGGTGGCAAATGGCATCTTGGCAGCTTCACGCTTGATTTTCCTTAATTAATTTGCAGTTTATTTTGCGCCTTTTTTGTCCAACACGCTTCTTGCGAACCTATTAGCTATTTGCCATGAAACGCTTGATTGTTCGGTGATCACGCTTCAAAAGTTTGGCAATTTCAAGACTGCTGCATCCCTCTGCAAGACATCTCACAATTTTGGACTTTTCAGAGCCTGTCAAATCTCTCTTCTGACCCATTTTGCCAAAGGAAAGGAAGTTGCCTAATAATTAAGCACACTTTATATAGGGTGTTGATGTCATTACACCACACCCCTCCTCATTACAGAGATGCACATCACCTTAGTTGGCTCTCAAGCCTATACAGCTTGGAGTAGGACAACATGTATAAAAAGTATCAAAACCAAAATACTCATTTGCCTAATAATTCTGCACACAGTGTATGTATACATAGTCATATTTGGAATAACGGATTAATTATATTTGTCTATGAACGCGCCTTGCTTCATCTTTGAAGGGGTTCTCTGCTCAGATAGTACCCTTTCAGAATACAATCCGCGGGGTAATAAGCTGACTGTCCAGTTCCTTTTTCAGCCATGCCCCTTATTTAGCACATTTTGCCAGGGCAAGCAATAGTCCGCCATACGCTTTTATTGCAATGTAGCATGACTTGGTTGACGTCCACCTAAATAGCTTTCCTTAACATACAAGTACGTCTTGAGTTTATCAGATTGGCAGCCGTTTATATACAGCAGCTCTCTATTCTAGTTTATAGAAGTCCTAAATGGGAGACCCTCCTGAATTATATCTATATGCCCTTATAGGAAAACCTCTAATTATATTATGAATTTTTGCCTCTAAAAAAATAAGACCGTGACTTTCCTATGATTCTCCAAAAATGCTACTCAAGCATACAGTATCAAGCCTTTCCATAGTATAGCTGCGGACACATGGTGATATCAATAGGAATATTGCATGGCAAGGAATAAAGTGGGAGCAATTTTCACCACCCAACCCGAATGCACCTCATTTGTCCCTGACCATTATGTTCTTAGCACCCTTGTAGTGATAGAATGTAGATATGAGGGCACTTATTTTCCTCTATCTCATTTGCATAACACATTTTCTAAACAGATGAAGCAGAAAATTGCTGTAATGTGCGGATAATGCATACATACCATTACCATGTGATCTGTATCCCTCAGGAGAATTCTGAGCTGTATTTCACAGAAATCAAAGCTTGCAGAATGGAGAAAACCCAGGCTACAATATTAAGAAAAAGGAGCAAGTGTGAGAGAGCTTTTCTGAGAAGGCTCACTGAGCGAGCTCAAGGCTTGCAGCCTAGAGTGGATCACTCCGCTCTCATGACTTGTCTGTTTTAGTGAAAACGTAATTATTCACTTCTATTCTTTCACCTCTCACACCATAACACGTGCACATGGTTGCATTTTTACTATTATATCCATAAAGTGTAACTTTTATCTAGATTTTCTGAATTTGATTCCCTTGTACAAAATCAGTCTTCTATTTTGTATCCTTCAAGTACCTCACGAATATCAGATCCCCTCCATTCATTTCACCACACGAAAACACAAGTTCGAATGCACCTTACTTCCAATCACTTTAAAGGGAACCAACCAGCAGGATTTTAATACAGTAAAGCCAGTGCTATACTGGCTCTAGGATGCTGCGTGTAATCATAGCTTTTGTTCAGAGATTGGAGGCTTTATTTCAGAAATATGTGCAAGTACAGTTCCAGCAATGCTCTGGGAACAGGAAGGGAATATGTGGGTCGGGTCTTGCTATCTATTCCTGCCCCGTCTGTCTGCCTGGTCTTCCTCCCCCTGTCACCATCATAGACGTTAATTCCGATGCAGGCAGACAGGGGCGGGAATAGATAGCAACCCACATATTCCCTTCCTGTTGCACCTGTCAATCAAATTGCAGTGCATAGCTGGAACTTTACTTGCACATATTTCTGAAATAAAACCTCGAATCTCTGAGCAAAAGCTATGCTTACATTCAGCATCCTAGAGCCAGTATAGCACTGGCTTTACTTTATATGTGAAAATCCTGATGGTTGGTTCCCTTTAATTGATTCTATTTCAGTCCATTTTTATTTTATTTTTATCTTCCCTTATTTTGCTTTTATTCAATGTACACGATTTATTTTCAAATACAAGATTTTTCTTCTTTTGCAATTGAATATGTAAAAAAAGCATTTACATCTGGAACACGATGCTGTGATGAACTTTGACATGTGATGTTCCTTTTTGGCGCTCTAACTCAAATGGCAAACCTTTATAAGCTTGATGTATATCACGATCGCTGTATTGTGGGTCTTCTCCTGAAGAAGCTGGATAGCGTCGAAACACGTTGAAATAAAACCGCATTGTATCCAACGGTGTGTCCTGGATCCTCCTATTAGAAGTCATTAATGGCAGTGCATACCCAGCACAGTTTATCCTTTTTCTGCTCAGTGAAGACTTGTGATCCCATATAATATAACAATTAGGCAGCATCTTTTCTTAGAACTCTACCTTGTGCTGTTTTTCCTCGAGATGTATAAATGCTACCTGTTGAGGCTGTGCCCCTGTAGCATTCTGCAGGCAGAGCTGACAGTATCAGACGGTGTAGAGACACATACCATGGGAAATGTGAAGGTAACTCCTAGTTGGTAATTTATTTTTACATCTCTGAGAGGAATTATAAAGTATCTGTACATCTCAGAGATATAAGAAAATATAATCCAAGATTGTTATGTTATAGGGAAGACAATTACTCACTGAAACCTGTCAGCAGAGCTGTCAGGCATGCCAGAGAAGGCAGATCTTGGATATAAAGGAAGTAAAATATTATAAAGTAACTGTAATGCATATCTAAAGGCAAATGAGGTCCTATAAGGGGGATGCATAGAGGTGCACCCAAAACAGTCCGCAGGCTTGCCACAGGGATATGTGAAAACAATACACTGATCATGACTGAGCTCATGGATTAGTACTGACTTCCAAAATAAAAGTGCACAGTCGATCACTTAAAGGGGTTGTCCAGTATTAGGACAGCCCCTTCTAATTCCACATTTCCCCCAGGTAAAATGAAAAAGCCTATACTGAACTCCCCGGCCGTCGCTCTTCCAGTGGTGAATTTGTGACATCACCCGACTCCCACTTAAAATCGGCGCCAGCTTCTGTCTCCCCGCCTTCTGACACAGGAACAATCAACAGGAAGTGAGCACGACTGCAGCCCTCACTTCCTGTTGACTAACAGAGACCGTGAAACAGAAACTGGCACTGACGTGATGCACACGTCACATGAGCCCTGGAACTGCGACGGCCTCAGATTGAGTGTAGACTTTTTAGTTTTACCTGGTAGAAACGTGGAATCACAAGGGGCTGTCCTAGTCCTTGTCCTTTAAACTTCTTTGGTTTGACATCTGCGCTGTTTGTTTCTTAAAAAAAAAAAAACCCACACAAAATAGTTCCGCGTGCTGCACTGTCTTGGTTGGTTAAATAACGTAAAACCAACATACCCAATTAATCAGGGGGGTGACATTAGTCACATTACTACTTGGAGGTAGTGTTTTTATTCATGAACTGCACGTTAAAATTCTCTTTTAGAAAAAATACATTATGAACCTAAATGTCCATTCAGATGTAGGAAGCGCCATGTTCATGGTTTGCTGCGTAATTAATGTAACGCATCTATGAAATTTGTATAGCATACACCTCATACAAAAAGTATGTGCTACGCAAATAGTGTAGTGTACTAGACACTCATTTGACCCTATATCCGTACTTTATTATCTAGATAAACATCTGGCTAATATTATTATTATTATTTATTTATAGAGCACCATTAATTCCATGGTGCTGTACATGAGAAGGGGTTACATACAGAATATATATACAAGGTACAGTAGACAGACTAGTACAGAGGGAAGAGGGCCCTGCCCGCTAATAGTAAAGTAAATGTACGCTAATGATACACACACACACACACAATGTATAGATAGACCTATATATACTAGATATATATGGTATATATTGCATCCCCTAAAAACCATCCATATAAAAAAACAACAATTTACATTTATTCTTTAACAAATAAAAATTAAATCAATGTTTATTCAAATATTGTCAAATCACATTCTGCAACATCAACGTAACTCTCCAAACCCTGTGCATAACATATGAGTGTATATATTTGTATACACACACTGCACATTCACACAGCCTGTCTCCTCTTACCTTTGACATCATGGTCACATAAGGGTCCTTAAGCAGCGATAACCTCGGAATAGAAACTCTGGGGGCCCCTGAGAGAATTTGCACAGCTTGACTTCCTCCGAATGCCGACTGTAAGGGTATGACCGCACTTTCCGTCTCCACCTGCGTTTCAGCTGCTTTTTAGGTCCGTTTTGAACTGCAGCGTTTTCATGCCAAAAGGCATGGGTTTTGATTTTCCAGCAAAGTCTATGGAAAATGTAGATTTCTAGACCAAACTTTGCGTTTCAAAACGCTGCGTTTAATTTGCATAATTTGTAGCAAAAACCATGCGTTCAAAGAAGCAGCATGTCAATTGTTTTTGCCATTTCTGAAGCGTTTTGCTAACATTGAAGTCAATGAGAAGTATCAAAAAGCAACAAACATCAAAATTCCTGCGTTTTACCTGCTTTTTAGGTGCAGAAACAATGCGTTTTTTACTTCAAAAACGCATGCATTTCAGACATTAAAATAATGGAATAATATGTCCCTTTACACACACATAGTCCGACAATTAAATTAATGAAAATTATGATTTTATTGCTATTTTAGCAATAAATATTATAAAACTGGTATAATTTCATGAAATATTACTATTTAAATATTTATATATAAATATATATTATAAATATATATTATATATATATATATTATAATATATATATTATATATATATATATATATATATATATATATATATATTATATTATAATATTTAATATTACTAATTAAATCAAAAATTGTTTTTTTTTTCTTTTTTCTTTCTGTTTGACTATTTAATCTTTATTTACCAGTGTCTTGATGTTCAAAACGCATCTGTCAAAACGCAGGTGAAAAAGCATGTAAAAAGCGCTGAAAACGCATCTAAAACGCGGTAAATACTCATGCGTTTTTAGCGCTAAATTTCTGAAAAAGGCAACTTTGGCTAAATCAATTAAGGCAAAAACGTGCGTTCTGAACTGCAAGTAGCACAATGCAAAGTGCGGTCATAGCCTTAGGCTATGTGTCCATGTTGCTTTTTACCTGCTTTTTTGCTGCTTTTTCAACTGCAGCGTTTAATGCCAAAACGGATGTGTTCTGCTTTTCAAGCATAGTCTATGGGAATTTGGGTTTCTTGTCCGCACTATGCAGTTCAAAACGCAAATGGCAAAAACAATTGACGTGTTGCTTCTTTGAAAAGCTGAGTTTTTGCCAAATTTCTGCCACAAAAAGGCAGCATTTTGAACTGCATAGTGCGGACAAGAAACCCAAATTCCCATAGACTTTGCTTGAAAAGCAGAACACATCCATTTTGGCATTAAACGCTGCAGTTGAAAAAGTCGCAAAAAAGCAGGTAAAAAGCAACATGGACACATAGCCTAACTCAGGCTTATTTTTGTAGTAGGGCTTGTATTTCAAGCATACTTAAAAAATCCTGTAAAATCATGCTAGGGCTTATTTTTGGGGTAGGTCTTACTTTTGGGAAAAATTATTATTAAATAATAAAATAATAGTATAATTCTATATTGCATAATGACAGTATATACATCTTTTTCCCCTTATTTTAGACAATGTAAGAAAATATTTAGGGTACATGCCCATAAAGAGTTTTATTTGCATTTTTGACTGCTTCAGAAACAGCGTTTTACAGTCCCAGCAAAGTGGATGGGATTTCTAGAAATCTCATGTTCACAGTGGGTTTTTTTTTTGTTTTTTTTATACACTGCCTAGAGTCATTTGCAGTGCATTTTTCAAAGCCGCAACACGTCTATTTTTCTTGCGCTGAGTCTTCTGTTTGGAATTTCCCTGCAGACTTGCTTGTGGAAGTTCCGCAGGTAGAAAACACATGTGCATTTCTGGTGCGTTTACGTGGCGGAAACTCATAAAGAAACCGCATGTAATCTGCTCCTCATGATGTCAATACCAGGAAGTTTCAAAAACAAAATTGCTTTATTTAAAGATTGACACACCAAACACAGACAAAAAATGCAACATCAAAACCACAGTGTCAAAAACGCCCCCAAAAAATGCAAGTAAACTAAGGTGCGGAGATGGTGTAGAAATTCTGCAGCACCAAAACCTCAATGGATACTGATATGGGAAGGTAGGCTTAAGGGTACTTTACACGCTGCAACATCGCTAGCGATTGCTAGCAATGTCGAGCGCGATAGCACCTGCCCCCGTCATATGTGCAACATTTGGTGATCGCTGCCGTAGTGAACATTTATCGCCTACGACAGCGTCACACGCACATACCAGTGCAGCGACGTCGCTGTGACCGCCGAACAATCCCTCCTTCAAGGGGGAGGTGCGTTCGGCGTCACAGCGACGTCACCGCGGCAGCACTAAGCGTCCATCCTATAGAAGCGGAGATGTGCGGGACGTAACATCCCGCCCACCTCCTTCCTTCCTCATTGCCGGTGGACGCAGGTAAGGAGATGTTCGTCATTCCTGCGGTGTCACACATAGCGATGTGTGCTGCCGCAGGAACGACAAACAACATCGTACCTGCAGCAGCAACGATGTTAAGGAAAGGAGCGACGTGTCAATGATCACCGTTTTTGGACGATTTTGTGATCATTGATCGTCGCTCCTTGGTGTCACATGCTGCGATGTCGCTACCGGCGCCGGATGTGCGTCAACGACGTGACCCCGACGATATATCGGTAGCGATGTTGCAGTGTCTAAAGCACCCTTTAGATTCTCTTTAACTTGTACCTCCAATTACAAATATACCTTATATATTATATTATATATATAATATATTATATATTATTAAAGCTAATTTGCACCCAAAATGTAAAATATCATACTTTACAAAACTAGAAGTAAGCTCAACAGTCAGATATTGATAATCATTTATTGTATTTCCTTGTTGAAATATTAGCATTTTTGTTTACTAAATGCCGCAATACTTTAAAGCCACTTTTAGAGCAGATCTGTCAGATTTCACTAAGATATCTGAAACCTGATGAGGCCGGTGTTCTTGCAGCCATTCTGACATGTTTTCAAACTGTTACACTGTTGGTAAAATGATTATTTTTTGAGACCATAAATAGAGAGAACTCTTGAGTCCATGTATTCAGTCTCCACCCACACAGTTGCAGCTTGTACTGAGAAGTGAGATTTCAGCAGGGAGGAGGAACACTGAGGAGCTGTCCGATCATGTTAAGGTTGCACAGCTTTTGTTTATATTTTTTTAGAAAGGATCAACTTATGATATAATGTAATTTTTGCTTTAATCTTCAATTGACAGCTAAAGAAACAGAATTCCCTTTCTTTTTCAGATTTAGATTTTCTTGACCATTTATTTTTATGTAAATCCTACTTAGGCCTTATTCAGATGTTCGTTTTATTTCTCAAAAGTGAAAAAAAAAACAACTCAATTTTCACTACCTTACCGAATCAGATTTTCCTCAGTTTTTTACCTTCTATGTTAATCATTGATTTTCTCGTATGCAAAAAAAAAATAAAAATAAAATTGACTCACAGACTTTGGGTGATTTTTACCCATGACTGTGATCAAAAATCAATGCTAAAGTAGAGAAACCGGGTGTATGCTGCGCTGTCACCAAAGAGTCCAGATGATAATTAATTTAAGGTTCTTTTATTCAGGTCAACGGGTTTCAGAGAACTGTCTCTCCTTCATCAGGACATTTAAGAAAAAGGTTGATTTTTTTTTTCTTGACTGTCCTGATGAAGGAGACTGAGCTCTCTGAAATGTGCTGATTTGAATAAAAGAACTTTAAATTAATCAACATCTGCACCTTCTGGTGACAGCGCGGCAAACACCTAGTTTCTCTACACATCCGGGGCTGCGACAGCTGGCATTTCTGAAGTGTAATTAGGAGTAGTGTCTGGCACAACGCTAATAGGCGAGTTCATTCGCCTTGATCTTTTCACTCTCTTTGCCTAGTAAGACCCTATTTTGCGCGTTTATCTGTAGTTTGGTGATCAAAAATGGACGTCTGTGATTTTTTTTTTTTTTGTGTTGACCCATGGCACTATAATAGGTTCATGTCCTATCCATGAAAAATACATACTGTATGTGACAAAAGGATGTATGAGGCCATAATGAAATTGTAGTATAATGCTTTTACCATTAAGGCCTCTTTCACACATCAGTTTTTTGCCATCAGTCGCAATCCGTCGTTTTGTGAAAAAAACAGATGCAGCTCTGAATCCGTTTTTTTTTTTCATTTGTATTAGCGACAGATGGCCTCACGTTTTATACGTCGTGCGACGGATCTGTCAAAAAATGTTTGTCCGGCCGACGTGCACAGGAACGTTTTTTCTTTCCGTCGAAAAAACGGACAGCGACGTGTCCGTTGGCATCCATCATCTGTTATAATGGAAGCCTATGGGCGCAGGATCTGTCGCAATCTGTCCAATGACGGATCCTTATATTTCTAACCGAGCATGCTCAGATGTGTAAACTCCATTCTGGTCAGAAAAAGTCTCCCACCCTCTCCCTCTTCCCTTCTCTCTCACCCTCCCCCTCTCCATCCCTCTCTCACCCTCACCCTCCCCCTCTCCCTCTCTCACCCTCCCCTCTCTCTCACCCTCCCCCTCTGTCTCCCCCTCCCCCTCTCACTCTCCCCTCTCTCTCCCCCTCTACCCCACACTATCTCTCTCCCTCTCTCACCCTCCCTCTCTCTCTCCCCCTCGCCCCCACACTATCTCTCTCTCGGTTCATAAAGGCTTTCAATAGCAAATAACCTTTGCCATGAGAAAAAAGGGGTACGACGAATCCATTTTTTACAGGATCCGTCTCACCAGTTTTACCACAATCTGCGACGCACAAAACGGATTGCGACTGATGGCAAAAAACTGATGTGTGAAAGAAGCCTTAAATGTATTAGGTTTTTTTTTATTCTATGCTTTACAGAGTTGTGGTATGAAGACACTTTTTTTGTTGCCAAGCATAGACCTCTAGATCTGTTAGTACAGATTGTTCCAATTCTAATTATATGGAGAAGTTCATGAGATGTTCACACAACTGTTTAGTCATTAAAATATAGGCCAATACACTTTTTATATGTGTTGAGTAATATGGCAAAGGTCCAGCTGTTTTCTCGCCTACTTAGGATCATTGTCTTCTTTGTAACAGTGATTTTACCTTCTTCTTGTAGATGGTGCCAGAAGGGAGGAAGTCGGAGAAGCCAGTGAAGAAGAAAACTGGTTTGGAGCAAATTCAGAAACACCATCTGAAGACTCCTTTGGTGATGTACAGGACAATTTTAAATTGTCTCCTACTGATAGGGGTCGAGAATCACCCACGTCCCCTGATACCTCTTTAGGAAGCGCTACTCCAAGTTTGAATGCTGACCTTGGATTTTTTGAAAATGAAGTTTTTAAAGATGCCTCTCAATGTAAGGAACAATTGTCAACTTCAGCATCCTCAATGGATGAGGATGATCAAGCCGGTGCAAATAAGCCATTAAGTAGTAATCTTCGACGATTGCTGGAAGCTGGCTCTGTTCAGCTGGTCTCAGAAGTGTCTACAAATGGCAGGGAAGATCCGCAGGGTCTACAGTTTTCCCCTACATCTCATCATGCAAAGCAGCTGAGTGTTCTTGCTCGAAAACTAGCTGAGAAACAGGAAAACAGTGATCAATATGGGGCTGTACCCACTAACCGGTTTATATGGAGCCAGGATAAATGGCTACAGAACTCGAATAACACATGTGGTCTCTCACCAGATTCTGCAATCCTTAAACTGAAAGCTGCTGCTAACGCGGTCCTCCAAGATCAGCCACAAATGAGACCAGAAGAAACCATAAGGTTTGAGACCTTTACGTCACCATTCAGTTCTCAGTCGGCTAGTTCCACGTTAGCAGCTTTGTCGAAGAAAGTTAGTGAGCGAGGTATGACGTCAGGTCAAGAGCGTCATTCACCAGCTGGCCCATTCCTTTCCTTGGCATCAATGACTTCGTCAGCAGCATTACTTAAGGAAGTTGCTGCTCGTGCTGCTGGCAGTATGCTTGCAGAGAAAAAAAAGCCCCACATCTCAGAAGACCCTCTACCACCGCCAGAAGACAAACAAGAAAAGGGAACTGCAGTCCATTCCTTAGAACTGTTACTACTCCCTTCATCAAAAGGAAGGTCTTCAAAATCTGGAAGTCAAGGTACAAATATATCCCTTTTACCTATTGCAGTTTTTTAAATGTACATATCTGTAAGAATTATTGCTTCATCTGCTTGCTGACCAAGGGGCATCCACTACGTCTAGAGGAAAAAAGGTTCAAGCATAATCACCGAAGGTGATTCTTTTCTGTAAGAGCAGTGAGACTATGCAACTCTCTGCCGCATGATGTTGTAATGGTTAGTTCACTACTAAAATTCAAGAAAGGCCTGGGTTCCTTTCTTTAAATATATAAAATCACAGTTTATGACAACTAGATACTGTGATGGGACGTTGAACCAGGGTTGTGTACCTGAAAGCACATGACTGAAATTTTTTTTTTTTTTACTTTTTCTTAAAGAGCTGCAGTTACAAGCAAACTTCCAGGCTATAAAGAAATGTTTTGAAATACACAAAAGTCTTACCTTCTATAATAGTGTTTCTTCCACAGGATATATGATTTGATTGTGGAGTGTTTCATTGCTGGGAACCTGAATATTCCTGACCCCCAATTCTTACCAGCTGCTATCAAAATTCAATAGAGCAGTATTCATTGTAAGTCAGTGCTGCTCTATTAAAGGGAATCTGTCACCAGGTTTTTGCCACCTAATCTGAGAGCATAATCTTAAGGGCAGAGATCATGATTCCAGTGATGTGTCATTTACTGAGCAGCTTAGTGTAGTTTTGATAAAATCACTGATTAATCAGCAGTAGATTATCATTAGATGACTACTTGGTGTGCTGTCAGATAGTTCAGCATATTCATGAGCTCTATATAGCTGTTAGATCTGCAGCAGAGACAACATTGATTTTATCAATATGACAGTAAACAGCTCAGTAAGTGACACATCGTTGGAATCAGGGTCTCTGTCTCTACATTATGCTGCTCTCAGATGGGGATCAAAAATCTGATGACAGATTCCCTTTAAATTGGATTCACAACTGGGAAGAATCAAGCTTGAAAATCATGTTTTCTTAAATGATGAGGATTTCATTAATCAATTAAACATTTGTCACCCAATTCATTCCGTAGATAGGTGATTAATGTCAATTATGGGTAAAATCCTTTACAAGGATTGTATGGTGAAAACAAGTTATCATTTATCCCCAGGATAAGTGAGAGTAAGCACCAGTCGTCAGAGTGGGAAACTTTTATCCCACTGCAATGGAGCGGGCAGTGCGCATGTTCGATCAATCTCTGTGGAGCTGCCATGCTTTCCACTCGGCTTTTTCAGTCAGGCCCATAGAGAATGAATGAAGAGCCGGTCAGGCATCCAATCTACCGCTCCAATTTGTTTCAGGGGTATACACTGTGTGCAGTATTATTAGGCAAATGAGTATTTTGATCACATGATAATTTTTATACATGTTGTCCTACTCCAAGCTGTATAGGCTTGAGAGCCAATTACCAATTAACCCCTTCACGACCGCGGGCCGTAAAATTACGTCCTATTTTAACGTGACTTAACGACCAGGGACGTAATTTTACGGCCTAAACTTCATTTGATCTGCCCCCAGCATTCCCGATCTGCCCCCAGCATTCCCGGTCTGCCCCCAGCATTCCCGGTCTGCCCCCAGCATTCCCGGTCTGCCCCCAGCATTCCCGGTCTGCCCCCAGCATTCCCGATCTGCCCCCAGCATTCCCGGTCTGCCCCCAGACATCCCAGTCTGCCGGCCTCCCCCGTGTTCTCTATTCTGCAGCTCCTCCGGTATCCCCCTCCTCTGCTCTCCACCTCCCCCTCTGCTGTCCCCCTCTGCTGTCCCTCTCCCCCTCTGCTCTCCCCCTCCCCCTCTGCTGTCCCCCCGACGTCCTCTTACCTGTCTTCACCGGCCGATCACATCTGCCTCCATCGCTGGGTCCTTCTTCCTGGGTCTTCTGCTGAGCTGTCCAACTTCCTGCCTGCTGGCTGCTGCAAAGCTGTTCCTCCTGCAAATCCTCTGGGTAATGTGAGTATAACTTTTTTTTTTTTTTTCTTTTTTTCCTCTATCCCCTGTCAATTCTTACACCTCATGCGTCCGTGCGTCCCGCCGAGCGCTGATCAGGGATGCAGATAACGTATCTGCATCCGTGGTCAGTTTTCGGCGGGACTTTTTTTCCCGTATTCCCGACGCTTTTTGTATTGCATCTGTCCGTGCGTCCCGCCGAGCGCTGATCAGGGATGCACATAACGGATCGGCATCCCTGCTCAATTTTTGGCGTGACAAAAAGCATCGGGGATACGGAAAAAAAAGTCACGCCAAAAATTGAGCAGGGATGCCGATCCGTTATGTGCATCCCTGATCAGCGCTCGGCGGGACGCACGGACTGATGCAATACAAAAAGCGTCGGGGATACGGAAAAAAAAGTATCGCATCTGTCCGTGCGTCCCGCTGAGCGCGGATCAACATCCCTGCTCAATTTTTGGCGTGACTTTTTTTTTTTTTTTTCGTATCCCCAGCGCTTTTTGTATCTCATCCGACCGTGCCTCCTGCAGCGGCCGATCAGTGCACTGCGTCTGTGCGTTTGAAAAGTCAAATGGCGTTCCTTGTCTTCTGAGCCCCGCCATGCGCCCAAACAATTGATTTCCACCACATGTGAGGTATCTGCGTACTCGGGAAAAATTGCACCATGCGTTTTATGGTGCATTTTTTCCTGATACCGTTGTAAAAAGAGAAAAAAAAAACGACCTTGTTGCTGCAAAAATTTAAAAAATGTTTTTTAAAAAAAATAAATAATTTTCACGGTTCAACGTTATCAACTTTCAGTGGAGCCCCTGGGGGTACAAGGGGCTCACTAAACATCTAGATAAATTCCTTGAGGGGTCTAGTTCCAAAATGGGGTAATTTGTGGGGGAGCTCCACTGTTTAGGCACCATGGGGGGGGGGTCTAAAAACGTGACATGGCGTCCGCTAATGATTCCAATCAATTTTGCTGTCAAATGGTGCCCTTCTCTTCTGAGCCCCGCCATGCGCCCAACAATTACTTTCCACCACATATGAGGTATCTGCGTACTCAGGAGAAAATGGACAATACATTTTATGTTGCATTTTTTCCCGATACCCTTGTGAAAAAAAGCTACCTAGTTGAAGCAACAGTTTTGTGGTAAAAAAAATTTTTTTTCTTTTCACGGCTCAACGTTATAAACTTCTGTGAATCCCCCAGGTGTTCAAAGTGCTCATCAAACATCTAGAAAAAATATTTGAGGGCTCTAGTTTCCAAAATGGGGTCACTTGTGGGGGAGCTCCATTGTTTAGGCACCTCAGGGGGTCTTCAAACCCGACATGGCGTCCGCTAATTAGTGCAGCTAATTTTGTGTTCAAAAATTCAAATGGCGCTCCTTGCCTTTCGACCTCTGCCGTGCACCCAAACAATTGATTTTTACCCCATATGGGGTATCAGCGTACTCAGGAGAAAATGCATAATAAATTGTAGGGTGCACTTTCTCTTTTCTCCCTTGTAAAAATGAAAATTTTATGGCTAAAGTAACATTTTTTTGTTAAAAAGTAAAATTTTCATTTTTTCCTTCCACATTGCTTTGGTTCCTGTGACGCACCTAAAGGGTTAATTAACTTCTTGGATGTGGTTTTGAGCAGTATGAGGGGTGCAGTTTTTAGAATGGGGTCACTTTTGGGTATTTTCTGTCACCTCGGCCTCTCAAAGGCACTTCAAATGTGATGTGGTCCCTAAAAAAAATATTTTGTAAATTTTGTTGGAAAAATTAGAAATTGCTGATGAACTTTGACCCCTTCTAACTTCCTAACGAAAAAAAAATTTCTTTCGAAAATTGCGCTGGTGTAAAGTTGACAAGTGGGAAATGTTATTTAGTAACTATTTTGTGTGACATATCTCTCAGATTTATAGGCATAAATTTTCAAAGTTTGAAAATTGCGAAATTTTCCAAATTTTCGCACAATTTCCTAAATTTTCACAAATAAACGCAAAAAATATCGGCCTAAATTTACCACTGACATGAAGTACAATATGTCACGAAAAAACAATCTCAGAATCGCCAGGATCCGTTGAAGCGTTCCAGAGTTATAACCTGTCAAAGTGACACTGGTCAGAATTGCAAAAAATGGCCCGGTCATTAGGGTGTTTTAGTGGCCGGGGGTGAAGGGGTTAAGTAAATCAGGTGATGTGCATCTCTGTAATGAGGAGGTCAGAAGAGAGATTTGCCGAGCTCTGAAAAGTCCAAAATTGTGAGATGTCTTGCAGAGGGATGCAGCAGTCTTGAAATTGTCAAACGTTTGAAGCGTGATCACCGAACAATCAAGCGTTTCATTGCAAATAGCCAACAGGGTCGCAAGAAGCATGTTGGGCAAAAAAGGCGCAAAATAACTGCCCATGAATTGAGGAAAATCAAGCGTGAAGCTGCCAAGATGCCATTTACCACCAGTTTGTCCATATTTCAGAGCTGCAACATTACTGGAATATCAAAAAGCACAAGATGTGCCATACTCTGGGACATGGCCAAGGTAAGGAAGGCTGAAAAACTACCACCATTGAACAAGAAACATAAGATAAAACGTCAAGACTGGGCCAAGAAATACGTTAAGACTGATTTTTCAAAGGTTTTATGGACTGATGAAATGAGAGTGACCCTTGATGGGCCAGATGGATGGGCCAGAGGCTGGATCAGTAAAGGGCAGAGAGCTCCACTCCGACTCAGACGCCAGCAAGGTGGAGGTGGGGTACTGGTGTGGGCTGGTATCATCAAAGATGAACTTTTGGGACGTTTTCAGGTTGAGAATGGAGTGAAGCTCAACTCCCAAACCTACTGCCAGTTTCTGGAAGACAACTTCTGCAAGCAGTGGTACAGGACAAAGTTGGTATCGCTCAAGAAAAACATGATTTTTATGCAGGACAATGCTCCATCACATGCATCCAACTATTCCACAGCGTGGCTGGCCAATAAGTCTAAAAGATGAAAAATAATGACATGGCCCCCTTGTTCACCTGATCTGAACCCCATAGAGAACCTGTGGTCACTCATATAATGGGAGATCTGCAGGGAGGGAAAACAGTACACCTCTCGGAACAGTGTCTGGGAGGCTGTGGTGGCTGCTGCACGCAATGTTGATCGTAAACAGATCAAGCAAGTGACAGAATCTATGGATGGTAGGTTGTTGAGTGTCATCATAAAGAAATGTGGCTATATTGGTCACTAATTTTTTGGGTTTTGTTTTTGCATGTCAGAAATGTTTATTTCTAAATTTTGTGCAGTTATATTGGTTTACCTGGTGAAAATAAACAAGTGAGATGGGAATATATTTGGTTTTTATTAAGTTGCCTAATAATTCTGCTCAGTAATAGTTACCTGCACAAACAGATATCCTCCTAAGATAGCCAAATCTAAAAAAAAAACACTCCAACTTCCAAAAATATTAAGCTTTGATATTTGAGTCTTTTCGGTTGATTGAGAACATATTTGTTGATCAATAATAAAAAAAATCCTCTAAAATACAACTTGCCTAATAATTCTGCACGCGGTGTAAGTGTTCTGTTAGGGATAACCATTCCCTATCCTGCCTATTATTGCAGATCCCACAGTTGAGTAATTTCTAGAAAGGTGATAATTGTTTTCACCAGACATTCCTGTTAAGATTGTTTATTAGAAATAATATTAGTTACTTGAACAATATTTCCTCTTTTCTGTTGGTTCCATTACATAGTGTAGCCTTTAAATTGTATGCAATATATTGACGTATTTATCAAATACTAAGTTAAGAAATTTGTGCCATTCCCTTCTTACCCGCCTTTTCCTTCTACCTGGTTTTGTTGCTGTTTTTGTGAAATACAGCTCTACTTACTGCCAAGACGAACTTTGCTGTATGACTACCTGCCAAGTCATGCATTTGTTTTTCCTGCAGCACTGCAACCTTAAGATGATACTTAAAGACGTCTTAGCTATGTTTTTTTCCCTAATCCCTCCTAATTCTGTATGTAATGTAGAGTAAGTGTATCAATATGAGTATTTACTTTGTTTTCCCCACTTTCCACAGCTACTTCTAAATTAGACTTTCCAGCTTACACAAGAGTTTGTGTGGACTGGAAATTGCTTTCTCAGTGTAAGTCTATTGGGCCTCATTCTGAGTCTCATAGACTGAAGGCTCCATCACACGTAGCTATATCACTAGCGATATTGCTAGCGAGCGTAACCGCCCCCGTCGTTTGTGCATCATGGGCAAATCGCTGCCCGTGGTGCACAATATCGTTCGGAGCCGTCACATGGGACTTACCTGCCTAGCGACGTCATTGTTGTCGGCGAATCGCTGCCTTTTTAAGGGGGGCGGTTCATGCAGCATCACTAAGCAGCCACCCAATAGAAGCGGAGGGGCGGAGATGAGCGGCTGTAACATCCCGCCCACCTCCTTCCTTTCTCATTGACGGCGGCCGCAGGTAAGCTGTAGTTCATCATTCCCGAGGTGTCACACACAGCGATGTGTGCTGCCTCGGGAACGACGAACAACCTGCAACCTCAACAATCAACGATTTTTTGAAAATGAACGACGTGTCAACAATGGACGATTTGGTGAGTATTGTCCATCGTTAGCGGCCACTCGTTAGTGTCATACGCAACGACGTCGCCAACGATGCCGGATGTGCATCATGGAATCCGTGACCCCGGCAATATAGCGTTAGATACGGCCTTTACACTGGGAACGCTGCACTGCCCCACAAACTGGACCTTGTTTGAATCGGCAAATGCAGTAATTATGTTGTGCAGAGGAGGACCAGACTGGCGCTAGAAATGTGGGAAGACAGCGAATAGTTAGTATTTGAATATATTTAATTTTTGATAATCAAATCTTTTGAAATTCAAATTCGCCAGCTTTGATTTTTTTTTTTTTGTAATTTTGATTTTTTGCGAATCAATTAATCTCGAATTGCAATTCTACAAATCCTCTAATTGCCCAGAGGAGACCTTTGTAACACGCTGAGGTCTCCTTTGCATTTACATTCATGGAATGCTTGGAATTTTGTTTTTGTCCTTTTTTTTTTAAGAAAGAAAAAAAAAACAAAAAGCAAACCCCTTTACAAAAAAAAATGCATAAAGATGTCACTTGTCTTTCTCTAGAGGCCTGGAAGCATAATTTCTGAGGCCTTCTTCACACGTCCTCGTAAAACATACACGCTTCCTGTCCAGTGGTGTAGATGTGTATGTGTGTGTGTTCCGTGTGCTATCCCCCCGGCGCTGCTGTCTCCCACGCTGCTGATACTTCCAGGTCTGCGGTGAGGGCTGTGAATATGCAATGAGTATAATGAGCAGGCCCGGAAGCAACATCATAGACAGAGACAGCAGTGTTGGAGACAGGTACAGTGAAGGAAATAATTATTTGATCCCTTGCTGATTTTGTAAGTTTTCCCACTGACAAAGACATGAACAGTCTAAAATTTTAAGAGCAGGTTACTTTTAACAGTGAGAGATAGAATATCCACAATAAAATCCAGAAAATCACATTGTATAAAATATAGTAATTTTATTTGCAGAGAGAAATAAGGATTTGATCCCCTACCAACCATTAAGAGTTCTGGCTCCTACAGACCACTTACAGTAGATGCTCCTAATCAACTCATTATTTACGTTAAAGATAACTGTCTTCAATTGTCACCTATATAAAAGACTCCTGTCCACAGACTCAATCAGTCACACTGTAACTTCTACAACATGGGCAAGACCAAAGAGCTTTCTAAGGATGTCAGGGACCAGATCATAGACCTGCACAAGGATAGAATGGGCTACAAAACCTTAAGTAAGACACGGTGTGAAGGAGACAACTCTTGGTGTAATAGTAAGGAAATGGAAGAAATACAAAATGAATGTCAATCGACATTGATCACAGGCACCATGCAACATCTCACCTCGTGGGGGTGTCCAGGATCATGGTGAAGGTGAGAGATCAGCCTAAAACTACACGGTGAGAACTTGATAATGATCTCAAGGCAACTGGGACCACTGTCACCAAGAAAACCATTAATTAATTAATTACCAACTGTAATGGATTAAAATTGTGCAGTGCCAGCAAAGTCTCACTGCTCAAGAAGGCACATATGCAGGCCCGTCTGAAATTTGCCAATAAACACCTGGATGATTCTGAGAGTGATCGGGAGAAGGTGCTGTGGTCAGATGAGACAATAATTGAGCTCTTTGGCCTTAACTCAGCTCGCCGTGTTTGGAGGAAGAGAAATGCTGCCTATGACCCAAAGAACAGCGTCCCCACTGTGAAGCATGGAGGTGGAAACATTTATGTTTTGGGGGTGTTTCTCTGCTAAGGGCACAGGACTACTTCACTGCATCAATGGGACAATGGATGGAGCCATATAGCGTAAAATCTTGAGTGACAACCTCCTTCCCTCCACCAGAACAATAAAAATAGGTTGTTTCTGGATCTTCTAGCATGATAATGACCCAAAACATACAACCAAGGCAACAAAGGAGTGGCTCAAAAAGAAGCACATTCAGGTCATGGAGTGGCCTAGCCAGTCTCCAGACCTTAATCCCATAGAAAACTTATGGAGGGAGCTGAAGCTACGAGTTGCCAAGTAACAGCCTCAAAATCTTAATGATTTAGAGATGATTTGCAAAGAGGAGTAGACCAAAATTCCTCCTTAAATATGCGCAAACCTCATCATCAACTACATAAAACGTCCGACTGCTGTGCTTGCCAACAAGGGTTGTGCCACCAAGTATTAACTCTTGTTTGCCAGAGGAATCAAATATTTATTTCTCTCTGCAAAATGCAAATAAATTTACATAATTTATACAATGTGATTTTCTGGAATTTATTTTGGATATTCTATCTTTCACTGTTAAAATTAACCTACCCTTTAAAATTATGGACTGTTCATGTCTTTGTCAGTGGGCAAACTTACAAAATCAGCAAGAGATCAAATACTTTATTCCTTCACTGTAAATATAAAAAAAATCTTTATTTTTATGTGGCATGTGTTTTCTCCAGTACGTGTCACTCTTATGTCACACGGATCACATCAGTGGGCAGTCCATATGACACCTGTGCTGCCGGAGAAAACTGGACATGTCGGAGTGTTGAACTTACGGACACATAGTCATTGTGAAAACATAGATGTGTGTGCAGACCCATTGATTTTAATGGGTCTATGTGTGTCCGTGTCTCCAGTACATGTGAAAATGCATGTCACACGTACCAGAGACACGGATGTGTGAAGAAGACCTTGGACAGACTAGCCTTGGTTTCAATATTTCTATTCATTATGGAAATTAGGACAGAGGGGACTTAACACCATAGGGCCCTTTCACACTGGGTTCTTCCTCACATTCAGTGGTCAAGTCAGAAGTTACTTCCAAAGTCCCACAAAACAAGACTTCTACAACATGGCCAAGACCAAAGTGCCTTTTACCTCAATTGGACGGGAAAAATAAGGCAGAGCCCGCGTTTTTTTTTTTTGTTTTGTTTTTTTTTTTTGTATTTTTATACTTGCTGTACTACCCGGCTTCGCCCGTGTTAATAACTGCTGTTAACAAAATAGAATGTATTAACAAAAATGTATTCTTCACACAAAAACCACAAAACAAATAGATAGAAATGTAATTATTAAAAAGCAAAAACTAAGCTAATAGAAGCATTTCACAACATATATTTCAACAGATATTCCACACCGATTTAACTAAATTGGCAGAGTAATGTGCTCTGTCTGTCTCTTTCCCCGTCTGTCTCTTTCCCCGTCTGTCTCTTTCCCCGTCTGTCTCTTTCCCCGTCTGTCTCTTTCCCCGTCTGTCTCTTTCCCCGTCTGTCTCTTTCCCCGTCTGTCTCTTTCCCCGTCTGTCTCTTTCCCCGTCTGTCTCTTTCCCCGTCTGTCTCTTTCCCCGTCTGTCTCTTTCCCCGTCTGTCTCTCTCTATCCGTCTCCCCACTGACATCTTATTACCTCACATATAAGCTTCTTATACTATGAATGTCTTTTGTTCCTATAGCAACCACTCACAGCTCCTACTAATAACCTGTAGTTCCAGGCTCCATTTACTTTAATGAAGGCTTGTTTTTTGAAGAGTAACTGTAAAGCGCGGGGTTAGATTTTCCTGTCAAAACATAGTCTACGACGTTTCCTGGGTCACATGAGGTGTCTGTGCAAAATTTTGTGATTGTAAATGCGACGGTGCGGATGCACTTTTCGTTTCACTTTTTCCCAATTATGTAGATGGGGGCAAAATTGATTGGTAAATTGGAACGCGCTGGGTTAAAATTTCGCCTCACAACATAGCCTATGACGCTCTCTGGGTCCAGATGTGTGAGTGTGGAAAATTTTGTGGCTGTAGCTGCGACGGTGCAGATGCCAATCCCCGACACACACACACTCAGATTTATATATTAGATGTACGTTTGATTTCTATGTGCAATCTATATGTCTGTGTCTGTGTGTGAGTGTGATATGTGTGTGTTTACTCTCTGCTCCGCTTCCTCTTCTTGTCATAATGACATCACTTCCCTGCAAAACGCAGGGTAATGATGATGACTATGTCCCGAAAAACGCGAAATACCGCAGGGAATAACGCAGGAAAACGCAATGAAACGCACAGAATTTGCTACCTGCGTTATTCCCTGCGGGATTTCATGATTACATTACAGTCAATGGAGTAAAATGCTGCAGCTACCTGCGGAAAAGAAGTGACATGCAATTCTTTTTGCTGTGGGAATCCCGCAGCAAAACCTGTAGCTGTCAAAATCCGCCTAGTTTTTGCAGCGAAACATGCAGCAAATCCGCTGAAAATCCGTGGTAAAATCCGCCGAGTGCGCACATAGCCTAAGGCGCTTTGTTTTTGCACAGCAAAAATATGCAGCGTCTAAACTTCATTGTGGGACCAGAACTTACAACCCATCTACTTGCTTGAACCCCAAAGGGCCAGCAATTCCTCTGCAATTACACTAGGTCATGTTCTCTATGAAAAGAAATGTTAGTCACTATAACACAAATATAAATTGTGTTTTAAAGTTTCTGTATGTGACTATAAAAAAAAAAAAGGGGCTAAAGCTTAAAAGTTTATTGTTGACAAAAGAAAAATACATCTGATTAAAAATGAGCTTCATCCATCTTAATAAAAGAATAAAAAATAATTTAGCATAAAAAAATGGAAAGGTTATGCCCATTGTACCTACTCATATTAGGGGGGTGGGGGGAGCAACAAAAGGAGGAATATAATTTCCTCCAAAAATTCAGCAATTACTTACAGCAACAATATGGCAACCGTTTTAACCTGCCCAGGCCAAAGGATCTAATTCACTGGCAAGATGCAGCAAAGCCCCCCAATAAAGATGGAGGCACAGGTGCAAAACACTAATGAAGCAACCACTCACACACTGCCAATCCATGGGGGTGGTGATTGCTTGGTCATAAATATTGCACACAAAATAGACTTGTATAGGGCGCCGTTCACACATGAAGGTGCAGAGTGTCTGGCTAGCAGCCTATTAGTTACGTCCATACTACTAGCATAGGCGGGCTGCCCAGCTCTATGTAAGTGCACTACACCGGAACGGAGACCCATGCTTTTGTTTTTTTTTTTGCCCGAAAATCTGAATGAAAAGGCTTTGTATGAACATGCCCAGTGTTGATATGTGGCACCCTCTGTATGCAATTTTCATTGCGGATATGAAATGACTTGAAGGGACGGACCATTGATGAGCCAGCACTACCATGCTGGGCACTCATAACGAGCAGTTGAACACTCTCTTGTGGTACCGAGTATAATGAAAATCAATGGGGAATTTTTCTGGAAGATCTTCTGGAATACAAAGATGAATCACTGGGGCTTTGGGGTTCAAGCAAGTAAATGGGTTGTAAGTCGAGATCCCACAATAAAATTTAGATGCTGTGCCAAATTGAAGCATCTTACACGAGTCGAACCCTTCCGAGCATCCAACTGCTCGTTACAGGTACGAAGCACCCGAGCATGGTAGTGCTCGCTCATCACTAGTAGAGCCCACTGTCTGCCGGTCCCTACTAGTACTACAATGCCTTACCCGATCAGATAGGGTAATGGAAAAACACAGATGCCAAAACACAGTCATACTGTCTAGAACAGGCAGGGAACAAACTTCAGCCCGATGCAGGGCAGAAATGAAAGCTTCTAGATATTGGGGCTGACAATCTAAACACTGGGAGAACATACCAACTTTTGCAGATGTTGTCCATGTTGGGTTTTAAACCCAGGAACCCAGTGCTACAAAACACTATTATCTAAGGCTCTATTCACATCTGCGTTGAGGCTTCTACAAACCTCAGCGCTCTGCCAGATCTGTACCTACAGTGCTTGACTGACATTTGCTTAGAATGGGGTTTGTTGGGATCCTCCAAAGTGCATGCAGCACTTAATAAATATGACAGCATTTACAAATGAGCCTTCCATGCAGATGTGAACAAAGCCTTTAGATCCAGTTGTATCTGTTGCATTGAAGTTTGTGCACTTTATCCAGTGCCGGGCTGAAATTCATTGTAGTTCTCTAGCACCTTATTAACAGTCATGCTTATTTTGTATGCAGAACTGAACACCTCTGGTAGAGGTAACCTTTCCAGTGCAGGCGCCAAGCAAAATATCCCCTTTCCTTACATGTGCCCTTGTGCCTTTTATTTAGTTGCAGAACGTACGGCCTGTCCATGTTCTTGTGGAGTGTTTGTAGAGATTAGATGTGTCGGTAACAAGGATGCCTTGCTAAATATGAGCACCAGACACATAGCAAGATAAATGAACTTCAGACCAGTGTATTTGGGATCCTGTTGAGGTTACTCGTTTTTGATGCTTCACCATAATAAGTACCGTAATAGTAATTAAAATAACAAAGACTTGATTAACTAGAGTCCAGCAAAATGTTTTGTAGAGCCTACGTCTGGTGGTCCTATCATTAGTCCCTGTCCACCAGACCAGAGCCTTGCCCTCCTCCTACCTGCCCTGCAGCCCAGGCGCCTCTTCTTATTAGTAGGCCTCGTATGATGTCATGTGTGTTACTGGATGACGATGAAGTCACACCAGGTGTACTAATCTGCAGAGCATCCCTTCAGGTTGGAAGTGGGACACAGGGCTCTGGTCGGATGGTCCAAACAGGGTTCTGCAAATCCATTGGCTTAACTCTACCTACGATAGTACATTTTTCAAGTTGACTTGCATAATACATAATGGGAGGCTCTGTAGACTTGTGCCCGTGCAAGGACTGCTGCATGTGATCCAGGTTTTAAAGGACATTTAGGGGCTTAAAAAAATTTTTATTTGAAGATGTCCTATGATCGTGTAGATTAATTTGCACAACACCTCAAACAGGTTATGGTAGCGCCTTTTCATTGCTATGGGATTGAAGCGGACACTGTCAAAGTGCATTTAAAATACAAAAAAAGTCTAGATAGAGCGCATTACACCTTCATGGGTTATGTCTGGTATTGCAGCTGTGTATTTTTAAGTGAAAGTCCTTGAGCTGTAATAACGTTCGGCTTTTACTTAAACATTTAAAATTTGTAAAGAAAAACTGAAGGCAGAAAGACCTACTAAGGACTTGTTCACATGCTGCATTTTTGCCATGTTGTTTTTTTTCCCGCTTCAACGGAAAAAAAAGTTGCACTGCAGATATCTGAGATCTCATGCCTTAAGGGGGCTTTACACGCAACGACATCGCTAACGTGATGTCGTTGGGGTCACGGAATTCATGACGCACATCCGGCCTTGTTAGCGACGTTGTTGCGTGTGAAACGTACGAGCGACCGCTAACGATCAAAATTACTCACCTAATCGTTGATCGTTGACACGTCGTTCTAATCCCAATTGTTGCTGTTGCAGGACGCAGGTTGTTTGTCGTTCCTGAGGCAGCACACATCGCTACGTGTGACACCCCACGAACGAGGAACAACACCTTACCTGCGTCCCCCGGCAACGAGGTGGGCCTCACATTCTTTCGGCTGCTTTCCGCCCCTCCGCTTTTATTGGACGGCTGCCGTGTGATGCCGCATGAACCGCTCCCTTAGAAAGGAGGCGGTTCACCGGCCACAGCGACATCGCTAGGAAGGTAAGTACGTGTGACAGGTCCGAGCGATGTTGTACGCCACGGGCAGCGATTTGCCCGTGACGCACAACCGACAGGGGCGGGTGCTTTCACCAGCGACATTGCTAGCGATGTCGCTGCGTGTAAAGCAGCCTTTAGGCCAGGTTCCCACATAAGATTAACCCAATTTTTTCTTCTCTTTATTTTTTCAATAGATTGACTTCTGTATGGAGCCTGAAAATCACAATTGTGTTTTTAAGCAAGCGGTAATAAAGCACTTTCAAATCTTTGACTACTTCTAAGAAAAGAAAATGCACGGGGAAAAAAACACACCAAAACTGCATACATTTTTTGATGCGTTTTTTCTGCTAGAAGTTGCAGAAAATTTCTGCACCAAATCTGCAGTGTATTCACATAGCCTTAAACCTGCAATAGCGAATTTGATCTGAGAATCTGATTACTATTGGACAAGTCTGTGTGTTTTGTGTTAACCACTTGGTCCAAGTGAAAAATCAGTTATGTGAACTATCCCATAGACTATCATATGTATGAGTGCTCGCCATGAAAAACGCAGATGGCACTTATACGAAAAAAAACGTATGCAGGAATGAGGTGTAAGACCATGAAAATGGAGGGACCATGAAAAATATATCTGTATTTCAATAAATTGTTAAAGGGACTCTTCAATTTCAAGTGAACTTACTACCTGCGGGCCCAACGTTGTGTTTCTGCTGCTGCTATACTGACTGTGTGTAGCCTTCAGCAGTGATGTCATATATACAGTGGTTTCAGCCAATCACTGAGCTCAGCAGCTCGGGCCATTTAGATGGGCAGAGAGCTTCCTGATTGGCTGCATCGCTGTAGATGTGATGTCAGAGCTGCAGCACATACACAGTCTCCAGAGCAGTGGCGGACTATAATTGCTGCACCTTAGGAGGGTGAGTACCAGCTCATTTTGCAATTTTTATTGCACCAATTATGGATTTGTACAAAAACATGGATGCGGAAAATCCCTCTAATGCAGTGTTTCTCAACTCCAGTCCTCAGGACCCACCAACAGATCATGTTTTCAGGTTTTCCTCAATGTTAGACAGGGAATAATTCCATCACCTGTGCAACATTAAGGAAATCCTGAAAACCTGATTGAGGAAAACCTGAAAACATGATCTGTTGGTGGGTCTTGAGTAGAGATGAGCGAACCGGTCGCGGTTCGGCTCGAGGTTGGTTCGCCGAACGGACCTCCCGTTCGAGTTCGGTTCGTCGAACGTTCGACGAACCGAACTCGAACTGCATAGGAAACAATGGCAGGCAATCACAAACACAGAAAAACACCTAGAAAACACCCTCAAAGGTGTCCTAAAGGTGACAAACAACTCAAACACATTGGAAAGTGACAAGGACATATACTCATGCGAAAACAAAACAGCTGGACAAGGAAAAAGAGGAGGACACACAGATATAGGCATGGCACGCCCTTCTAAAATCATGTAAAACACCGCAAGGTGACCCCAAGCGGAGTTTCCCTTTTTTTCCAAAAATTGGGCCCCACACACCCACCCATTCAGTGGCAGCAGTTGTGCCCTAGTTGTACACTTCACAGCTACATTTGCATCAAGCACATTCAAAAATACGCCATTCTTATCCATCCCCAGGATGACACCGGGGTAGGTAGCAAAGTCTTTGCTGACCCATGACTTGTTCATCTTGGCTTCTTTTAAAAACAATGTAAGCAAGGGTTACTCCAAGCGGAGTCTCCCTTTTTTTCCAAAAATTGGGCCCCACACACCCACCCATTCAGTGGCAGCACTTGTGCCCTAGTTGTACACTTCACAGCTAGATTTGCATCAAGCACATTCCAAAATACGCCATAATTAACCGTCCCCAGGATGACACCAGGGTAGGTAGCAAAGTCTTTCCTGATCCCAGCTCTGTTCATCTTGGCTTCTTTTAAAAACAATGTAAGCAAGGGTTACTCCAAGCGGAGTCTCCCTTTTTTTCCAAAAATTGTGCCCCACACACACCCACCCATTCAGTGGCAGCACTTGTGCCCTAGTTGTACACTTCACAGCTAGATTTGCATCAAGCACATTCAAAATCCACAAGCATTTACTCTCCCCAGGATGACACAGGGGTTGTAAATTCCTTCTGGATCCATGACTTGTTCATTTTGATGAACGTCAGTCTGTCCACATTGTCACTGGACAGACGCGTGCGCTTATCTGTCAGCACACACCCAGCAGCACTGAAGACACGTTCAGAGACAACGCTGGCAGCTGGACACGACAAAATCTCCAAGGCGTAAGTTGCGAGCTCTGGCCATTTTTCTAGGTTTGAAGCCCAAAAGGAGCAAGGCTCCAGTTGCACAGTCATGGCATCGATGTTCATTTGGAGATACTCCTGTATCATCCTCTCCAGCCGTTGACTATGTGTCAGACTTGTTGTCTCTGGTGGCCTTGCAAAGGAGGGTCTAAAAAAATTATGAAAAGATTCCATAAAATTGCTGTTACCAGCACCAGATACGGTCCTACTGGTACGTGTAGACTGTTGAAGATGACGAGACCGTCCCATGTTTGTCAAGTTACAACTGGGAGATTCACTCCCTGCACCTGCACGGTTGTTTGGTGGAAAAGCAGATCTAAGATCGAGTAACAGCTTCTGCTGATACTCCTGCATACGTGCGTCCCTTTCTATGACTGGAATTATGTCACAAAATTTGGACTTGTACCGGGGATCTAATAGTGTGGCAAGCCAGTAGTCATCATCACTTCTAATTTTGACAATACGAGGGTCATGTTGGAGGTAGTGCAACAAGAAGGCACTCATGTGTCTTGCGCAGCCATGTGGACCAAGTCCACGCTGTGTTTGTGGCATAGAGGTGCTAACCGTTCTTTCTTCCTCTGACATCTCCCCCCAACCTCTTTCAACTGAAATTTGACCAAGGTCTCCCTCATCTGCTGAGTCTTCCATGTCCATGGACAGTTCGTCCTCCATTTCTTCATGTCCTCCTGCACCTTCCTCAACATCTCGCCTGCTACCATGCGCCCTTGTTGATCCCTGTACCCCATGCTCCCATGCCTGGCGCCTTGGTGATGATGAACGTCTGGACCTTGGTGATGTTGTTGTGTCTTGCGCATATGAATCCTCCTGTAGCTCATCCCCTTCCTGTTGTCCCACCCCCTGACTCCGAATAGTGTTTAGCGTGTGTTCCAGCATGTAAATGACTGGAATCGTCATGCTGATAATGGCATTGTCAGCGCTAAACATATTCGTCGCCATGTCGAAACTGTGCAGAAGGGTGCATAGGTCCTTGATCTGAGACCACTCCATCAGGGTGATCTGCCCCACCCCTGCATCTCGTTGGCCCAGGCTATACGTCATGACGTATTGCACCAGGGCACGGCGGTGCTGCCACAGTCGCTGTAACATGTGGAGAGTTGAATTCCAGCGTGTCGCCACATCGCATTTCAGGCGATGAACCGGCAGGCCGAAAGACTTCTGGAGCGATGCAAGTCGCTCAGCTGCGGCGCTTGAACGGCGGAAGTGAGCAGACAGTTTTCGTGCCCTGTTCAGAAGGCCATCTAGGCCGGGATACTGTGTTAAAAATTGCTGCACGACAAGGTTCAACACGTGAGCCATACAAGGTACGTGTGTCACCTTGCCCAGGCGAAGGGCCGCACCCAGGTTTGCAGCATTGTCGCACACGGCCTTACCAGGCTGCAGGTTGAGTGGAGACAACCATTTATTAAACTCGGACCGCAGAGCTGACCACAACTCCTCAGCTGTGTGACTCTTATTCCCAAGACATGTCAAGCTAAAGACCGCCTGATGCCGTTGCGCTCTGCTGCCAGCATAGTAATGAGGGGTGCGTGATTCCTTCTGCGCAGTGAGAACGCTGGTGGCCTGACCAGGCAGGCTTGGGGCGGAGGTGGAGGACCCAGATGAGGTGGAGGATGCAGAAGCAGTGGCGGAACTTGGACAGACAGAGGATTGACACACAAGTCGTGGGGACGGCAAGACTTGTGCAGCAGACCCTTCACCATCTATCACCATAGTTACCCAGTGCCCAGTCAGCGACATGTAACGTCCCTGTCCATGCTTACTGGTCCAAGTATCGGTGGTGAAATGCACCCGTTCACACACAGAGTTTCTCAAGGAAGCGGTGATGTTGTGTGCGACATGCTGGTGTAGCGCGGGCACACCTTTCTTAGAGAAGTAGTGGCGACTAGGCATCTGGTACTGGGGCACAGCGACAGACATAAGGTCTCTAAAATCCTGTGTGTCCACTAGGCGGAAAGGCAGCATTTCGGTAGCCAACAGCTTACAGAGGGATAGAGTCAACCTCTTAGCTTTGTCATGGGTCGGAGGAAGTGGCCTTTTATTTGACCACATCTGAGGGACAGAGATCTGGCTGCTGTGTGTAGACGGTGTTGAGTAGGGTGTCCCTGGAAAAATGCAGGTTTGTGAGGAAAGTGCAGGCGGAGACATGATGTTGCCTTCATCCAACGTTGGTGCTATCGATGTCTGAGAGAGCTGTACACACTCACTTGTTTCCCCTTCCAAACCAACTGACGACCTTACAAGCAAACTGCCTGTTGCGGTTACAGTGGTGGAAGTTTTGCGTGGAAAAACAGGTGTGACAGCTGTCCCCACAGTCCTAGAAGATGAAGAGCGCGCGGATGCACTGGAAGGGGCGGGCGGTGGATGGTTCGCTCCGCTAGGCCGCATTGCAGCACGGTGAGCTTCCCACCGGGACTTATGATATTTAGTCATGTGACGATTCATGGAAGAAGTTGTCAAACTGCTGAGGTTTTGACCTCTACTAACAGAATCATGACAAATGTTACATATCACATGAGTTGGGCGATCTTTTTCGATGTGAAAAAAGGACCAGGCTAGGCAAGGCTTAGAGGCCATGCGACCTGTTGATCCACCCCGAATAATGCTCATAGGCAGAGTGGTGGCTGAGGATGCAGTTGTAGACGTGCTACCAGTGCTCCGACTCTGTCCAGGAAGGCGCAAGGTAACTTCGTCGTCGGTTGCATCCTCCTCCACCGCCTCTGTTGACCTCCTCGAGTGCCTGACTGGGGGTTGACAGTAGGTGGGATCTAGAACGTCATCATCAATTGTTGTGTTTGCACTCCCCTCCCCCTCAGACCGAGCCTCTTCTTGCCCTGACCGAATATTTAAGTTGTCATCCCAATCGGGTATCTGCGTCTCATCTTCATCAGTATGTTCCTCATTGTCTATAACCACAGGTGTTACAGTTTGTGACAAAGGGTCAACATTATGCTCAGAAACTTGGTCCTCACGGCCTGAATCAGAGTCACAAAGGTTCTGGGCATCACTGCAGACCATTTCCTGTTCTGTACTCACTGTAGCTTGGGAGCAGACCTCTGATTCCCAGGCTATAGTGTGACTGAACAGCTCTGCAGACTCAGCCATCTCAGTTCCACCATACTGTGCAGGGCTGATGGAGACTTCAGAGCTGGGAGAAATCAAGTGTGATTGGGATGACAACTCAGAGGACTGGTGTTTTTTGGATGCGGTACTTGAAGTGGCTGAGAGGGCACTTGTTGGACCACTTGAGATCCATTCAAGCATTTTCCTTTTTTGCCCATCATCTACCTTTGTTCCTCTTGTTCGTGTCCGTAAAAAAGGGAGCACATCGGATTGTCCACAATAAGTAGTAGACATCTTACTTTTGCTAGTAGATGGTCTATCTGCAGCAGATGATAATGGAGCTTTGCCACCTTCCCCACTGACAAAACCTTTTTTGCCTTTTCCACCACGCCTCTTCCCCTTTCCACCAGCATCTGTCATTTTGCCACTCATGTTGATTGCGACAAGATTGTGGACTGAAAATGTGGTAGTAAAAATTGAGAGGTGGTGAAGATTGCAGTGTTGGTCTAGCTTTATTAACAGCAGAATAATAAAGAATAAATATCCCTGACAATGTAACTTAGTTATAATTAGTTGGAGTGTGCAACGCAGGCAGACGTGCTGCAAATGTCTTGGCACTAGTGGGACTAAAGCAAAGTCCAATAGCCACGTATAGGATGCCACTAGGTACACTGAGTGTTTGCTAGTATAATGGCTTAGTTATAATTAGTTGGAGTGTGCAACGCAGGCAGATGCGCTCTGCAAATGTCTTGGCACTAGTGGGACTATAGCAAAGTCCAATAGCCACGTATAGGATGCCACTAGGTACACTGAGTGTGTGCTAGTATAATGGCTTAGTTATAATTAGTTGGAGTGTGCAACGCAGGCAGATGCGTTCTGCAAATGTCTTGGCACTAGTGGGACTAAAGCAAAGTCCAATAGCCACGTATAGGATGCCACTAGGTACACTAAGTGTTTGCTAGTATAATGGCTTAGTTATAATTAGTTGGAGTGTGCAACGCAGGCAGATGCGTTCTGCAAATGTCTTGGCACTAGTGGGACTAAAGCAAAGTCCAATAGCCACGTATAGGATGCCACTAGGTACACTAAGTGTTTGCTAGTATAATGGCTTAGTTATAATTAGTTGGAGTGTGCAACGCAGGCAGATGCGCTCTGCAAATGTCTTGGCACTAGTGGGACTATAGCAAAGTCCAATAGCCACGTATAGGATGCCACTAGGTACACTGAGTGTGTGCTAGTATAATGGCTTAGTTATAATTAGTTGGAGTGTGCAACGCAGGCAGATGCGTTCTGCAAATGTCTTGGCACTAGTGGGACTATAGCAAAGTCCAATAGCCACGTATAGGATGCCACTAGGTACACTGAGTGTTTGCTAGTATAATGGCTTAGTTATAATTAGTTGGAGTGTGCAACGCAGGCAGATGCGCTCTGCAAATGTCTTGGCACTAGTGGGACTATAGCAAAGTCCAATAGCCACGTATAGGATGCCACTAGGTACACTGAGTGTGTGCTAGTATAATGGCTTAGTTATAATTAGTTGGAGTGTGCAACGCAGGCAGATGCGTTCTGCAAATGTCTTGGCACTAGTGGGACTAAAGCAAAGTCCAATAGCCACGTATAGGATGCCACTAGGTACACTAAGTGTTTGCTAGTATAATGGCTTAGTTATAATTAGTTGGAGTGTGCAACGCAGGCAGATGCGCTCTGCAAATGTCTTGGCACTAGTGGGACTATAGCAAAGTCCAATAGCCACGTATAGGATGCCACTAGGTACACTGAGTGTTTGCTAGTATAATGGCTTAGTTATAATTAGTTGGAGTGTGCAACGCAGGCAGATGCGCTCTGCAAATGTCTTGGCACTAGTGGGACTAAAGCAAAGTCCAATAGCCACGTATAGGATGCCACTAGGTACACTAAGTGTTTGCTAGTATAATGGCTTAGTTATAATTAGTTGGAGTGTGCAACGCAGGCAGATGCGCTCTGCAAATGTCTTGGCACTAGTGGGACTATAGCAAAGTCCAATAGCCACGTATAGGATGCCACTAGGTACACTGAGTGTGTGCTAGTATAATGGCTTAGTTATAATTAGTTGGAGTGTGCAACGCAGGCAGATGCGCTCTGCAAATGTCTTGGCACTAGTGGGACTATAGCAAAGTCCAATAGCCACGTATAGGATGCCACTAGGTACACTGAGTGTTTGCTAGTATAATGGCTTAGTTATAATTAGTTGGAGTGTGCAACGCAGGCAGATGCGCTCTGCAAATGTCTTGGCACTAGTGGGACTAAAGCAAAGTCCAATAGCCACGTATAGGATGCCACTAGGTACACTGAGTGTGTGCTAGTATAATGGCTTAGTTATAATTAGTTGTAGTGTGCAATGCAGGCAGACGTGCTCTGCAAATGTCTTTGCACTAGTGGGACTATAGCAAAGTCCAATAGCCACAGATAGGATGCCACTAGGTACACTGAGTGTTTGCTAGTATAATGGCTTAGTTATGAGTTGGAGTGTGCAGAGGACAAGAGGGTACAGTGGCAGGATTGTGGTGCTCTGGGTAGAGGAATGGAAGCCTGCCTTTCTATTCCCTCCTAATGGTGAAATGCAGGGAGGAAATCCCTGACCTTGGCTGCACAGACGCTGGCGCTGTTTTCAGGACCTGTCACCTTAACTCTGACCCTGCCGGTTTGAGCCCTTAAAAGGACTGCTATAAAGTGCTCTCCCTAAGCTGTCTAACGCTGTGTATGCAGCGCATACAGCTGTATCGGCTATAGGACTCAGGATGACGGAGCTGCGACAGTGATGTCTGACACCCAAGACGCAGAAGGCAGATAATGGCGTCCGTGAAGAAAATGTCCGGTTTTATAATGCAGGGACATGTGACATGCAGATCCTATCACACATGCCGTTGCTTCTCTGGCTCAAAGTCCACTTAGCTGTGTGTGTGTCTGTGATTGGCTGACATGCTGGCCCGCCCCACAAGACGCGCGCGCTTAGGGAAGGAAGACAAGAAAAAAAAAAAAAAAATGGCGATCGCCATTATAGAAACAGCAGTGATCTGAAGGCGCTGTTCACGCACACTATACACTGAAATGTGATAATAGTTTGATTCACAGAGTGACTTACACTATTACAGCAGAAACCAAGCTATGATTTAGCTGTTTTTTGGCTGCTAGAACCGTTCTCGAACGTTTCTAGAACTATCGAGCTTTTGCAAAAAGCTCGAGTTCTAGTTCGATCTAGAACATGCCCCAAAATCACTCGAGCCTAGAACTGGAGAACCACGAACCACGAACCGCGCTCAACTCTAGTCTTGAGGACTGGAGTTTAGAATCACTGCTCTAATGCAACATTCTTGTGAAACCCCTTAAAACTGAAAGTCTGCAGTTCAATCCTATATCAATGTCTTTGTTTCACATCCGTTGTACAAGTGTAAGTGGTGCGAAATCATGAAAATTCAGCCACACTAATGTTAACATAGCACTGGTCAACACAAAAAAAATCAAGAGCAAAGCTAATATGTCTGTTTTATGGAGTTTGATGTGCGGATTCCAAAAATTTTGCTTAGTTTTGCTCTATTGCATAGTTTCTGAGACAGAAGTATTTTTATTACGTTATTTCTGCATTTTCAATGTATGCTGGGCCTCTCATGTGATATGCTCAAGTTGTTCAAATAGTCTTCGTGACAGGTTGAATCTGATGAAAGTGGCTATGCCATTTGCTGTTCCCACGTTTTGGAGAGAACCCAAAAATCTTAGTGATGACTGCTACTTTTGTTTTGTCAAACTGAAGGGCTTTTTCCTACAAAAAACAAACATAACATTAATTTCCCTGAACTGGAATCTGCGATTTACCCCGTTCCACATGATGGTACCTTGCCAGTTCCTGTATCACCGTTGTCTAGATTGGATGAAAATGAAGTAGAATATGAAGACTATGCTGAAGGTACTGGCACAGAAATGGAAACCTCAAGTCAAGATGACTATGTACCTGATGCAGGAGCCAGAACGCTTTGCGCAACATGAATTAAATGATCTCCTCAGAGACCTTTCATTGTCAAAAGATAAAGCTAAACTTCTTGCATCTAGGTTGAAACAGAAGAATTTTCTTCATGATGATGTCAGTGTGTTATTACCGAAACAGAAGTAACACTTTAACATAATTTTTCACAGTTGATGGACCAATGATGTACTGTAACAATGTGAATGGCCTCTTTGAAGAACTGAATCAAGAGTATTTTGTTGCAGATTAGCGATTGTTTATTGACTCTTCCCAGAGAAGTATGAAAGCAGTGTTGCTTCACAACGGAAATATGAAACCATCAATCCCTATTTGCTCATTCATGTCATCTAAAGGAAAGTTATGAAAATCTGTCAGTTGTTTTGGACGCTATACAATATAATGATCATCAATGGAATATCTGTGGAGATTTGAAAATGATTGGTCTGCTAATGGGAATGCAAGGAGGTTTCACAAAATATTATTCCTTCTTGTGTTTATGGGACAGTATAAATACAGTAGAGCATTATGTTTGTCTCTACCTGGCTACCTGGAGCATAGATGTTTCCGTCTCCCCAATCTCGACAATGTTCAGCATAATCCAACAAAAATCTTTCTTCCTCCACAAATAAAGTTGGGATTGATTAAAAACTTTGTTAAAGTAATGGGAAATACAAATTCACAAGGGTTCCAGTACATTTCACAGAAATTATGCAGCATTTCACAGCAAAACTGAAGGAAGGGGTATTTGTTGGTCGTCAGATCAGAGAGCTTATGAGAGATGATTTTTGGAATGACTCTATGATGGCAGATTACTGTTGGATGTAATATAGGGACAACCCTGAAAAATCATATCAACGGCAGTCTAATGTTAAGCACTTTTAATTTCTGATCATATTTTGGTTTCTATTTTGCATGTGAAATTATTTTGGTTCAGTAAAAACTGTTTTGTAAGGTGAAGCATTTTTTTCTGATCTGTAGATTACTGTTTTCTTAATGTCACCAGAATATTTCCTATACCTTATAATAATGATGCTCCATGGAAACTATACGTGCTTCAGAAAAACTATATTCATTTTTTAATTCAGGACAAAATGATTCAGAAAAGTACAAAGTCGCCTGCTATGATTACAAAAAATATATTTTTGTAGACCTGTATAGTTTTTATTAAGTCTTACAATTTTTTACAAAAGGGGAAAAAAAGAGGAAGGGAAGGGAGGTGGCGAAGGCGGGAAATGAGAAATTAGGGAGAGTTGAACTTGGATTTCTCATTCGACCTTGATAAGAGTACAACAGTTAGGTCCAGAAATATTTGGACAGTGACACAATTTTCGCGAGTTGGGCTCTGCATGCCACCACATTGGATTTGAAATGAAACCTCTACAACAGAATTCAAGTGCAGATTGTAACATTTAATTTGAAGGTTTGAACAAAAATATCTGATAGAAATTGTAGGAATTGTACACATTTCTTTACAAACACTCCACATTTTAGGAGGTCAAAAGTAATTGGACAAATAAACCAAACCCAAACAAAATATTTTTAGTTTCAATATTTTGTTGTGAATCCTTTGGAGGCAATCACTGCCTTAAGTCTGGAACCCATGGACATCACCAAACGCTGGCTTTCCTCCTTCTTAATGCTTTGCCACGCCTTTACAGCCGCAGCCTTCAGGTCTTGCTTGTTTGTGGGTCTTTCCGTCTTAAGTCTGGATTTGAGCAAGTGAAATGCATGCTCAATTGGCTTAAGATCTGGTGATTGACTTGGCCATTGCAGAATGTTCCACTTTTTTGCACTCATGAACTCCTGGGTAGCTTTGGCTGTATGCTTGGGGTCATTGTCCATCTGTACTATGAAGCGCCGTCCGATCAACTTTGCAGCATTTGGCTGAATCTGGGCTGAAAGTATATCCCGGTACACTTCAGAATTCATCCGGCTACTCTTGTCTGCTGTTATGTCATCAATAAACACAAGTGACCCAGTGCCATTGAAAGCCATGCATGCCCATGCCATCACGTTGCCTCCACCATGTTTTACAGAGGATGTGGTGTGCCTTGGATCATGTGCCGTTCCCTTTCTTCTCCAAACTTTTTTCTTCCCATCATTCTGGTACAGGTTGATCTTTGTCTCATCTGTCCATAGAATGCTTTTCCAGAACTGAGCTGGCTTCATGAGGTGTTTTTCAGCAAATTTAACTCTGGCCTGTCTATTTTTGGAATTGATGAATGGTTTGCATCTAGATGTGAACCCTTTGTATTTACTTTCATGGAGTCTTCTCTTTACTGTTGACTTAGAGACAGATACACCTACTTCACTGAGAGTGTTCTGGACTTCTTCAGTTGATGTTGTGAACGGGTTCTTCTTCACCAAAGAAAGTATGCGGCGATCATCCACCACTGTTGTCATCCGTGGACGCCCAGGCCTTTTTGAGTTCCCAAGCTCACCAGTCAATTCCTTTTTTCTCAGAATGTACCCGACTGTTGATTTTGCTACTCCAAGCATGTCTGCTATCTCTCTGATGGATTTTTCTTTTTTTTCAGCCTCAGGATGTTCTGCTTCACCTCAATTGAGAGTTCCTTAGACCGCATGTTGTCTGGTCACAGCAACAGCTTCCAAATGCAAAACCACACACCTGTAATCAACCCCAGACCTTTTAACTACTTCATTGATTACAGGTTAACGAGGGAGACGCCTTCAGAGTTAATTGCAGCCCTTAAAGTCCCTTGTCCAATTACTTTTGGTCCCTTGAAAAAGAGGAGGCTATGCATTACAGAGCTATGATTCCTAAACCCTTTCTCCGATTTGGATGTGAAAACTCTCATATTGCAGCTGGGAGTGTGCACTTTCAGCCCATATTATATATATAATTGTATTTCTGAACATGTTTTTGTAAACAGCTAAAATAACAAAACTTGTGTCACTGTCCAAATATTTCTGGACCTAACTGTATGTATCATAAGAGTTTACTCTTTTATTTCCTCTTGTAAATGATCTCTGGAGCATAAATTATATGTATACTGACTGTCATATTAGTCGAGATGATGTAAAATTCTGCCACTTTCCATATACTTGTGGCGCCAACTCTCTATATACACTGTGAGCGTGATATATCAGTAATTGGGAAGGCATAACATTACGTAGATAAAACACTCCCATCAGATTTTGGCTTTCTGTTGGTACCATATGGTGGTACTATGTAAAACACAAATGCAACAGGACTTTACAGTAGAGTTTTGTGTTCTCCACCACCGATGATAGTGTGGTGTCTTTTAGCCGCAGTCTGTACATACTTAAATGCTACAGATAAAATGCCCTTGTACATGAATTATTCAGTGTATTGTGAGGTTACCTGAGGATACATTAGCCTGTCAAAGAGAAGATGCAGTCTGTGATTTTTTTTTTTCTCAAGATGACAACCGGTATTCTAGTTTGCCTGTAAAATGGATTTTTGTGCATCCATTCCCACGTAAAATACATATTTTTTTTCCAGTTTTTCCACATGCAATCTTTGGCTAAGTAACCTCAGCAATAACATTATTATGAGCCTCTGGACCCAGTATGTTAATGGTGTCAGTTTGTCATTAGACTTGAAAGTAGTGTTTCAAGAATAAGGTATCTTTTTTTCTGGAGCCTGCACATTTTGATGATGATTGATGATGTCATTGGTTGTTCCAACAAGCTGTCACTGGTTTTATTAGCTGCCATAAAGGAATCTGAATGAACGTCTAAACACATACAGTAGGGAAAAATAAGTATTTAGTCAGCCTCCAATTGTGCAAGTTCTCTCACTAAAAAAATAAGAGAGGCCTGTAATGGACATCATAGGTAGACCACAACTATTAGAAACAAAATGATAAAAAAAAAATCCAGAAAATCACCTTGTCTGATTTGGCAAGATTTTTTTTGCAAATTATGGTGGAAAATAAGTATTTAGTCCCCTAAAAACATGCAAGACGTCTGACTCACAGACCTGTAGCTTCTTCTTTAAGAAGTTCTTCTGTTCTCCACTCATTAGCTGTAGTAATGGCACCTGTTTGTACCTGATATCAGTATAAAAGACACCTGTCCACAACCTAAAACAATCACACTCCAAACTCCACTATGGTGAAGACCAAAGAGCTGTCGAAGGACACCAGAATCAAAATTGTAGCCCTGCACCAGTCTGGGAAGACTAAATCTGCAATAGGCAAGTAGCTTGGTGTGATGAAATCAACTGTGGGAGCAATAATAAGAAATTAGAAGACATACAAGACCACTGATAATATCCTTCGATCTGGGGCTCCACGCAAAATCTCACCCTGTGGGGTCAAAATAATCACAAGAAAGGTGAACAAAAATTCCAGAACCTAGTGAATGACCTACATAGAGCTGGGATCACCATAACAAAGGCTACCATCACTAACACACATTGCCGCAAGGGACTCAGATCCTGCAGTGCCAGACGTGTTCCCCTGCTTAAAGGGAACCTGTCATCAGAAATTTAGCTATAAAGCTAAAAGTTCCCCCCTCTGCAGCTCCTGGGCTGCATTCTAGGAAGCTTCCTATAGTTTTTTTGGCACCTTTTATACCAAAATAAACACTTTGTAAACTGGTACCTTTTCGTATGCAAATTTCTAAAATCGTCCATGGGGGCGGGCTGCCTGGGGTCCGTTGCTGTCCTCCTGCAGATTTACGCCGCCCCCGAACGCTGAATTTCAAAAGCTCAGGACGCCGCCCCTGGGTGCCCGTGGTCCCGCGCATGCGCTGTTCCACTGTAGCGGTGCCGTGCACTGCGTGCACGTGTGACCGCTAGTGACGCTTTGCGCGGGCACGAGGTTATGGGCGGCGCTGTGAGTATCATCAGTAAGTGCCGCCCATAACCTCGTGACCGCACTTTCCCCTATGACTCCAGCGTTATGCGCAAGCGCTCGCTGGCCTGATGCCCGGACGTCCCCTCCTTCCCATCTATTTCCTGCTGCTGAGCAGGATGGGAAGGACAACTGATCCGTGTACATGAAAGAACGAATGGGGCCATGTATCGTGAGATTTTGAAGATAAACCTCCTTCCTTCAGCAAGCGCATTGAAGGTGAAACGTCTCTGGGTCTTTCAGCATGATAATGATCCCAAGCACACTGCCAGGGCAATGAAGTAGTGACAATGCTTATTTTCAAACTACAGTTTTTATAAAAAGTAAATAAATTACTTTTGCCAGGGCAACAAAGAAGCATATGAAGGTCCTGGAGTGGCCTAGCCAGTTTCCAGATCTCAAATCCATAGTAAACCTTTAAAGGGAGTTGAAAGTCTGTGTTGCCCAGCGACAGACCCAAAACATCACTGCTCTAGAGGAGATCTGCATGGAAGAATGGCCAACATACCACCAAGAGTGTGTGCCAACCTTGAAAAGACTTACAGAAAATGTTTCACCTCTGTCATTGCCAACAAAGATATACAGTGAAACCTTGGTTTACAAGAACATCCATTCTGGGAGTCTGCTTGTAAACAAAGTTACTCGTCTAGCAAAGCAAAATTTCCCATAGGAAATAATGCAAGCCCAGACAATTCGTTCCACAACTTGTTCAAAGTCCCATCCTGGTCCCCTATTGTGCCATTCCACACATGCACAAACACATTTAAACACAAACACACACACGGACACACACATATTATGCTAACCTTACCTTCCGTGCCATCGCCGGCCTCCCGGTTCTTGTAGTTCGCCGCTACAGGATGTGTATCGGTAACCATTGCGATCGATGCCGGAGCTTCCGCTGCCAGAGCACTGACGTCAAAGGCAGGAGCTGCTTCCCTCTGATTGGCCAGCGCGCTGCCATTGAGTAGCGGCTGATAGCGGAAGTTCCTCCATCGTCGGGATGGTTACCCGATACACATCCTGTACCAGCGAACTACAAGAATCATGAGGACGGCGATGGAACAGAAGGTAAGGTGAGCATAATGTGTGTGTGTGTGCGTGCGTGTTTGTGCGGACTGCAAGAGCGGGTCAAAGCGCAAGTACGGAATCGGAAGTGTGTGCTCGCAAACCGGGTTACTCGTAAACCGAGGTTCCACTGTATAACAAAATATTGAGATGAACTTTTGTTATTGACCAAATACTTATTTTCCACCATAATTTTAAAAAAAAATCTTGCCAAATCAGACAAGGAGATTTTCGGGATTTTTTTTTCTCATTTTGTCTCTCATAGTTGTGGTCTACCAATGATATCAATTACAGGTCTCTCTCATCTTTTTAACTGGGAGAACTTGTGTGCCGCCCCAGCAGCGGATCGAAACGGTCGGATCAGGGATAGTGTCAGTTCATGGCTCGAGGGTCTCCGCACCCGGGGGTTTAGGAGCCACACTATAAAGTAAAAGGGGGATATTTACAAGGGAGTTGTAGTTCGTGACGCCACCCGTAGCCGCCCACTGCTGTGTCTGGTGGGTGTGGTGCAGGGTGGATCTAGGATTTGATTTGCTGTTGGAGGCAGCACTGTAAGATGGGGACCCAGAACCATGAGGGATTTGAATACTGCACTAAGGAGAAACAGCGTGCAGTACCCTGTGACGACCTGAATAGTCCAGGGGCGTCACATTTGCACAATTGGTGGTTGACTAAATGCTTTTTTCCCCCCCGCTGTATATGGACAGGTCTTTGTAATGTAAGTCCATTCAAACCTTTATATCTGCTATCTGTTGCTGCATCTCCAAAGATTAAGGGGTACTTTGCACGTTGCGACATCGCTACTGCGATGTCGTCGGGGTCAAATCGAAAGGGACACACATCCGGTGCCAGTAACGACGTTGCAACGTGTAAAGCCTAGATGCACCGATAAACGATCGCAAAAGCGTTGTAAATCGGTGATCTGTGTAGTGTCGGTCATTTTCATAATTTCGCTGCAGCGACAGGTACGATGCTGTTCCTCGTTCCTGTGGCAGCACACATCGCTGTGTATCAAGCCGCAGTAGCGAGGAACTTCTCCTTACCTGCCTCCACCGGCTATGCGGAAGGAAGGAGGTGGGCGAGATGTTTACGTCCCGCTCATCTCCGCCCCTCCGCTTCTATTGGCCGCCTGCCGTGTGACATTGCTTAGGAAAGAGGCAGGTCGCCGGTCAGAGCGACGTCACAGGGCAGGTATATGCGTGTGAAGCTGCCGTAGCGATAATGTTTACTACGGCAGCTATCACAAGATATCGCATGTGCGACGGGGGCGGGTACTATCGCGCTCGGCATCGCTACAATCGGCTAGGGATGTCGCAGCATGCAAAGTACCCCTTAGTGTTCTAATCCACATGCATATGAGGCAATCACATCATTTAGAGATTTAGATGGAAATGGTAATGTAAAGCGTAGAGCACGTGATAAATATGATTCAAAATTTTATGTAAAATGTGCCCAACAAAAGTTTCAACCCAATCCACAACAAAAAGCAAATCCCCAATCAGGTCTGTCATCTGTAAATTGAAACATAAGTGGCTTCCAAGTTACTGGTAGCACAAAGGCTCTGGAAAAGCACTGTGGCTCCCCCCTTCCAAAAAGAAATAAAAAAAATCATCTGTGCTCCCAATCCAAATCCCGTCCTCTCTTCTGAGCCGCACAGTGTGCGCATTTTAGCTTCCACATGTTTGGCATTTCTGTAGTGAGGAGACCCACTTAATTTACAGAGTACATACCTCCAGAAACACGAAATGGGCACAATCTCTGGACAGTACAATGTATTGGGCTCTATAATGTACTGGGCAGTACAATGGCATATTTGCAATTTTTATTCAACAACATCCATTGTTGCTTGTTTCTGGAAAACACCCATGGAGTCAAAATCATCTCTGCACCTGTAGATAAATTCATAGTGGAGTGTAATTTCCAAAATAGATTCACTTGAGGGGTAATTCACTTCTGACACTTATGGGCTGTGTATATGGAGTCAGCAAATTATTGTATGAAAATTTGTACTCCAAGAGCCAAAGAGTGGTCCTTCCCTCCTGGCCATAATACTATATGGATGACTATGGGGTTACATTATAATATATGGAGGACTAGGAGGGGTGCATTATTATAATATATGCAGGACTGTGTGGCATTCTACAATTTGGAGGATTATGGGGATGCAGTATAATATATGGAGGATTACGGGGTACCTTAAAATATTTGGAAGACTATGGGAGTGCATTTTAATATTTGTAGGACTATGGGGGGTGAATTATACTATTTGGAGAATTATGGGGCTGCAATTTAATATGTAGAGGACTACAGGGTGCATTATAATATATGGAGGACTAAGGGTGTGTATTATAATATATGGAGGACGACAGGGTGCATTATAATATATGGAGGACTTTGGGAGCTGTATTATACTACTTGGAGCAATACTGTATTATACTATTTGGAGCACTATGGGGTGCATTATAATATATGGTGGACTATGGGGTGCATTATAATATATGGTGGACTATGGGGTGCATTATAATATATGGTGGACTATGGGGTGCATTATAATATATGGTGGACTATGGGGTGCATTATAATATATGGTGGACTATGGGGTGCATTATAATATATGGTGGACTATGGGGTGCATTATAATATATGGTGGACTATGGGGTGCATTATAATATATGGTGGACTATGGGGTGCATTATAATATATGGTAGACTATGGGGTGCATTATACTATATGGAGAACAATGGGGTGCAGGCATATATGGTGGACTATGGGGTTCATCATACTATATGCAAAACTCTGGTGGGTGTCGCATGCAAAAGTTTGGTCACTTCTGGTCAAAATTATTGTTATTTTGAACAGTTAAGCAAGTTGAAGATGAAATGATCTCTAAAAGGCATAAAGTTAAAGATGACAAATTTTCTTTTTTCTTATATATTTTTTTGCCTAAAAATTTTTTCATCCTTTACATTTTAAAAATTAAAAAAAAGGAAAATGGGCAAGGCAAATTTTTGGACACCCTTGGAGATTTGTGTCCTCAGATAACTTTGACCAAGATTTCACACCTTTATTAGCCTGTTAGTTATGGCTTTTTCACTATCATCGTTAGGAAAGGCCAGGTGATGCAAATTTCACAGCTTTATAAAAACCCAGTGTCTTCTAACCATGTGCCAAAAAACAACCATGGGTTCTTCTAAGCACCTGCCTAGCACTCTGAAAATGGTGAAGGCCCAAAAAGCAGGAGAAGGCTATGAGATGATAGCAAAGCGTTTTGCTTACCCAAAATGAAAATTGCTCTTGTTTTTGGTAGCTAAGCAGGCAATGTACAGTCCGTTATAGAACCTTGAATAGACGAGATGCCGATCTGTAGATTGCCATTTCAACAATTTTTCCCTTTGTTGGTACAGAGTTGGGTTCTTATTGGCTGGGCAAGATGCTTTTCTCATAGTACTGCCTGGAAGACACTGGTTGTGCTGTGGTGAAGGAAAACAATGCCTCTCTGTGTCACCTATAGGTTGCTGTCTAGAGGTTTAATGAGCCTTGAACATATGACTGGATATTTATGCAAGAATAAACAGTACCTTTCAAAAGCTGTGTCAAATCCGTCTCACCCAACTAACCAGAACCCTACTGTGTACAGAGCAAAATCTCCAAACATCAATGTATACCAGTGTCCCTTGCCCCAGCCATGATCGAAGGCTCCTGTAGTAGAGATGCAAATTGATTTATGGAGTGACTGTATATAGGGGGCAGTAGAGGAACAGGCTACTTCCTGCTGATTTGCATACCTTTGCCCAGGGGGCATTGTCTATAAGGCTTCATACACCTGCTCAATCTTTTCAAGAAGAACCAATACCTTTCAATAATCTATATATATAATTGCCTTATTCTGTCTGTCTGTCTGTCTGTCTGTCTGTCATGCTCCAAAATTGTGTCCTTACGGTGACACAAAGCTGATTGGCCGCTGGGCTCGCCATGGCCCCCGCCCCCCCACACCGATTGGCCGCTCGCCCAGGCTGCGCCCCCACACGGATTGGCCAGCCGCTCGCCCAGGCTCCGCCCCTCCCACAGATTGGCCTCTCGCCCCGGCACCCTGCAGGCATTGGCAATTCGGCCACGCCACGCCCCGCCCCCCTCACGCAATGCACGCTAGCTCTGGCCCCGCCCCCTCCCTCCCCCCGCGCATTCCCCGAACTGACATGGCTGTCACAGAGGTGAGTACTGTACTCCCCCCCCCCCCCCTCCCCCCCCCCCTCCCCCCCGCGCATTCCCCGAACTGACACGTCCCATGCATGCTGCTCCCTCGTCACAATGTCCCATGCATGCTGCTCCCTCCTCACAATGTCCCATGCTTTCTGCCCCCTCCTCACAATGTCCCATGCATGCTGCCCCCTCCTCACAATGTCCCATGCATGCTGCCCCCTCCTCACAATGTCTCATGCATGCTGCCCCCTCCTCACAATGTCCCATGCATGCTGCTCCCTCCTCACAATGTCCCATGCATGCTGCTCCCTCCGCACAATGTCTCATGTTTGATGCTCCCTCCTCACAATGTCCCATGCATGCTGCTCCTTCCTCACAATGTCCCATGCATGCTGCTCCCTCCTCACAATGTCTCATGCATGCTGCCCCCTTCTCACAATGTCCCATGCATGCTGCCCCCTTCTCACAATGTCCCATGCATGCTGCCCCCCTCCTCACAATGTCTCATGCATGCTGCTCCCTCCTCAGTGTCCCATGCATGCTGCCCCCCTTCTCACAATGTCCCATGCATGCTGTCCCTCTCCATGAGCTCCTAATGCTGCCTTCCTCTTTTCCATAATGAGACCTTCATGTTGCCCCACTCATGCTAAGACCACCACACTAACGCTTATGCTGAGACCCCCCACACACACACTATCCCACTCTTGATATTGACTCCCCTACATTGCTCCACTCCATACTGATCCCACACATGCTGCCCCCTTCTTCACAATGAGCTCCCAATGCTGCCCCCTCTTATTCTGAGTCCCTTACACTCCCCCCACCCAATCGATTTTGTCATTGCACTATCCCTCATCCCTTGTCCTTTGTCTCTAGCATTAGCCCCTCTCTCCCACTCCCCCAGCATCAGCCTCTCTCCCCCAGCATCAGCCTCTATCTTCCCTCAGCATCAGCCTCTCTTCCCCAGTCTCAGCCTTTGCCTCCCCCCAGCCTCAGCCTGCCCCAGTCTCCGCCTCAGCCTCCCTCCAGCCTCCCTCCAGTCTCAGCCTCAGCCTCCCTCCAGTCTCAGCCTCAGCCCCCCCTCCAGCCTCCCCCCAGTCTCTGCCTCTGCCTCCCTCCAGCCTCCCCCCAGTCTCTGCCTCTGCCTCCCTCCAGCCTCCCCCCAGTCTCAGCCTCAGCCTCCCTCCAGTCTCAGCCTCCCTCCAGCCTCCCCCCAGTCTCAGCCTCAGTCTCCCTCCAGCCTCCCCCCAGTCTCAGCCTCCCTCCAGTCTCAGCCTCTGCCTCCCTCCAGCCTCCCCCCAGTCTCTGCCTCTGCCTCCCTCCAGCCTCCCCCCAGTCTCTGACTCTGCCTCCCTCCAGCCTCCCCCCAGTCTCTGCCTCTGCCTCCCTCCAGCCTCCCCCCCAGTCTCTGCCTCTGCCTCCCTCCAACCTCCCCCCAGTCTCAGCCTCTGCCTCTCTCCAGTCTCAGCCTCTGCCTCCCTCCAGCCTCCCCCCAGTCTCAGCCTCTGCCTCCCTCCAGTCTCAGCCTCTGCCTCCCTCCAGTCTCTGCCTCCCTCCAGCCTCCCCCCAGTCTCTGCCTCTGCCTCCCTCCAGCCTCCCCCCAGTCTCAGACTCTGCCTCCCTCCAGCCTCCCCCCAGTCTCTGCCTCTGCCTCCCTCCAGCCTCCCCCCAGTCTCTGCCTCTGCCTCCCTCCAGCCTCCCCCCAGTCTCTGCCTCTGCCTCCCTCCAGCCTCCCCCCAGTCTCTGCCTCTGCCTCCCTCCAGCCTCCCCCCAGTCTCAGCCTCTGCCTCTCTCCAGCCTCCCCCCAGTCTCAGCCTCTGCCTCCCTCCAGCCTCCCCCCAGTCTCAGCCTCTGCCTCTCTCCAGCCTCCCCCCAGTCTCAGCCTCTGCCTCCCTCCAGCCTCCCCCCAGTCTCTGCCTCTGCCTCCCTCCAGCCTCCCCCCAGTCTCTGCCTCTGCCTCCCTCCAGCCTCCCCCAGTCTCAGCCTCTGCCTCCCTCCAGCCTCCCCACAGTCTCAGCCTCTGCCTCCCTCAGTCTCAGCCTCTGCCTCCCTCCAACCTCCCCCCAGTCTCAGCCTCTGCCTCCCTCCAGCCTCCCCCCAGTCTCTGCCTCTGCCTCCCTCCAGCCTCCCCCCAGTCTCTGCCTCTGCCTCCCTCCAGCCTCCCCCAGTCTCAGCCTCTGCCTCCCTCCAGCCTCCCCACAGTCTCAGCCTCTGCCTCCCTCCAGTCTCAGCCTCTGCCTCCCTCCAACCTCCCCCCAGTCTCAGCCTCTGCCTCTCTCCAGTCTCAGCCTCTGCCTCCCTCCAGCCTCCCCCCAGTCTCAGCCTCTGCCTCCCTCCAGTCTCAGCCTCTGCCTCCCTGCAGTCTCTGCCTCTGCCTCCCTCCAGCCTCCCCCCAGTCTCTGCCTCTGCCTCCCTCCAGCCTCCCCCCAGTCTCAGCCTTTGCCTCCCTCCAGCCTCTTCCCAGTCTCTGCCTCTGCCTCCCTCCAGCCTCTTCCCAGTCTCTGCCTCTGCCTCCCTCCAGCCTCCCCCCAGTCTCTGCCTCTGCCTCCCTCCAGCCTCCCCCAGTCTCAGCCTCTGCCTCCCTCCAGCCTCCCCACAGTCTCAGCCTCTGCCTCCCTCCAGTCTCAGCCTCTGCCTCCCTCCAACCTCCCCCCAGTCTCAGCCTCTGCCTCCCTCCAGTCTCTGCCTCCCTCCAGCCTCCCCCCAGTCTCTGCCTCTGCCTCCCTCCAGCCTCCCCACAGTCTCTCCCTCTGCCTCCCTCCAGTCTCCCCCCAGTCTCAGCCTCTGCCTCCCTCCAGCCTCCCCCCAGTCTCTGCCTCCCTCCAGCCTCCCCCCCAGTCTCTGCCTCTGCCTCCCTCCAGCCTCCCCACAGTCTCAGCCTCTGCCTCCCTCCAGTCTCAGCCTCTGCCTCCCTCCAGCCTCCCCCCAGTCTCAGCCTCTGCCTCTCTCCAGTCTCAGCCTCTGCCTCCCTCCAGCCTCCCCCCAGTCTCAGCCACTGCCTCCCTCCAGTCTCAGCCTCTGCCTACCTCCAGCCTCCCCCCAGTCTCAGCCTCTGCCTCCCTCCAGCCTCCCCCCAGTCTCAGCCTCTGCCTCCCTCCAGTATCTGCCTTTGCCGCCTCCCCCCCCGCATGCGCAGATCTCTGGTCTGCATTAGAGACACTCCCACGCTCCTTATGAATCCACTTACCTGCTCCAGTGCCCGCCGCCATCTTCCTGGCTCACGTGAGTATCCTCTTCTGACACCGGCTTCCATCACGGCGTCCTCCGCGGCGTCCTGCTGCGAGCTCTGCATGTGACGTCCACACAGCAGTGGACGCAGCACAGAGGAAGGAGCTGATTGGCGCGCGCCTGTGACCCCGGAAGTGCAGGCGCCGGCAGTTCCGGGGTCAATCAGCTCCCTGTGCTCGGCGGCCACAAAAAAAAAATGTAAAAAAAAAAAAAAAAAATTTTTATTTTTTTTTTTGCTGCCAGAGGGTGCCGCCCCTCACAATCTGCCGCCCTAGGCACCGGACCACGGGTGCCTAGTGGTAAATACGGCCCTGCACACACCTCACATCGCATCCACACACTCACAGCATCCGCCGATATCGCTTGCTTCTCGGCCTCGATACTGTGCTGTTGTGATCTTCCAGGACCTGACGGAGGATCACATGGCCAGAGGCATGTGATATCTCCGGATGTTGTGAGTATCAGCGCGTATGTGCGATATCGTCAGTGTCTGTGTGAGTGTATGCGATCGGGTGTGTGTGAGTGTATGCGATCGGGTGTGTGTGAGTGGATGCGATCGGGTGTGTGTGAGTGGATGCGATCGGGTGTGTGTGAGTGGATGCGATCGGGTGTGTGTGAGTGGATGCGATCGGGTGTGTGTGAGTGGATGCGATCGGGTGTGTGAGTGTCGGCAGAGGAGCACGGCGTGCTGGAGGAGGCTGGGAGCAGAGAGGCTGATCATGGGGAAGGCTGGGAGGAGAGAGGCTGATGCTGGGGGAGGCTGGGAGGGGGAGGCTGATGCTGGGGGAGGCTGGGACGAGGGAGGCTGATGCTGGTGGAGGCTGATGCTTGGGGAGGCTGATGCTGGGGGAGGCTGGAAGGAGAGAGGCTAATGCTGGTGGAGGCTGATGCTTGGGGAGGCTGATGCTGGGGGAGACTGGGAGGGGAAGGCTGATGCTGAGGGAGGCTGGGAGGAAGGAGGCTGGGAGGAGAGAGGCTGATCTGGGGAAGGCTGGGAACGGGAGGCTGCTGAGGGAGGCTGGAAGAGAGGCTGATGCTGGGGGAGGCTGGAAGGAGAGAGGCTGATGCTGGTGGAGGCTGATGCTGGTGGAGGCTGATGCTGGTGGAGGCTGATGCTTGGGGAGGCTGATGCTGGTGGAGGCTGATGCTTGGGGAGGCTGATGCTGGGGGAGACTGGGAGCGGAAGGCTGATGCTGAGGGAGGCTGGGAGGGGGAGGCTGGGAGGAAGGAGGCTGGGAGGAGAGAGGCTGATCCTGGGGAAAGCTGGGAAGGGGAGGCTGATGCTGAGGGAGGCTGGAAGGAGAGAGGCTGATGCTGGGGGAGGCTGGAAGGAGAGAGGCTGAGGCTGGGAGGAGAGAGGCTGATGCTGGGGAAGGCTGATGCTGAGGGAGGCTGGTAGGGGAAAGCTGATGCTGGGGAAGGCTGGGAGGACGGAGGCTGGGAGGAGAGAGGCTGATCCTGGGGAAGGCTGGGAGAGGGAGGCTGATGCTGGAGGAGGCTGGAAGGAGAGAGGCTGATGCTGGCGGAGGCTGATGCTGGGGGAGGCTGGAAGGAGAGAGGCTGATGCTGGTGGAGGCTGATGCTTGGGGAGGCTGGGAGAGGGAGGCTGATGCTGAGGGAGGCTGGGAGGAGGGAGGCTGGGAGAGGTAGGCTGAGAGAAGAGAGGCTGATGCACACACACACACACACACGCGCGTGCACTGCACAACACACCACACACACACACACACACTGGGAACCACAAACAACTGCCCTACACAGACACCCACACACACAGACAACGCTGGACACACACAACACCCAACACACAAACACCGCGGCACACACAAATATACGCACATACCGCACAACACACACATTGCACAAAACATACCTCCCCCCAAAACACACCACACACACACAAACCGCGCAACACACACACAACGCTACAGACACACAGCGCTCCACAAACAACGCAACACACGCAACACACATACAACACCGCTCTCACCCCCGTCACACCCAGACAACACCCAGAACATGTACAGCGCCTACACAAACACTTGGTAACTACACACAACATCTCTATATATATATATATATATATATATATATATATATATATATATATATATATATATATATATATAAAACAAAAATCATACATGAACTACACAATACGTAAATTCTAGAATACCCGATGCGTAGAATCGGGCCACCTTCTAGTTCCTCTATAAAGGGGTTGCAGTACATAGGTGAGCCATTGTTAGGCTATAAGTCCTGGAAGTGTATCTGCAATTATTGTATAAAACTGACCCTGTTGGACATGTTGGTTTGTTTCTGATAACATGAATTTGATATAACGTGTTATGATTTGGTCTCACTTGATAACATAATTGCTATCATGAACTTTCTGATTTCTCTTTCTAATTTCATGTTAAAGCTCCGGAAGAAGAAGTCGGAAAGCCTTTCCAATGCCCCATCTGTGGACTAGTAATAAAACGGAAAAGTTATTGGAAAAGACACATGGTGATTCACACGGGTTTAAAAAGCCATCAGTGTCCACTATGTCCATTTCGTTGTGCCCGCAAGGACAATCTGAAATCACACATGAAGGTAAGGCTGTGTTTGATAACTAAAGCTGCTTTGTGCTCGCAATACAAAATGACTTTGATATGAAATTGCAAGTGTACCATGATTGCCTTGCTACTGTAAAAGATTTTTTTTTTTCAAATGTGTATTCTACCTTGGTATTGTAAGTAGATACTTCACATTGTTAAAATGGTTTACTGCCAGCTTGACTGCACTGACATCAGGCTGAGTATTAACCTGTTTTCTTCAAGCTTCCTTAAACTTTCAGTGGCCTTTCAATTCTATGTGCTAATTAAGGCATACTGAGAAATGTGGTTTATAGGAATGATGCCAGCCTGTGTGTGTGTGTGTGTGTGTGTGTGTGTGTATATACATATATAAGTGTGTGTGTGTGTGTGTGTGTGTGTGTGTATATACATATATAAATGTGTGTGTGTATATGTATACATAAATGTGTGTGTGTGTGTATGTATACATATATAAATGTGTGTGTGTGTGTATATGTATACATATATAAATGTGTGTGTATATGTATACATAAATGTGTGTGTATATGTATACATAAATGTGTGTGTGTATGTATACATATATAAATGTGTGTATATGTATACATAAATGTGTGTGTGTGTGTGTGTGTGTATATACATATATAAATGTGTGTGTGTATATACATATATCAATGTGTGTCTGTGTGTGTATATGTATACATACATTTGTGTGTGTGTATACATATATAAATGTGTGTGTATATGTATACGTGTGTGTGTGTGTGTGTGTGTACATATATAAATGTGTGTGTATGTATACATTTGTGTGTGTGTGTGTGTATGTATACATATATAAATGTGTGTGTGTATATACATATATAAATGTGTGTGTGTGTGTGTGTGTATGTATACATAAATGTGTGTGTATACATATATAAATGTGTGTGTATGTATACATATATAAATGTGTGTGTGTGTGTATAATATATATGTACACTGTGTGCAGAATTATTAGGCAAGTTGTAGTTTTGTATTTTAGAGCTTTTTTTGATTATTGATCAACAACGATGTTCTCAATCAACCCAAAAGACTCATAATATTTTTGGAAGTTGGAGTGGGTTTTTTAGATTTGGCTATCTTAGGAGGATATCTGTTTGTGCAGGTAACTATTACTGTGCAGAATTATTAGGCAACTTAATAAAAACTAAATATATTCCCATCTCACTTGTTTATTTTCACCAGGTAAACCAATATAACTGCACACAATTTAGAAATAAACATTTCTGACATGCAAAAACAAAACCCAAAAAAATTTGTGACCAAAAAAGTCACCTTTCTTTATGATGACACTCAACAGCCTACCATCCATAGATTCTGTCAGTTGCTTGATCTGTTTTCGATCGACATTGTGTGCAGCAGCCACCACAGCCTCCCAGACACTGTTCTGAGAGGTGTACGGTTTTCCCTCCGTGTAGATCTTACATTTTATGAGCGACCACAGGTTCTATATGGGGTTTAGATCAGGTGAACAAGGGAGCCATGTCATTATTTTTTCATCTTTTAGACCTTTACTGGCCAGCCACGCTGTGGAGTAGTTGGATGCATGTGATGGAGCATTGTCCTGCATGAAAATCATGTTTTTCTTGAACGATACCGACTTTATCCTGTACCACTGCTTGAAGAAGTTGTCTTCCAGAAACTGGCAGTAGGTCTGGGAGTTGAGCTTCACTTCATCCTCAACCCGAAAAGGTCCCACAAGTTCATCTTTGATGATACCAGCCCATACCAGTAACCCACCTCCACCTTGCTGGTGTCTGAGTCGGAGTGCAGCTCTCTGCCCTTTACTGATCCAGCCTCTGGCCCATCCATCTGGCCCATTAAGAGTCACTCTCATATCATCAGTCCATAAAACCTTTGAAAAATCAGTCTTAAGATATTTCTTGGCCCAGTCTTATCTTATGTTTCTTGTTAAAAGGTGGTAGTTTTTCAGCCATCCTTACCTTGGCCATGTCCCTGAGTATGGCACACCTTGTGCTTTTTGATACACCAGTAACGTTGCAGCTCTGAAATATGGACAAACTGGTGGCAAATGACATCTTTGCAGCTTCACGCTTGATTTTCCTCAATTCATGGGCAGTTATTTTGCGCCTTTTTTGCCCAACACGCTTCTAGCGACCCTGTTGGCTATTTGCCATGAAACACTTGATTGTTCGATGATCATGCTTCAAAAGTTTTGCAATTTCAAGACTGCTGCATCCCTCTGCAAGACATCTCACAATTTTGGACTTTTCAGAGCCAAAGGAAAGGAAGTTGCCTAATAATTAAGCACACCTTATATAGGGTGTTGATGTCATTACACCACAACAACTATTAAGAGGATACTTTGTGTAGCAGGCCTTCATGGTAAAATAGCTGCTAGGAAACCACTACTAAGGACAGGCAACAAGCAGGAGAGACTTGTTTGGGCTAAAGAACACAAGGAATGGACATTAGACCAGTGGAAATCTGTGCTTTGGTCTGATGAGTCCAAATTTGAGATCTTTGGATCCAACCACCGTGTCCTTGTAGAAAAGGTGAACGGATGGACACTACATGGCTGGTTCCCACCGTGAAGCATGGAGGAGGAGGTGTGATGGTGTGGGGGTGCTTTGCTGGTGATACTGTTGGGGATTTATTCAAAATTGAAGGCATACAGAACCAGCATGCCTACCACAGCATCTTGCAGCGGCATGATATTCCATCCGGCTTGCGTTTAGTTGGACCATCATTTATTTTTCAACAGGACAATGACCCCAAACACACCTCCAGGCTGTGTAAGGGCTATTTGACTAAGAAGGAGAGTGATGGGGTACTACGCCAGATGACCTGGCCTCCACAGTCACCAGACCTGAACCCAATCGAGATGTTTGGGGGTGAGCTGGACCGCAGAGTGAAGGCAAAAGGGCCAACAAGTGCTAAGCATCTCTGGGAACTCCTTCAAGACTGTTGGAAAACCATTTCCGGTGACTACTTCTTGAAGCTCATCAAGAGAATGCCAAGAGTGTGCAAAGCAGTAATCCAAGCAAAAGGTGGCTACTTTGAAGAACCTAGAATATAAGACATATTATCAGTTGTTTCGCACTTAAGTATTTAATTCCACATGCTTTAATTCATAGTTTTGATGCCTTCAATGTGAATCTACAATTTTTAGAGTCATGAAAATAAAGAAAACTCTTTAAATGAGAAGGTGTGTTCAAACTTTTGGTCTGTACTGTGTGTGTGTGTGTATATATATATATATATATATATATATATATATATATATATATATATATATATATATATATATATATATACTGTATGTATATATATACTGTATGTGTATATATATACTGTATGTATATATATATACTGTATGTATATATATATACTGTATGTATATATATATACTGTATGTATATATATATACTGTATGTATGTATATATATATACTGTATGTATATATATATATATATACTGTATGTATATATATATATATATACTGTATGTATATATATATATATATATATATACTGTATGTATATATATATATATATATATATATACTGTATGTATATATATATATATATATATACTGTATGTATATATATATATATATATATATACTGTATGTATATATATATATATATATATATACTGTATGTGTATATATATATATATATATATATATACTGTATGTATATATATATATATATATATATATATACTGTATGTATATATATATATATATATATATATACTGTATGTATATATATATATATATATATACTGTATGTATATATATATATATATACTGTATGTATATATATATATATACTGTATGTATATATATATATATACTGTATGTATATATATATATATATACTGTATGTATATATATATATATATATACTGTATGTATATATATATATATATATACTGTATGTATATATATATATATATACTGTATGTATATATATATATATATATATACTGTATGTATATATATATATATATATATACTGTATGTATATATATATATATATATATATACTGTATGTATATATATATATATATATATATATACTGTATATATATATATACATATATACTGTATGTATATATACTGTATGTATATGTATGCTGTGTATATATACACTTGTGTGTTTGTGTATGGATTGCCTTGAAAAAATATTTTTTAGATATGTTTTGAAAATATTTGAGGAACTTTGTTTTGTATAATTTAATTTACATTTTACAAATACTTGCTAGTACTTGTTAGTATATCACATGAAATCTCAATAAAATAGATTTAAAGGAAATCTGTCAGCAGGTTTTTGCCACTTCATCTGAGAGCAGCCTGAGGTAGGTAAAGAAACCCTGAATCCAACAATGTGTCACTTTGTGCAGCAGTTAATTTTTAGATGTAGCAATGCAGCAGAGCTGGGAAAGCTGTCACTGCCCACACCAGGCTCTCTATGTACAATGTCTATGGACAGGGAGCTGTTAATCACAGCAGGGGTAATTCCAGATTATCTGACCTAGTGCTGCAATGATAATCTCCTGAAGCTAAAACAAATATTAAAGATAAACAACAGCACACAGTGTTATGAGACGCACCACTGAAATTGGTGTTTTAACCCCTAGAGCATGCTGTTTTCAGATTACATAGGGAAAACCTGCTGACAGATTCCCCTTAAGTTTGTCGGTGTAACTTGAAAAATGTTGAAATGTTCATGGGTATGAATACCTTTAAAGGCACTGTAATATAGATGTTTTGATTGTCGGGCAGCATATCCAGAAACATACGGTGTCAAGTTCAAGTACTAAAAGCTCAAACAAAAAACAGAATCCAGATTTCTGGAATTTAGTGGTGATTATTTTGACATTTACAGACATAGACTGTATACAGTCTATATGGAGTGTATAAAAGTCTTCATTGCTTTAATACAACATGGTATGAGCCCCAAATGTTCCATTTTTGCTGCATTTTCAAAGTGACATCAAATCCCTTTGTTGAGACGCAGTATGATGGAATGAGCGTCTGCTCACCTATGCAAGGTTTCTGGGATGTTCCCCTTCCTTAGCATGCACAGATCATCCTTGTCATAGCTAAATAGTCAAAGCCACTTAACCCCATCACCAAATCCATAGAAATCAGCCACTATACAGTGTTTGGCACTGTTGTGATCCAGCTCCATACACTGCGATCTTTCGGCGTCCATGGCTCATGAATGGTGCCGATACCGGGTGCTGGCTCTGATCGATCTGGTATTGATGACCATGTCATTTCATTATCATCACGTACAGAATTGCAATGCAAGGTTTCATCTTTATATAGATAAGCAATAATGCTTTTTTCCATCTGTATCCTCTGTCCGGTAATTAATAAAGCACTATTTTAGCCATGGGGTCAGTGCCACATTTTTTTGTGCTATATATAGTTAACACCACTCCAGTCACAATAGCTAAGTGATGTATGCTGTTCACCTTTTCTTTGTCCCTCACAGGTCAAACAGAATTCTCCTGTAGATGTCTGAGTCACTTCAAGACGGAAGGTTTCTAGGCTCCATTTGGCTGCTGTACAGCTTTTTTCTGAATGCTGTTAATAGCAGCAAAGGGGAGATATCCGCACCATAGTATTGTGAACAAAAGAAAATCCAGTTTAGAATGGCGGTCTTGATATTGAAGGGAATCGGTCACCTCCAAAAATCGCTATTTACCTGCAGATATAGGAGTAATCTGCAGGTAAATAACAAATCATATGTGACAGGTTTACTGGAAGAGCAGCTACAGGGAGAAAGCAACGTTTATTTTTCCTGCAGCCAATCACTTCTAGTCATCACAGTGCAGTGAACGGTTACAGTCACCGCTCAGTACATAGTGAGTGAGCTGTAATCACTACTTGGTACAATAATTGACCTCCTTCTCTGCACAGACACGCTACAGAGCTGACTGTCAATCAAGGTGCCAGGGAGTGATTACAGCGCACTTACTGGGTAGTGAGCAGTGATTGTCACCGCTCCCAACATGACCTTGAAAACTGGAACTGAGCGACTTTAGGAAGAATAAAACTTAAATTTTCCTGTAAGGCTGCTTTCACACATCCGGCTTGAGCTCTGCGGCTCAATCCGGCTGTGCAAGCTATGCAACGGATGCGGTGAAAACACCGCATCCTTTGCATAAGTTTTTCCTTTGCGGCCAGTCCGTTTTTTGCCGCTTGCGGCATGCTACTGAGCATGTGCAGTGGCAAAAACCGCATGCGGCGGCCAGATGCGGTTATTGCCGCATCGCGCCGCATCCGGCCGCCATAGGCATGCATTGAAAAATGCGCTGCATCGGCCGAATGCGGCGCGATGCGGGTTTTTTTTGCCGCACGAAAAAACGTGCCAGGCAACGTTCCATCCGGCCGCCGCATCGGCTAAATCTGCCGCATGCGGCAAAAACCGGACGGAACGCAAGGCCATGCTGCACAATGCGGCACTAATTAAAGTCTATGCAGGAAAATCGCAACCGGCAGCAAAAAAAAACGGTTGCGATTTTCCTGCAAAGTGCCGGATTGTGCCGCATAGCAAAAACCGGAGGTGTGAAAGCAGCCTAAGCCAGGCATGATTTACATTCTTTTTACTTTCATATTACCATCAGCAAGTAAGTAGCATTTTTATAGGTGACCAGTTTTCATTAAAATGAGATTTTTTATTTATTTTTTTTACATCCAGCTACAGAATGAGAGAGCTCATGAGTCAAAGTGTATTCTTCGTCCTCCCAGCCAGTATGATGACTGCAGCTTGTACTGAACAGTGTTAAACCTCAGCGGAGAGGAGGAACACTGAGGATTAGGATATATGGGTGGAGGGTGTGTTTTTACTTTCATTATGGATTACATCCTTGCTGACATGGATTTTCCGATAAAGTGTACCAACCTTATCAGGTCCAAGAGATCTATTTATAATGTGTACGGTTTGTATTGGAAAATCTGGTGACATGTCTGCCTTAAGAGAAATGGTTTGATGGGATAATATATAATAATGGGCAATTTTCTATGTCAAGGAAAATTATAAATTAATACTCAGTATTATGACTACTGTAATTCCAGCTCCATTCCCTTATTGTATTTTATGGAAAGGTTAAAGAAGTTGAAACCTACAAGTGCATCTCAATAAATTAGAATATCATTAAAAAGTTAATTTATTTCAGTAATTCAATACAAAAAGGGAAACATATATGATATAGTCATTACAAACACAGTGATCTATTTCAAGTGTTTATTTCTGATAATGTTGATGATTATGGCTTGTGAATCTCCCCTACATTTTTCAATGGTCTTTCCCTAACAATCCTATCAAGGCTGTGGATATCCCGATTGCTTGTGCACCTTTTTCTACCACACTTTTTCCTTCCATTCAACTTTCCATTAATATTGTTGGAAACAGCACTCTGTGAACAGCCAGCTTCTTTATCAATGACCTTTTGTGGCTTACCCTCCTTGTGGAATGTGAATGCCTGCCATTTGGAGCTCTGTCAAGTCAGCAGTCTTCCCCATGATTGTGAAGCCTACTGAACCAGACTAAGGGACCATTATAAACACTTAAGAAGCCTTTGCAGGTGTTTTATGGTAATTATTCTAATATTCTGCGATAATGACGTTTAGATTTTCATTGGCTGTAAGCCATAATCCTCAAGATTAACAGAAATAAACACTTGAAATAGATCACTGTTTGTAATGACTCTATATAATATATGCGTTTCCCTTTTTGTTTCGAATTACTGAAATAAATTAACTTTTTTATGACATTTTAATTTATTGAGATGCACTTGTACAAAGAAGAACCTGAAAAGGCCAGAATATATTAAAGCCTATTGTAGAGTAAGCGGCAGATTGTAAATAAAGGGGATTTTCAGTGTATACTTCATTGTATGTACTGCTCTAATGAATCAGAAAATCACTTTTTATTTTCCACTAAACATAGGTAAAGATTTTCCTGTTAACAATGTAAGTTTAAAGTTTTATAAGCTTTTCTGGTCCCATAAGAACATATTGGGTGTAAGCAAAGGTGAGTAGAAACGGCCAGGCACTGCAGCCACAGGTAAGTACTCGCGGATCGCAGCTCTGCTCATTAACGGACTTCTAGCAGTCCCCGGTGGTGCTCAACCGGCGTGGCAGAAGAAGTCGGATGAATCCAAAAAAAGCAAGGAAGGCGGCACTTCACGATGGCGTTCTGCAATTTATAATGTGCAATTGTAAACAAATTACAACATGAGTGGGGAGTGCAGGTCCAAGCTGGGTCCTGCTCTAATGAATCAGAAAATCACTTTTTATTTTCCACTAAACACATGTAAAGATTTTCCTGTTAACAATGTAAGTTTAAAGTTATAACCTTTTCTGGTCTCATAAGAACATATTAGTTGTAAATTTCTTATTTGCATATGGTCTGCATTGAGATATGAAGGAGAAAAAGTTAATATTTATTACTTTTGATTCCAACCATCAGGTCCACCAGCACCAGGACAGAGGAGAGACTTTCCAGTGTCAGCTCTGCCCTTTCACTTCTTCACGACATTTCAGCCTGAAACTTCACATGCGCTGCCACCAGCACTTTCTTCGAGCTGAAGCCAAGGTGAAGGAAGAGCCTAGTGATACCGACAATAAGGGATCACCTTTTAATAATTCATTGGGCAGCCACGATGAAGGTAGTGCTTCACCGGCGCAAAGTTCTCTGCTTCCCGAAAACTTAAGTCAGATCAATTCTTCAGCTGTGGGTTCACTACCGATCAAGGAAGAACCTAATGACGATGACTGCCCCTCCAAGATGCCCTTCCCTGAGGGACCTAACAGCAACAGCAGCATGAAGCTAAAAGATGCTTTGGACTTTGTTACATGCCCATCGTCCCTTTTTAGTCAGGATATCTCTGTCAAAATGGCTTCGGATTTTCTGATGAAGTTATCAGGTATGAAGCATCATTTCTTCTTATTTTTTTTTTATAAAGGTTGAACTAGATGGACCTAGGTCCTTTTTTTCAACCTAAGTAACTATATAAAGTGTCCATTCAAATGAATGACAATTAAAGCAGATTTTCCTAATGTGAGAAGTGAGAGCGATGATCAAACGTTTGGGAATGTTATGCTGTACTTACAGAAACACTGGTATTTTCCTATTCCATTGTAGTGGTCATTTTTTCAATAGTGATAACCTCCTTGTTTATTACGTTTAGTAGGTTTCTTGCCAATCGAGAGCTACTTAATTTCTAGAACACACCAAAACCTTTATCAGAGAAGCCAATTCAAAAGTGACATCAACATGACTGCACTTTCTGTCGACATTTTTGAAAAATGGTCAAAACAACCTAGCAAAATTATAATATTATCTATGATTTTCATGGTTTACATAGAAAATATCCTCAAATTTGGTGGCATCAGACCATCCACTGTTTTGGCGCAATCTTCAAGTCAGGTAGCAAAAGAAGGCCTCAAACCTTTCCATTTCTGGTTTTACCTATTCCTTGTTGACAAACTGCTGTTCAGTTCTACAAGGAGTGAGGGTAAATAAAGCTAAATACAGTACACATGATGCTGAGCGTTTCTATACATGGCAAGAAGCTGTCTGGTCCCATTTGCGTTCTAACCTACAAGCAGGGTGATGTGTGGCCTAGAAAACTGGTTTCTATCCATCCCTGTGTTGTAATATTGTGTAAAGTGAATTTATGAAAAAACATTTTATAACTTACATGTTCCCCATGTAAATGAGCAGAGGGTCTAGTCCCCTAGGCCTTGCTTTGCCCCATGGGTGTTTGCATACTTTCTGTGATTGGTTGAAGTGAGACGTGCCCCCAGCCTGTGTGACAGGTGTGAGTGGTTGTCATCCTGAGCTGCATGAAGCAGGCGGCTCAGGCTGGGTAGAAGGGAGCACAAAGCGGGTGCAGTTCATCCTGAGCTGCATGAAGCAGGTAGCTCAGGCTGGGCAGAGGGGGGGAACATCGCGGGCGCAGTTCATCCTGAGCTGCATGCTGCATGAAGCAGGTAGCTCAGGCTGGGCAGAGGGGGCACGTTGCGGCCACCCCCCAATGTTCATTCTAAACCGGGCTGCATTTTGAACATGTCCCCCGTCACGAGACAAATTACGTCATCCCCGAAAGGAGCCCATATATTCTAGCATCTACTTTTATTTTTAGTGCACGCAGCCCCGGAAGTGAATGTGCGACCTGGAAGCAGCTTGCCGCCATGACACTGAGCTTCGTCGAGTACACTGCGTGCACTCCTATCCCCCCCCCCCCCCAATCACTTCTACCAACATTTTTAATCTACGGATTCTGGTTCCCATGAATTTATATGGGTACCGGATTCCGGACTGGAACTGGATTTTTTAAAAAAATGAGCAGTGAATAAATGAACATCTTCAGTTCAGTGGTCCCTGCTTGAGGTTAACCACTACTTTTAAAAAAATAAATAAATAAATATATATTATTGATGGACTATCCTAAAGATAGGCCGTCAATATCTGATTGTGAGGGTGCAACACCCAACATTCCCGCCAATCAACTGTTACTGTTGGAGACTGATGTTGAGATGCTGCTGGAACACAGCACCCCCACCAATCAGATATTGATGGCCTATCCTAAGAATAGGCCAGCAATAAAAAAGTAGTGGTCAACCTCTTTAACCCCTTCACGACCGGCCGATTTTTCGCTTTCCGTTTTTTTTTTCGCCATTCTTTTTCTGAGAGACGTAACTTTTTTTATTTTTCAGTCAATATGGTCATGTGAGGGCTCATTTTTTGCGGAACGAGCTGTACTTTTAAATGAAACCATCAGTTTTACCATATAGTGTACTGGAAAACGGCAAAAAAATTCCAAATGCAGAAAAATTGCAAAAAATGTGCGATAGCAGCTATTGTTTTTGAGATCTTTTATTCTGTGTTCACTATATGGTAAAACTGATGTGTGGGTGTGATGCCTCAGGTCAGTGCGAGTTGTAGACACCAAACATGTATAGGTTTACTTTTATATAAGGGGTTAAAAAAAAATCGGAAGTTTGACCGAAAAAAGTGGCGCACGTTTTACGCCATATTCCGTGACCCGTAGCGTTCTCATTTTTCGGGATCTATGGCTCAGTGACTACAGATTTTTTGCGTCTCGAGCTGACGTTTTTAACGGTACCATTTTTGCGCAGATGCTACGTTTTGAACGCCTCTTATAGCATTTTGCGCAAAAGTTGTGGCGACAAAAAAACGTTGTTTTGGCGGTTGGAATTTTTTTGCCGCTACGCCGTTTACTGATCAGATTAATTGATTTTATATTTTGATCGGGCGTTTCTGAACGCGGCGATACCAAGTGTGTATATTTTTTATTTTTTTAACCCTTTAATTTTCAATGGGGCGAATGGGGGGTGATTTGAACTTTTTTTTTTTTTTTTTTTATTTTACTAGTCCCCCTAGGGGGCTATAGCGATCAGCAATCCGATCGCTCTTATCTATCTGCTGATCACAGCTATACAGCTGTAAACAGCAAATTCAGTCACTTCCTGTTTCTCTCTGCTCTCGGCCGAGGGAAAACGAAAGTGAAACTTCATAGCTGCAGGCGTCATCACATGACCCTGTGCTACGATGGCAACCACCGAAAGTCATGTGATCTGAACTTTTAGGTTTTTTTGTTTTTTTTAATTTTTTAAAACTTTTTTTTTAACTTTTTTTTTTCTATTTTACTAGTCCCCCTAGGGGGCTATTGCGATCAGCATTCCGATCGCTCTGCACTATCTGCTGATCACAGCTATACAGCTGTAAACAGCAGATACGCTCTCTTTCTCTTTTGCTGTGCCGCTGGCACAGCGAAAGTGAAAGCAATTCATGTGTAGTACAGGAGTCATCACATGACCCTGTGCTACCATGACAACTAACGGAAGTCACGTGATCGCGTCACGTGACTTCCGGTATCGGGAGGTAAGTAAAAGTTTACCGCGATCGCGCTTATAATGGCGCTGTCACATATTGACATCGCCATTTAAGGGGTTAAACGGCACGAGCAGATAACGATTCTGCTCGTGCCTAGCAGGCACACATCTCAGCTGTGAAAGTCAGCTGAGATGTGTGCCGATCGCAGCATGCTGCTGCCAGCAGACCGCGGGCAGTAACGTTATGACTGCTAGAATGTAATTTTATGGCCCGCGGTCGTTAAGGGGTTAAGCACTTATATTACATATATTTGGTTGGCTGCAGCAGTCAATGGGATGTACGGATGTGATTGCTGCAAAGACCAGCATGGACTAACAGAAAAAAATGGAAATACTAGGAAGGCTGGAGATTTTGCAGGTGAGTATTTAATTATTTATTTATTATTATATTTCCCACTTTTTTCAGGTATTTTTTTTTTTTTTTATTTAAATCTTGGACAGTCCCTTTAAAGGAAATCAACCACCAGGTATATGCCCTATAAAATAGAGGCAGTGCCATAATGGCAGTGGGATGCTGATGAAAATTATACCTTTACTTGAGAAATCCGAGGCTTGATTGCAGAATAATCCCTTGTTCAAACCTTCAGAAATGACGTAATGTGTGCACAGGCTTGAGCATCGGGACAGGACTTTGTGAGTCGGGTCCTCTGTAATGATTCCTTCTCCTGCATTGCCTCCTTTTCTTCATCTAAATTTTGTGCCGCGGCAGCCATTAGCGCTGTTGGCGGCACATGTGCATTGCTGTTGTGACGTCTTCAATAATTGGCGCCGGATCAGTGCATGCGCTTAACTGCACCATTTTACTGAAGACACTGTGAAGATAACTGAGCGGCGGTGCATGCACTGACGAGAAAAAATTCAGTTTGCACATGTGCTGCCATGGCTTATTTTCGTCTTCATGGTGTCTTCAATAAAATGGTGCCGGAGATCGCGGTACACGCATGCTCTGATTCCGTCGCCATTTTATTGAAGACGTCACAATAGCAACGCGCATGCGCCGCCAACAGCAGTAATGACGACAGCGGCACAACATTTAAGTGAAGAAAAGGAGGCAATGCAGGAGGAGCAATCATCTCAGAGGACTCGACCCACAAAGTCCCAAACCTGATACTCCACACACTGCAGAAATGACATCATTTCTGAAGATTTGTGCAAGGATTATTCAGCAATCAAGTGTCTGTTTTCTCAACGCAAGGTTTCATTTTAATCAGCATCCTAGCGCAATTACGGCACTGGCTCTAGTGTATAGGGCAAAAATCTGGTGGTTGGTTCCCTTTAATAATCTGTAAAAATGAATGCACATTGTCTCAATGCTTAAATAGAGATGAACACATACATATAAAATGAAAGGTTATACGTCAAATTGGGCATCATAAAATCCAATAACCGTCCTGCTGCTTTATATACCCCATTGTGAGGAGACAAAGGCTAGCTTGCCAGGGACGGTTCACTAAAACTTAGTTAAATTACTGATACGCCATTAGAAAAGCCACCATACATCTGTGGATAATAGTCTCTCCGCTCCCAGCTAGATCAGCGTACAGATATGTAATATCCCCCATCTCTCTTACATTTACCCTTTGACCATCCATATTCCAGCAAATTACGGAAATTACGAGCTGGCAGAGTTTAGTCGGCAAAGCTGCGGAGCCGTAATGAATTCACATTTATAGTTAAAATAAATCTATTTTGGTGTTTTTGAAATTGAACTGTATTTTTTTATATATTTTTTTTGTTCTTGTGATGATTACAAATACCATTAGAAGCCCCCAGAGATTGACAGTGCTCTTAAATGGATGATAATTGGCTGGTGAAAAATACAAGTTGCATTTTACTAAATGTCATAGCTAAATGACTCGTAGTAGAAAATATTACAGTATATTGTTCTCTGCATAGCGTTTAATGCTTCCAATGTGTTCCTGGAAAAGCTCCGTGTTCTCCTGTCCCTTGATCCTTGCTCCTTAGAGAGTGTGGCGCTTTTGACCTTTGAATGCAGGCGGTAGAGGATTCAGTGGATAGAAAGATCACATTTTAAACAGAGCTAGAAAAAAAAGTCAGAGAAAAGGCGGTAACTGTCGAGATGATGAACTGTGATTAGATTCTGCCCTTAATCATTTGACATTTTCTGCAGGAAAAATAACTTTTCTAGGTCCTGGTCATACAGAACGATTGTCTCCATAATATTATGGTATTAGGGGATAGACACAAAGTTTATTTATGTTCTTTCAGGGTTACAACAAAGGAGCTGTTTTCCATTTTTGCTGTGATCACCTCTACTAGCAAGAAAGACCCTGACATTCTTTTGTAGATGTAGATTCCTGGCTTACTATTTACCAGCCCAGAAGCATGCTATAGGCGGTATTTCATGCTTATGGACGCAAGGAATCTACACATTCGAAAGAAGGTCTGGATCTTTTCTTGTTGGTAGAGGTGGTAGCAGATATTTTGATTTTGCAGATCTTATAAAAATAAAGATTTATTTATTTATCTTTTGACATTCTAGTTAATAGGGTTAAGCTTACAGTACAAAACCTACCCCGGGGGGCTTTGTTACATTTGTAACCAATGTAAGTATTCACAGCTACACTGCTTGAGTCTTTAAAGGGAACCTGCCATGTCAAGAAAACATTTTTAAGCAGATATGAGTTTAATTTGCAGTTTACTAATGTTCTAAAACTGCCCGGGCGCCACACTGAAAGCCCAACTACCGGTAAGAAATTAACTTTATTCCTCCCTGCAGCCTCTGGCTTTCAGTCATAGAGGTGCGGCCAGTGTGGCTTCAATCACTACTTAGTGCATAGGATACAGTGGTTGTAAGGCCGGGGCCACACTGGGATTACTGCGATCCCCTCGCATGACACTCGGCTCACGCTGGCAGTACAGCAGAGCCAAGTGTCATGCGAGTGTCCCTGCGACTGAGATCCGATCGTGCGAGCGGACCTCAGTTGCGGGGAGCGAGCTTGCTCTGAGGAGGGGCGGGAGGAATTTATCTCCCTCTTTCCTCTGTAGCCGGCTATTGTCATTCTCCCCCTGCACTCGCAGTACACCGGTGTACTGTGAGTGCAGTGCGATTTTTCTCTCGCCCCATAGACTTGAATGGGTGCGAGAGAAACCAGGAACTTATTACAGTCACAGAATGCTGCGATTGTCTTCTCGGTCCGATTAGGGCTGAGAAAATAATCGCTCATGGGTGCTGACACATAGGGTAATATTGGTCCGAGTGGAGTGCGTTTTTTTTTTTTTTTGTTTTTGTTTTGTTTTTTTTATTTTTATATCTATATCGTACTCCACTCGCACCGATTTTCATGCCATGTGTCTTAGGCCTAACCGCGACCCTGCACTGACTGACAGCTCGCTTTGCATTTCATGAGGGCTTATTGGTATTCTTTGTCATTTACCGATGGGTTAATGAATTCAATGTTTTAATTGATCAGGTTTTTATGAACGCAGTGATGCGCTATATGGTTTTTTTTTTATTTATTTTTAACGGGGAAAGGAGGAGATTTGAATTGCATCTTTTTCTTTATAATTTTTAATATTTTTAAAAACTTTATATTTTACATGACTATTTTTTTACTATCCTTAGGGAACTGCAATCTGCAATCATTTGCTATATACTGCAATACCATAGTATTATAGGCTATATTGAAAAATATCGGCTTCCTAAGGAACTTAGCCAACAGCTGAGCTTCATAAGGGGACCAAGATAGGGACGGAGGTTTTCAGCAGAACCCTGGCTGTCATAATAACGTGGCATGTGAAGCTGATGGGGGTTGGTGCTTGTGAACATAGGAATGCATTCCATTTAAATGCTGCTCTCAAAGATTGACAGCAGCATTTAAATGGTTAACAGCCGTAGCCAGAACTCTGCATCATATATTCTAGACCAGGGGTCCCCAAACTACGGCCCGCGGGCCGCATCCGGCCCCTGGAGGCCATTTACCCGGCCCATGTCACAATTTCCTTGTGTTATTTCAATTGTAAACGCACAGGCGCTTACAATTGATATAACCCGCCGAGCGCTACACGGGAAGTCTCGTTCCTGTGTAGACGCTCGGCGCTCATCGTCCGGACCTAGAATTATCACGTCATGACTCACGACGTGCTCATCTAGGCCTTACAGCCAAAGACAGAGAAGCGGGGACCACAGCGCGGGAGCGGCTGCAGTGCTAGGTAAAGTCTATTTTCACTTTTTTTTACTGGGCATGGAGGAGGATCAGAGAGCTGGATCTATATGGGGGATTGATGGGACCTATATGGGAGAAACCTGGCCCTATATGCGGGAGACTGCATGGGTCCTATATGGGGGAAGAGCATGGGACCTATATGGGGGAAAGAGCTGGCCCTATATGAGGGAGACTGCATGGGACCTATATGGGGGAGACTGCGTGGGACCTATATGGGGGAGACTGCATGGGACCTATATGGGGGAAAGAGCTGGCCCTATATGAGGGAGACTGCATGGGACCTATATGGGGGAGACTGCATGGGACCTATATGAGGGAGACTGCATGGGACCTATATGAGGGAAAGAGCTGGCCCTATATGAGGGAGACTGCATGGGACCTATATGGGGGAGACTGCATGGGACCTATATCGGGGAGACTGCATGGGACCTATATGGGGGAGACTGCATGGGACCTATATGGGGGAGACTGCATGGGACCTATATGGGGGAGACTGCATGGGACCTATATGGGGGGGAGACTGCATGGGACCTATATGGGGGAAGAGCATGGGACTTATATAGGGCAGAGTGCTGGACCTATTTGCAGGAAGAGAGAAGCACATTTCAGAGGTGCACGGTGCTGTATTTGGGGAGTACAGTGTATGTAAGTGTTATAATCTGAGGTACAGTGTGTGTACAGTATTGTTGGCATATATTGTTTTTGTAGGGCTGTATATATATATCTATTGGTATTTTACTAATGGCAATTTGAAATCCCTAGGAAACAATGACGTCAAAAAAGAGAAACATTTACTCGAGTGTAGGATATTCAATTATGTTCGATTATTTTGAATGTTGTATTTGTTCCCTTTTTGCTTTACTTTAAAATGAGATACGTGTAGTGTGCATAGGGATTTTCATAGTTTTTCTTATAGTCCGGCCCTCCAACGGTCTGAGGGACAGTGAACTGGCCCCCTGTGTAAAAAGTTTGGGGACCCCTGTTCTAGACTGATGATGGCTATGTAATATATATGGTGTTTGACGAGTGTGGAGGTGGGTCAGCTTCTGAACCTCCTCTCCACATGAAGACCCCTTTCACAGGATATATCTACAATGTCCTTTTGTGTGAAGGGGTTAACACTACAGTATGATGTCCTCCATGCAGCTGCTGCCTCTTATGATAGAGCGATAGATGAGCAGGATCTCCTCTTCAGTGTGTGCTTTGTTTGGGAGACATAGATGCCAGTCTCTGCCCACTCCGGAGCTGTGCTCCAAGAAAACTGAAAGGTGAAGACCCCCTACACAGGACATGAATACAATGTGCTTTTGTGGGAAGGGGTTAATACTACTGTGTGATGTCCTCCATGCAGCTGATACCTCTTATGATAGAGCGATAGATGAGCGGGATCTCCTCTTAAGTGTGTGCTTTGTTTGGGAGACATAGATGCGAGTCTCTGCCTACTATGGAGCTGTACTCAGAGAAAACTGATAGAGGTGGTCCATTCCTGTGGGTAGGTCGTTAATATCTAGCTCTCTAAGGCTAGTTTCCCACTTGCGTTGTGCGGCATCCCTCGCATTGCGTTGTGTGACGGATGTAACGGATGCGTTGCATATAGTGGCACAACTGATGCGACGGATGCTGCAAAACAACGGAATCCGTTGTAGCTTTTTTTTTCAACAATTACTCAACTGAGCAGGCGCAGTTGTGTAAAGATGGATCTGTCACAGGAATCTGTCAAATGACTGATTCCGACGGATTCCGCCACCATAGGCTTCCATTATAAAAATGTACGCCAACAGAATCCATCACATTGCGTTTTTTTGACGATCAGGGAAGCGCAGAAAAACGCTACATGCTGCGTTCTTTCTGCCCAGCGGATGCAACGCAGCGTCCATACAAGTCTATGGGAAGCAGCGGAATCCGTTAACGGATTCCACTGTTTTCCAACACGGCGGATTGCGACTGAAGGAAAAAAAACGCAAATGTGAAACTAGCCTAATACGCCTAGTCCTCGTGTCCTATAGCAGAGTGGGCATAGGGGGATTCTCCTGTTGTAGCCAGTTGTTTTACAGCCACAAACAAAATGTGAGAAAGAGAAGATTAACAGAGGAAACGCTGGGATTTTTTAATAATTTTTTTTGCGTTTTCTCTTTATTGTTCCTTTTCTACGCTCACGTGTTTATTGTACCGATGGTATCAGCCTATTGAACAGAAGCAAACAAACTGCAGAATCTCAAAAATATATTGTATCTCTTTGAAATGTTTGTGATACCTATTTGTCTGGATTGGCAGTCTATATGTGCGGACAGTGATTGTCACCAGGAACCTGCAATACAGTAAACCACAAGAAAGAAATTGAAATCACATTGGTGTTGAGAATCCGTACAATAGTGCACTCGGAAAGGTCACAGCCAGCTGTCACAATGAACTCTATACATCAGATTGCACAGTGAGAAATCTATTGAAATACTGATATGCCAAGAGGCACATGCAAATGGGTTTCATTTATGCAAAAGGCCTAGCCATTTCATGGTGACTTACTAAAGGTCCCTGCACCTGACCTATAAGCTTTGTTGCCTAGCAACGTGATATAAAGTCACAGGGGTTGAAGGATGTATCTGTAATATTTTCTTCACTTAGATGCAGCATTTGGATGGTAATGTAAACGTGTCCACTTATCTTTTATGTGCAAAAGGATTTATTTTCCTTTTGGTTTTGAAGAAATATATTTTATTTATTTGACACAACTGAAAAATTTCTGCTTAAAGTGGAAAGCAACCAAAATGCTCACAAAGACTGATAATTTATATGTATTCAAAAGGCTTCAGCTGTCGGTGACATGCAAAACCCTTGTCAAGAATTGGGGGATTCCTGTGTTACTACTCCATATGTGTATGAAGCACAGGAATGACTGCAGTTTACCTCCAGACTCCATCAATATCATCTTTTTGCAGGTCACTGTATTGAAATTACAAGTGGTGGATTCTTGGTGGATTTGAATTGAAAGGTAGCAGTAAGCTTACATACCTCCCACGTTTACAAGAAGGGCAAATCATGGGCGCTATTACAAAATGTTAGGCCTTGCCCCCAGCCACACACATTCACAATATCAATATCACATAAAAAAGTGGTACAAAGTTATTAATAATGTAAAAACAACGAATAAACTAGAAACAAAACCCAAAATAATGTTGGAAGTGCCTTTTAATTTTTCAGCATTTCATCCTACTACCGTGTGTTTCCAAAAATAAGACACTGTCTTATATTTTTTTTGCTTCCCAAAAAAGCACTAGGGCTTATTTTTGGAGGAGGTCTTATTCTTGGAGAAACACGGTTGGGGGTAAGTTTACCCCCCAAAAAAGCAGACCCCCCCCACTTCCCAGGAGACTCATACTCACCAGACCAGGACGTCTGCGTGGTTCCCAGGTCCTCCTGTGATCTCAGGTCGGTGCTGCACACCGTCCTACCCTGCTGCTAGCTGACACGCACAGCAGATCACACAGACACACAGCAGATTGCAGGCACACACAGCCGATCACAGATACACACACAGCAGATCACACACACAGCAGAACACACACACACAGCAGATCGCAGATATACGCAGCAGATCACACACAGCAGATCGCAGGCACACAGAGCAGATCGCAGGCACACACAGCAGGTCGCAGGCACACACAGCCAATCACAGATACACACAGCCGATCACACACACACAGCAGATCGTAGACATATACACAGCAGATCACACACAGCAGATCGCAGGCACACACAGCAGATCGCAGGCACACACAGCAGATCGCAGGCACACACAGCTGATCACAGATACACACATCCGATCGCAGGCACACACACACAGCAGGTCACACACAGCAGATCGCAGGCACACACAGCCATCACAGATACACACATCCGATCGCAGGCACACACAGCCGATCACAGATACACACAGCCGATCGCAGGCACACACAGCCGATCACAGATACACACATCCGATCGCAGGCACACACATCCGATCGCAGGCACACACAGCCGAACGCAGCCATACACAGCCGATTGCAGACACACACACACACACACACACACACATCACATATCACATCCAGCACTTACGGCATTAGGGAATGAAGCAAGTCACGTGTCCGGCCGCAGGTCCTGTTCGTTACGCTCCACTGCACTGCCTCTCAGGATTCTCCCGGCGAGAAGAGATCGGTGTCACTGGATGAGGTGTGTATGCGATCCGATGTGTGTGCGATCCGATGTGTGTGTGATTTGATGTTTGCGTGTGATCCGATGTTTGTGTGTGCGATCTGATTATGTGTGCGATCTGACTGTGTGTGCGATCTGATTATGTGTGCGATCTGACTGTGTGTGCGATCTGATGTTTGTGTGTGAGATCTGATTTTGTGTGTGTGTGTGAGAGAGAGCTGATGTGTGCGGGTGTGCGATCACTGCAGGTCCTGCTCCTCGGCGTCTGGTGAGTGTGATTGCCGGGTGCCGCTGTGTATAATGAAGTGACCTGCAGTATCTGTATCTTTTTTAGCTGCACGGACACTTCATTATTGATCCGCGACTAGGGCTTATTTTCGGGGGATGGCTTATATTTATGCCTTTCTCCGAAAATGCTGAACATCCCTGCTAGGGCTTATTTTTGGGGGAGGTCTTATTTTGGAAAAACACGGTAGGAATATTTTTCAGAACAGTGTATGAAAAAAATTGATGACTTAAATAGTACAGGGAGGTGTACTGATATATAGAACTGTATCTCTATGTACCTGTGCAATGTGCCTGTAAAGAAAAGCAGCATGTAAAAATGTAGCCAAAGAAAATCCTCTCGTCTCTGGAAATGCCGCCTGTGGCTCACAAATAAGGCAAGGAAACAGATAAACTGCATTAGAACGGGTAAAATGCCGCACTGCCGAAGTAAGGAACAATCCAGAAGATTCTTTTCAGTGACTTTATTTCTACCCGTTTCTGAGAACTTTTCTCCTTCAGGAACAAATCACTGATTTTTTTTTCCTGACTAATTCATAATGGTTATTAGGTGATCAAATATTTATTTAATACAATAAAATGCAAATTAGTTATTTAAAAATCATACAGTAACTGGATTTGAAGGCGGGGGGATTCTATCACAGTTGAAGTGTACCTACGATAAAAATTACAGACCTCTCCATTCTTTGTATGTGGGAAAACTTGAAAAATCGGTAGTGTATCAAATACCATATTTTTCAGATTATAAGACGCACTTTTTCTTCCAAAAATTTGGGAGGAAAATGAGGGATGTGTCTTTATAATCCGAATCCGAATATTGCTTACCGGGGATGGTGGAGAGGGGTCAGAGGAGCAATATCACAGGCGATGTGCTGGAGCTGCGCTGTGCTTGGGGCTGCAGGCCAAGGGCGCTGTGCTGGAGCTGCGGGCACCATCCTGAAAATGTCAGCGGTGCCGACTTCAAAATTATTGCGACCAGGGTCAGCGCGTGCGCAGATGGAACTCTCGGCTCAAGATCTCATCTGCGCATGTGCGACCTCCGGGCGCCATTTTCCTTAAGCTTGCTGCTGGGAGATCAACGGGCCGGAAGCTGCGCTTGCACAGATGAGATCTTCAGCCGAGAGCTCAATCTGCACATGTGCCGACTCGGGGCACTATTATTTGAAGTCCACATTACCAACATTTTCAGGATGGTGCCCGCGTGCCCCTGCAGAGCACAGCCCGCAGCCCTTGCATCATCGCCCTATTCCACCACTGCCCCTGCCTCCTGTGACCCCGCTCCACCACCGTTGCTGCCCGCTACCCGGTAAAACACCACCAGATTGTAAGACGGACCCACCTTTTTTTTTTAACCTTTTTTTTCCTCTAAATTAGGGTGTGTCTTATAAACCAAAAAATATGGTACTTATTTCCCTGGCTGGTTACGTAGTGTCTTTATGCTGCTGGGTTGGAGGGCATACGACACCTGACAGGTTCCCTTTTAATAAGGGAGTGTTGCCTTTTGTTTTGGCATCCAAAATCTACTGATCAAATTGGTGAACCCTGCTGATGGTCGTGAGACTCCTCCTAGGCCCGCACTGTTATTTTTCCAGGTTGCTGAGGTTGTGTTTGCTTTGTGTGGTCTCTTGGTTTCCTTTTCTTCAGACACATTATATTTTACCTCTGCCACGTTGGTTCTGTGACGGCTCGCTAAGTGATCTGGGCATTTCCTGGGTCAATACTGATTTGCTCTGCTTGGAATGCTGGAGTTACTGCATGATTGTCATGTGATCAAATCCGCCTTAGCTTGCTGACTTTGTTATGGAATCAAATTAAAGAAACAGTTCCCTTCTTTTTTTTTTTTTTTTTTTTTCTTCCATTTACTCTTTGACCTAAAAGATGACCTGATGCTTTCTGTGGTAATTGTTATATCCTTCCTTTGTTTGTTCCGTAATCTATTTTTATGCCCTCCGTCAGTAGTCATGTAGAGCAGTTCCTCCTTTAGTCAGCCATGCATCAGCTGTGATGGTGTGTGAATTACAGCGCTACTGAGGGTCAGTGTACAGGTTTTTTCCTTTAAACGTTTCTTGACATGCACACAAAATGTTAGATGGATTCAGACTTGGTTTACTGAGAGAGCGCCTATACAAATCTGTTTTCTGCGCCAGTTTGAAACTAAAAAGAAACATCCAGCGAAGCACAGAATCCAGAATGACTGAAATTCATCAATATAGGTAGTCACAGCTTTGTCTCCATTCCACCCAGTAATAGAATATCACCCACTGTGCACCCAAGCCACAATAGTCACAGCAAAGCCAGCGGGGTTAAAGGACCCTGTCAGGTGCAATATGCACCCAGAACCACGAGCAGTTCTGGGTGCATATTGCTAATCCCTGCCTAACTGTCCCAGGCTATAGTAGCATGTATAAAGAGATCTTTAGAAAAAGTATTTCTAAAGATCCTCTATTATATGATAATGAGAGCAGGGACTAGTCGCACGAGCGTTAGTTTCTGCTCTCATTTCACCCTACAGGGGCTTGCCAACATGCTATTCAATGCCTCTGGCCCAGCATCATCATCGGCAGTGATGCACGTACCTCTTTCTGTTGCACCGTCTCTGAACGCTTGGCATAGAGTCAGTGCGCATTATCAGAAATGCCCAAGATGCATACACCTGGCTTCATAGTGCGCGTGATCGGGAGTCTGGGGATCATGCACACTGAACCGAAATCCAGCGTCTGGCGCGGTGGAACAGAGGTGAGTGCGGCCATGCCTCTGACTGCGCATTCATTAGCATATTAGCATGCCCACAAGGGGCATGCTAAGGGGGGCCAACTAGCCAAGAGAGCTAATGTCCTTGCGACTAGGCGCTGGCCTCATTAGCATATAATGAAGGATTTTTAGAAATAACTTTTCTAAAGATCTCTTTATCTATGCTAGTCTATGCAAGGACGGTTAGGCAGGGATTAGCAATATGCACCCAGAACTGCTCGTGGGTCTGGGTGCATATTGCACCTACCAACCTGGAAGTCACTTAGTGGTCCTAGCGATGTAACTCCAGGCAAGACAAAGATTAAAAAAAAAGTACAATTTTTGGGCAACAACTGCAAAAGCCTATTGTACAATTGAAACAATGTTCTTACGATACATTTTAAAGGAGATCAGTTCATACAAACTTACAATCTGTGTACAATGGCTTATGCTCTAAGTTTAACCCTTATCCGGTACCATGAAAAAAAATCACTAGTTGTGCCAATTTGCATGGGGTTACATTGACCCTATGGTACCAGACATGAGTCAACCACCAGCCATGCTTTCCTCCAGCACTCAACAATACCTATTTCCTTTACCCCATGCCCCATATTTTCTTAGTTGTAACAAGCCTCCTCTTCCCCCAGAAGTCACAGCACAGCTCTCTCGTTTCTCAATATTCACCAAAGGCTGTCCTTCTCTCTCCTCTGCAGTATTTCGAGCAGGTACCTATACCACCCTTCACTTGCTGGAAGCTTCACGTGAGCAATCTCTTATCAACTTCTGCAGGGAGTGTGCGTTTCCAATACAAGAGCACACACTCACTATGGGGCCAGTTTGTGAAAGCAAGAAGGAAATCCCAAAATATATATAGAATATATAACCACCTACGAATATCACAAAACACGTCTCTGTGGGCGTACTAACTTGCTAAGAGAGCGGAATGAGTGCAGAACTAACGCCCTTGTGACTAGTCCCTGGCCCCATTAGCATATGATAAAATATCTTTAGAAATACTTTTTGTAAAGAGCTCTTTATCTATGCTACTAGATACAAGGACGGTTAGGCAGGGATTAGTAATATGCACCCAGAACTGCTTGTGAGGGCAGATAGAGCTGCATTGCAATCTACTATGTCAAAAGTGCCCGAATCCGCTACAGTCTAGAAAGCTCATGTGAGCAGAGACTTTACACCTCGGTGCATCTTTTTTAAGTGCTGAATAGCAAAACACTGCTGTTGTAAAACGTTAATTTTATTTTTTCAATTGACGTTATTGTGGGTAGGGATCTATAAATATAATGTACAGGTTTTAATTCTAGAAATGTTCTGTTTTTTTTTATATATATATATATATATATATATATATATATATATATATATATATATATATATATATATATAATTAATATCATAACTATTTGATTCACATGTGTGATGTAAGAAAATCCTCATGGCCATGATGCGGCCAAAACCTCAGCGTATGAAGTATGATGGTGCAGTCAAAAGGGCAGTTTTGCTAGGTATTGGCCGCACAGTATTGCCGGTGTTAGCTATAATACTGCATTTGAAAACTCCCCCAGCGGCTGTGTTGGCTCAGTGTCGGCTGTATCAGAGCCACCGGCTGTGAACACAACCTTGTAGTCCACTTCTTAAAGGCCTTGTCCACAAAACTCAAAACGTAAACCAAGCAACACCGTATAATGCAGTGTTAGGTTTAAAAAAAACCAAGGCCCACTTTTACTGATAAATGCTCATATCATGGTTTTGGGGTTAAAACCATGATATGAGCGTTTATCAGCAAAAGTGGGCCTTAGTTTTTGTTTTTTTGGGTTTCTTTTTAAGTTTATATGCTTCTTAAAGGGACTCTGTTAAGTAAGTAAGATCCCCCCCCCCCCCACCAACCATATATAAGGCCTATTGGTCTTTGAAATGTAAATTAATTGACACCTATAGATCTTGTATCTGTGGCTTCATTCCTGAGTAATTAGCATATGTTACATATATGCAAATTAGGCGTTAAGTGCTTTGGGTCTGACAGAGCAATTAAGGAGCCTCTACCTTATTAGATTTTCCCTCCCAGCACAAGCCTCTTTGCCTTGATTGATAGCTCACTGTCTGATTACCTTGCCTGGCACCTGACCTCACACAGAAGGTGGGCTATCAATGCAGATAAAAGAGGCTGGTACCTGGAAAACAACCTGAGGAGGCGGAAGCTCCTTGAGTGCTAAGTCACACCCAGAGCACTTATGACTCATTTGCATATAATCACTTGATCACATGAGAATCACTTGCACTAATCACTTGAGAATTCAGCCACAAGTGGAAGAAATAAGTGTCAATGCATTTACACCTCAAAGACCCACATGTCCATCTCTGCAGTTTGGGGAGGGGTTTGATCTTACAGACACAGTCACAAAGTTTTTGCTATGTAAACTGAAGACTGCAGGAGATAGGGACTGAAACACAGATTTCAGGGATGTGTCATTTAGTAAGCTGTGTGCTGTTGTTTATTTACAAGAAATTGAATAGGGCCAGGCTCAACTGCTAAACTTAGGGTGCTTAGGAGAAAAGGCAAATCAATATTAAAGAAGATCCAGCACTCAGATGGACAAGTAACAACGGTTAATGCAAAAAGTGTTAATTGATTATCTGCAGAAAGACAAACACCACAACCCTACCAAAGCCAACGTTTCGGTCAAAAATGGCCTTTATCAAGGTTTTTCATGTTACAAGGTTGAAGGGGGAAAGGACGACTGAAACGTCTGACCGTATCTTAGGCGAAGTGTCGGTTATCGCAGTGACCTAACAAACCAAACTGATGCAGGATGAGAAGGGGCATTGGATGGGTTGGGAGGAGTGCTGCAGAGCCAAGTTGAAAGGGGACCAGGTCCCAGTTGTCAATGGTGGTAATGGTAGGTGTCCTTTTTTTGTTTAAATTATTGATTTTACTGTACGATATAGACCCACCCACCGGCGGCTGTGATAAATTGCAGTCACACAGCTCTCACTCAGCATGGGGGCGTGTATAACTGCAACCAATCATAGGTGCCGGAGTGCGGGGGAAGTATTGAATATGAAATGAGCCTAATGAGTGGGTGCACTGAATATGAAATGAGCCTAATGAACGGCTGGCACTTTCAGAAGCAGGAGAGGCCGCGGGAGCAGTGTGACAGCCGCGCCGGTGATCGGTGATTATGAAGCGGAGAGAGAATGAAGAAATGTTGGTGACCTGCCTTTTTGTTGACAAAAATGCATCCAAAACTCAACCAAAACGCAGTACAAACGCACAGCTAACATTTTGGTTGCGTTTTGACACACCTCATTCATTTCAATGGGTGACAAAACGTGACCAAAACGCAAAAAGAATGAACGTGCTGCTTTTTTAGGCAGTGATTTTGACATATTTGTCAAACAAAACGCTGCCTAAAAAAAAAACAACGTGTGGATGGAAATTCTGATTTCTCATAAGCTTTGCCGGGGAAGCAAAACGCATGCATTTTGTCAATGACACAGTGAAGTGCGCACAAGGCCTCAAAGCGGTGGTCGGGAATGGCCCAGGATGCTTCATTCTGTGCTGTTTGGATAGGTGGTACATTATGGGAAAAGCCCTTTAAATCTACGCTCTCCCACTCGAATATACTCTGAACCCACTATTCAAATCGAAATGTCTGAGCTTTAATACTTGAAGTGCAGATCGAATAGGCTGAATTTGATTAAATACTGACAATGGTCCAAACGTGATTATAAGCCATGGGCTCAAATAGTTCAGGGAGACTTTTATTACAATTTAGTGTTTCAACCCTTGGCTTCTATTGCAAATTGAATATACACTCTGTGTGACATATTACATTGGACAAAGCCCAAGGAGATCATATTAGACTTTACATTTTGCGTTGTCCAAGTCACAATGACTTTTCATTTCCACGGTTTTCGAGCTTCTTCCTAGGTTTGCAGATGCTGCACAATTATTATCCTTGCTCAGAATGTTTGCCTGCAACATAACGCTGCAAAATGTCATGAATTATTACTATAATGATAGCATATTTCCATTCAGAACATAAAAATTATGTTCTGCTAGATAAAATTCACTGATGAACCATTGCACTGTACGTGTAACATCCCTGATTATCCGGTATCTATGTGCAGTATGTTTTGATCATTTTGCATTGCCGCCATTTCTTTTTTACCACGTTAATCTGAGTCAGCCAGTCTTTCATTCATTACATTTTCTTTACTTTTCACATAAAACAGATTTCCTTTACATTTAAAGGGGTATTCCCATCTTGTACGTTTATAGCATAGCCAAAGGATTTATACCTTTATTGTATAGAAGAGGCAGGTCCCACCAATGACCTCCATCTCGTGTACTGAATTCCCTTTATTTTGCATGAAATTTTCCACCCTAGTAACAGCAGAGTGCTATCAGGCCCCGTTCTTAAGATAGATGTGGCTCCCATTATTGAGAGCCACATCTGCGATACTTTAATTGCATAGCCTGTGTTTACACCGTAATTGGACAAGATGGAAATGCAATTTTAAGGGTATCTATATTTTTCTTACTTTAAGGCCTCGGTTCCACTTGCATTTTGCACAGACGAGTGCAATCCGATAACACATCGAAGTGCACTAGCACCAATGCAAAACTATGGGGCTGCATTTGGTAGCGAGTCTCCACTTACATGCACCCATACAAGTCTATAGCTCCGTCTGAAATAATGCACTGCACTTGCATGTTATCCGACCGCAGTGCAATGTACGCAGAGACAGAACGCGGAGGAGAGGGAAAAAGTGCTCCCTCCCTCCTTTTCGCAGCTGTGATCCAATCACAAGATCACATCATAGTCACATGATCCTCGGCTGATGCTCGCGGCGGAGGGTCATTAGCAGATCACTTCAATCCTCTCACATCGGAACCTATGCGCAAGTGCAACCAAGGCCTTATAAGAAGTGTTAACTGACCCTGAATGAAGATTGGAGTTCCTCAGACAAAACTGTCTAGGGTTATAAGTTGGCTTGAAAGGAGTAGAGGACCAAGGATATCCCATTATTTTTGAGCTTTATACATTTATTTACATATTGCCTTATAGCGGGAACTTTGATGGTTCCATATTGAACTTTATATAAAAGGCACATACATCAGAAAAGTGGTGTAATCTGCATCACGTTATCAAAGCAATCTTTGACTATTTTGCAATCGCTTTGACAAAAAAAATGGTGCCTGCATGCAAATATCAATTTTACAACGCCATATTACCCCACTTTAACAAAATGTTCACAATTTATATGTATTCTGCATTGTGAATCATATTGGGCAAAAACCAAGATGCTCAGGTGCTCGGTCCTGGAATCCAGCAGGTCAGACGCTTGAGTACCGAGTGTAATGGAAGCCAATGATTGGAGAGTTTAGCTTTACGCCCACATACAACCAGCCATATACAGAGCATTTCCACAGAGGGAGGGTGGGGTTTTTTGAACACACTACATCCAAAAAACGTTCCTTTAACTCCAGTGAGAGCCATTCAAAGACTAGGACTTGCTCTCCATGGGGTGCCTGCTTACATCATGCAGTGAAGCAAGCCTATGCGTTGTGGTCGTTGTTTCAAGAACGACACATTCGAGCAACCGGGATACTTGGCCGAGCTCCCCGATGCTCGATCAAGTAATGAACAGTGGCCAGCACGCTCGCTCATCACGAATTGTGGCGTGTTGTTCCCCAGACTTGATAAATATACTACAGGGATTCTCATTGCACCAGTGCCCGAATATTCATATCTTCCAGCCCCCTGCATTACTGCCATCGCATTGTCTAATGTTTTAGGGGTAAGTGTGCAATGTGAACGTGTGCACATTCGAAGATACCCTCCAAGACACAACACAATAATAATGCTGCATCTACAAAAAATTAAAAAAGGGGGAAAAAAAAGCACAACCCTCTGATTATAGCACCTATATCATTTATAAGGGATAAAACGATACACCTCTATCAAAACTGCCTTAAAGAAAACCTGCCCTTAGTTGCCCATCGCAACCCATCAGAGCTAAGCTTTCATTTCTTAATCTACTATGGTAAAATGAAAGCTGCAATGTGACTGGCTGCTGTAAAGAACAGAGACCTGTTTTTCTTTTGGACCATTTTGATCTTTGGTGTTGCCATTTCTCTGCTGGTCTCCAGTCACATGGAGGATTGCACTGATGTGGTAGCACTAAATGATCATTTAACCCCTTCAAGACATGCCCCGAACTTGTATGGTGTCCATTGGAAATGGCTGTGTGGAACGGGCTCACATGGTGATTACAGCCAGTATCTGCCTCTAACAATTGCAACTGATGCCCGCAATTATTAACCTGTTAAGTGTCCCTGTCAAACTCTGACAACGACATTTAACACGCATGTCATGGGGGCGCGCCATGCTATATGTCCATCAGCGTGCCTGTGACTGGATCACTGGGCACCGATGGGTTGCTGTGATAGTCATGGGTCAGCTGAAGACTTCTGTGCCTACAATTACAGAGCTCCATCAAATCCCTGCCTATGTCAGAGCTTCAAAGGAGACTGTGATTTTTACTACATACAGCAATGCTATAGAAGCACGGTGGCTCAGTGGTTAGCACTGCAGTCTTGCAGCACTTGGGTCCTAGGTTCAAATCCCACCAAGAACAACATCTGCAAGGAGTTTGTATGTTCTCCCCGTGTTTGCATGGGTTTCCTTCCGGTCCTCTAGTTTCCTTCCACACTCTAAAGACATACTGATATGGAATTTAAGATTGTGAGCCCCAGTGGAGACAGTGATGACAAAGTCTATAAAGCGCTGTGGAATATGTGGGGGCTATATAAACAATGCATAATAAATAAATAAGCAATGCATAATACAGTACAGGTTTTTTGGTCCCTGCAATACTAAAAAAAATTCTCTAACAATCGCTCAAAATCTCATTTTGCGATATATATATATATATATATATATATATATATATATATATATATATATATATATATATATGTATGTATTAGTGAGACAGGGGATATAGCTCAGCTGGGATCTTTGCTTTGGTCCAAGCGAGTGGCTATGGATTCACAGATGACAGCGGCAGACTGGCAGGTTACAAACAGATACGGCAGTGGCATATGAGGTATGGAGTCTCAGCCCCACCAGCCATGAGCCTGTCCTGCTATCCTTCGCAGGTTCTTTTCACTGAATGCCTCCTGATTATTTCAGCTGATCCAGTGAGGGATCAAAACCTGGATTGAATGTGGAGAAAGGAGCAACCAGTCCCACTGCCATTCCTACTGATTGCTCCAGGAAAAACCGAGCCCAAAATTACACTGAAATAAACAGGCTTCAGTGACTACCTTACTCCTGAGCCAGATATAATGTTCCCAGGTTTTCCCAGCCCATTTGCATGGGCCGACCGCTCCACAGTCAGTACATGGAGACATATGAAATGAACCGAGGGGAAACATACCTGTTCTCTAGTACTTCTCCCCTCGGCATCTCACATACCCCCTCCCTCTGTTCGAGCCCGTGGGGTCGGACACAATGACTTACCAAGCAGTGCGTTCTAGACAACGCGTCTGTGTTCCCATGCGCCTTGCCTGCTCTGTGCTCCACTGAAAATTTAAAATTTTGTAACGCCAAGAACCAGCGTGTCACCCGCGCATTGCCCTCTTTTGCCTGGGACATCCATGTCAGGGGTGAATGGTCAGTCACTAGCCTAAATCGGTGTCCTAGTAAATAATAGCGCAGGGTTTCCAGCAGGGCTGTGGAGTCGGAGTCGTGGAGTCGGAGTCGGAGTCGGAGCTCATTTTGGTGGAGTCGGAGTCGGAGTCGGTATAAAATGCACCGACTCCGACTCCTAAAATATATAATAAATTGGGGACAGGAGTGCAATGCAGAATGTGCTGAATATTTTACTAAATAACAACATTTAGTATAATGCTTATATTTAAGTGAAAAATTTATTGTAGTACAATGTGAACATCAGACATTTAATTGTTTTTATGATACAATAATCAAGATATTTGGATAGAACATAAAATATTTATTGGAATACAACTTTAGAACACAAAAAAACTAATAAATTGTAAATATGTAATATATATAATATATATATATATACAGTGTATATACACACACACAAGATATATATGTAATCTACTGTATATTACATAGTGTATTACATATTTACAATTTATTACAGTTTTTTGTGTTCTAAAGTTGTATTCCAATAAATATATTTTATGTTCTATCCAAATATCTTGATTATTGTATCATAAAAATTATTAAATGTCTGATGTTCACATACACATATTCATGTACTACAATAAATTTTTCACCTAACTATAAGCAATATATGTAGGAGTCGGAGCCGGAGTCGGAGTCGGAGCCGGAGTTGGAGTCGGTGCAAGAGAATTTGAGGAGTCGGAGTCTGAGTCGGAGTCGAAGGTTTGGCTTACCGACTCCACAGCCCTGGTTTCCAGGGCCCACTTCACAGCTAAGGCTTCTCGCTCAACCACACTGTATTTTTGTTCTGCCTCCGTAAGTTTTCTGCTTAAATAGCCCACTGGGTGTTCCTCGCCGTTCACTTCTTGTGAAAACACCACGCCGAGGCCAACACCAGAGGCATCTGTTTGAACAATAAACTCCCGTGTAAAGTTTGGGGTAACCAACACTGGTTGGTCACATAAAGCCTTTGAAAGGCGTCCTCTGCTTCTGCGTTCCACTTTATTGAGACAGAGGTTGACCCCTTGGTAAGATTCGTGGGTGGGGCTGCGATGGTAGCAAAATTTTTGATGAACCGCCGGTAATAACCAACGATCCCCAAAAAGGCTCTGACCTGTCTTTTGGTGACCGGTTGTGGCCAATTCTGAATGGCATCCACTTTGTTTGCCTGAGGTTTTAGAACTCCTCTACCAATGATGTATCCCAGATAGCGAGCTTCTTCCAACCCCAATGTACACTTCTTGGGATTGGCAGTCAAGCCGGCAGTCCTTAGAGAGTCCAAGACAGCTTGCACCTTTGGCAAATGAGTTTCCCAGTTATCACTAAAGATAATGATATCGTCCAAATATGCGAATGCATACTGGACATGGGACTTTAGGACATTATCCATTAGTCGTTGGAAGGTGGCTGGGGCTCCATGCAAACCAAATGGCATATCCCGGTACTGGAACAGTCCCTGTGGCGTAACAAAGGCAGTTTTCTCTTTGGCAGAGTCAGTGAGGGGAATCTGCCAATAACCTTTTGTTAAGTCAATAGTGGATATGTATCTGGCTGAATCTAGTCTCTCTATAAGTTCATCAACTCTTGGCATAGGGTAGGCATCGAATTTCGATACCTCATTCAACTTGCGAAAATCGTTACAGAACCGGATAGTCCCATTGGGCTTGGTACCAGCACGATAGGACTAGCCCACTCACTCCGGGACTCCTCAATAACCCCGAGCGCCAGCATTTTCTCTACTTCCTGGGCAATGGCTTGTCTCCGAGCCTCAGGAATTCGATACGGTTTTAACCGTACACATGTCTGAGGGTCGGTGACAATGTCATGTTTAATTAGGTTAGTACGGCCAGGTAGTTCTGAAAAAATATCTGCATTTCTCTGTACGAACTCCTTGGTTTCTTGTACTTGGGTCTTGGATAGCGTGTCTGCAATACCCACCTCTGGTGGTACTATCTGGGGGTCACTTACCTCAGATGTTGGTGCCACTCGAGGCCCACTATCAAGGGTAGTTTCCACTACCAGACTCTCTCTGTCCCGCCAGGACTTAAGCAAGTTTACGTGGTAGATTTGTTGGGGTTTTCTCTTGTCTGGTTGGTGTACTTTATAATTCACTTCACCTATTCTTCTTTGTCGCTCCATTGGGAGACCCAGACAATTGGGTGTATAGCTATGCCTCCGGAGGCCACACAAAGTATTACACTAAAAGTGTAAAGCCCATCCCCTTCTGCCTATACACACCCCGTGCTCTCACGGGCTCCTCAGTTTTTATGCTTTGTGCGAAGGAGGCAGACATCCACGCATAGCTCCACAGCTTGGTCAGCAGCAGCTGCTGACTAGGTCGGATGGAAGAAAAGAGGGCCCATAACAGGGCCCCCAGCATGCTCCCTTCTCACCCCACTTTGTCGGCGGTGTTGTTAAGGTTGAGGTACCCATTGCGGGTACACAGGCAGGAGCCACATGCTGTTTTCCTTCCCCATCCCTTAATGGGCCCTGGGTGAAGTGGGATCCGGATCGGTCTCCAGGCACTGGGACCGTGCTCCCTCCGCAGCCCCTGGGAATCTGCTGGATAGGAGCTGGGTATCATCAGGGACAAGGCCCTGCTACTATGAGGTACTCTGTGTCCCCGTGGGGACCACGCATGGAGCGCTTGTCCCATACACGTTACAGCACTGCTGGGTGTGTTAGTGCGCCGGTGACTACCGCGCATGGAGCGCTTGTGCCATACACATTGCAGCACTGCTGGGTGTGTTAGTGCGCCGGGGACTACCGCGCATGGAGCGCTTGTGCCATACACACCGCAGCACTGCTGGGTGTGTTAGTGCGCCGGGGACTACCGCGCGGCCGCGCTTATTGCCGGCCGCGCTTATAACTTTAGTCCCCGGCTTCTGCGGCCTAGTGTCGTATATTCCCGCCCACAGGCCTGCCAGTCAGGGGAAGGGCGGGACGCTGCACAGATCGTCAGCGCTGAGGGCTGGAGCATACATTAGTATCCTCCTCCCTCCTCACTCAGTACACTGGGGCACTAGATTCCCGCACTTTTCTTGGGCACGCCCACGGTCCCCTCCTCCCCACAGAACGCCGGCAGCCATTCCTGTCAGCGATTCAGACGCTGGAGAGGAGAGACAACACAGGGAGACCCAGGCAGGGAATCTGGTGATCACACAACCGCTCTGAGCGGTCGGTAAGCAGCATCTGTGGTGCTGGCCCCACTGAGTACCGAAGTGTATATATATATATATATAGGCTTATAGGCTATACATTGCACTGTACGGTCGCTCTGTTGATTTTTGGCTATATACCCTCCTGGTTGTTCTCAGAGGAGACAACATGTCATCCGCAAAAAGCAAGGGTGCCAAAGCACAGGCGTACTTTGCAACCTGTACCTCTTGTACAGCTGTACTACCGGCAGGTTCCACTGACCCTCATTGTGTGCAATGCTCGGCCCCTGTGGCACTTACTCAGCCGGAGCCTCTGCGACTGGTGGCCCAGGTGGAACCACCTGCTACCACTGTCCAGGTGACAGGGACGGAGTTTGCAGCCTTTGCTGACAAACTGTCTGAGAGTATGGATAAATGGTCTGCTAAAATACTGGAAGCATTGCAGTCCAGACCGGTGATTCAGGCCCCGGGCACTGTCCAATCCTTGACTCCTGGTCCCCCTCAATTGGAACAGCAAAGTGCCCCTGGGGTGACCCATAGGTCCCAGGGTGAGGTCTCTGACACGGACCGCAGTCCCAGGCCGCCCAAGCGGGGTCGCTGGGAAATTCCCTCCACTTCATCACACTGTTCAGGGTCCCAGCAGGGGGACTCTCTGGAGGATGAAGCGGAGGTATCAGATCAGGATTCTGATCCTGAAGCCGCTCTCAACCTAGATACACCTGAAGGTGACGCAGTAGTGAATGACCTTATAGCGACCATCAATCAGGTGTTGGATATTTCTCCCCCAGCTCCTCCAATTGAGGAGTCTGCTTCTCAGGAGAAATTCCGTTTCAGGTTTCCCAAGCGTACATTAAATATGTTTCTGGATCACTCTGACTTCAGAGAGGCAATCAAGAAAAACCGAGACTGTCCAGACAAGCGTTTTTCCAAGCGCCTTAAGGACACACGTTATCCCTTCCCCCCTGAGGTTGTCAAGGGCTGGACTCAGTGTCCTAAGGTGGATCCTCCAATCTCCAGACTGGCGGCTAGATCCATAGTTGCAGTGGAAGATGGGGCTTCACTCAAAGATGCCACTGACAGACAGATGGAACTATGGTTGAAATCCATCTATGAAGCTATCGGCGCGTCTTTTGCTCCAGCATTCGCAGCCGTATGGGCACTCCAAGCTATCTCAGCTTGTCAGGCGCAGATTAATGCAGTAACACGTACATCTGCCCCGCAAGTGGTGTCCTTAACCACGCAGGCGTCGGCGTTTGCGTCCTACGCCATTAATGCTATCCTGGACTCGGCGAGCCGTACGGCGGTGGCATCCGCCAATTCGGTGGTACTCCGCAGAGCCATGTGGCTACGTGAATGGAAGGCAGACTCTGCTTCCAAAAAGTTCTTAACCGGTTTGCCATTGTCTGGCGACCGCTTGTTTGGTGAGCGATTGGATGAAATCATTAAACAATCCAAGGGAAAGGATTCATCCTTACCCCAGTCCAAACCAAACAGACCTCAACCACGGAAGGTACAATCGAGGTTTCGGTCCTTTCGGTCCGCGGGCAGGTCTCAATTCTCCTCGTCCAAAAGGCCTCAGAAAGGTCAGAGGAACTCCGATGCATGGCGGTCTAAGTCACGTCCTAAAAAGACCGCCGGGGGAACCGCTCCCAAAGCGGCCTCCTCAAACCGCATCCTCGGTCGGTGGCAGGCTCTCCCGCTTTTGCGACGCCTGGCTGCCACAAGTAAAAGACCGATGGGTGAGAGACATTCTATCTCAAGGTTACAGGATAGAGTTCAGCTCTCGTCCCCCGACTCGTTTCTTCAGAACATCTCCGCCCCCCGACAGAGCCGAGGCTCTTCTGCAGGCGGTGTGCACTCTGAAGGCGGAAGGAGTGGTGATCCCTGTTCCTCTTCAGCAACGGGGTCACGGTTTTTACTCCAACTTGTTCGTGGTGCCAAAAAAGGACGCATCCTTCCGTCCCGTTCTGGACCTAAAACTGCTCAACAAGCATGTGAAAACCAGGCGGTTCCGGATGGAATCGCTCCGCTCCGTCATCGCCTCAATGTCCCAAGGAGATTTCCTGGCATCAATCGACATCAAAGATGCTTATCTCCACGTACCGATTGCACCAGAGCATCAGCGCTTCCTGCGTTTCGCCATAGGGGACGAACACCTTCAGTTCGTGGCACTGCCTTTCGGCCTGGCAACAGCCCCACGGGTCTTCACCAAGGTCATGGCAACAGTGGTGGCAATCCTACACTCTCAGGGACACTCGGTGATCCCTTACTTAGACGATCTACTTGTCAAGGCACCCTCCCAAGGGGCATGCCAACACAGCCTGAACATTGCTCTGGAAACTCTTCAGAGTTTCGGGTGGATCATCAATTTTCCAAAGTCAAATCTGACACCGGCCCAATCACTGACATATCTTGGCATGGAGTTTCATACTCTCTCAGCGATAGTGAAGCTTCCGCTGAACAAACAGCGTTCACTACAGACAGGGGTGCAATCTCTCCTTCAAGGTCAGTCACACCCCCTGAGGCGCCTCATGCACTTCCTAGGGAAGATGGTGGCAGCAATGGAGGCAGTTCCATTTGCGCAGTTTCATCTGCGCCCACTTCAATGGGACATTCTCCGCAAATGGGACAGGAAGTCGACGTCCCTCGACAGGAACGTCTCCCTTTCTCGGGCAGCCAAAGCTTCCCTTCAGTGGTGGCTTCTCCCCACTTCTCTGTCGAAGGGGAAATCCTTCCTGCCCCCATCCTGGGCGGTGGTCACGACGGACGCGAGCCTGTCAGGGTGGGGAGCGGTCTTTCTCCACCACAGGGCTCAGGGTACTTGGACTCAGACAGAGTCCTCCCTTCAGATCAATGTTCTGGAGATAAGGGCAGTGTATCTTGCCCTAAAGGCGTTCCAGCCGTGGCTGGAAGGCAAACAGATCCGAATTCAGTCGGACAACTCCACAGCGGTGGCATACATCAACCACCAAGGCGGGACACGCAGTCGGCAAGCCTTCCAGGAAGTCCGACGGATTCTGCTGTGGGTGGAAGCCACAGCCTCCACCATATCCGCAGTTCACATCCCGGGCGTAGAAAACTGGGAAGCAGACTTTCTCAGTCGCCAGGGCATGGACGTAGGGGAATGGTCCCTTCACCCGGACGTGTTTCAGGAGATCTGTTGCCGCTGGGGCATGCCGGACGTCGACCTAATGGCGTCCCGGCACAACAACAAGGTCCCGACATTCATGGCACGGTCTCAAGATCACAGAGCTCTGGCGGCAGACTCCTTAGTTCAGGATTGGTCGCAGTTTCAACTCCCTTATGTGTTTCCTCCTCTGGCACTGTTGCCCAGAGTGTTACGCAAGATCAGGGCCGACTGCCGCCGCGCCATCCTCGTCGCTCCAGACTGGCCGAGGAGGTCGTGGTACCCGGATCTGTGGCATCTCACGGTCGGCCAACCGTGGGCACTACCAGACCGACCAGACTTGCTGTCTCAAGGGCCGTTTTTCCATCTGAATTCTGCGGCCCTCAACCTGACTGTGTGGCCATTGAGTCCTGGATCTTAGCGTCTTCAGGATTATCTCAAGAGGTCATTGCCACTATGAGACAGGCTAGGAAACCAACGTCCGCCAAGATCTACCACAGGACGTGGAAAATATTCCTGTCGTGGTGCTCTGCTCAGGGTTTTTCTCCCTGGCCATTTGCCTTGCCCACTTTTCTGTCCTTCCTTCAATCCGGATTGGAAAAGGGTTTGTCGCTCGGCTCCCTTAAGGGACAAGTCTCTGCGCTCTCTGTGTTTTTTCAGAAGCGCCTAGCCAGACTTCCACAGGTACGCACGTTCCTGCAGGGGGTTTGTCACATCGTCCCTCCTTACAAGCGTCCGTTAGAACCCTGGGATCTGAACAGGGTGCTGATGGTTCTTCAGAAACCACCGTTCGAGCCAATGAGGGATATTTCTCTCGCACGCCTTTCGCAGAAAGTGGTTTTCCTAGTAGCAGTCACCTCACTTCGGAGAGTGTCTGAGCTAGCAGCGTTGTCGTGCAAAGCCCCTTTCCTGGTGTTTCACCAGGACAAGGTGGTTCTGCGTCCGGTTCCGGAATTTTTCTCCCTAAGGTGGTATCCCCCTTTCATCTCAATCAGGATATCTCCTTACCCTCTTTTTGTCCTCATCCAGTTCACCAATGTGAAAAGGATTTGCACTTGTTAGATCTGGTGAGAGCACTCAGATTCTACATTTCTCGTACGGCGCCCCTGCGCCGCTCGGATGCACTCTTTGTCCTTGTCGCTGGCCAGCGTAAAGGGACACAAGCTTCCAAATCAACCCTGGCTCGGTGGATCAAGGAACCAATTCTCGAAGCTTATCGTTCCTCGGGGCTTCCGGTTCCCTCAGGGCTGAAGGCCCATTCTACCAGGGCCGTGGGAGCGTCCTGGGCCTTGCGGCACCAGGCTACGGCTCAGCAGGTGTGTCAGGCAGCTACCTGGTCGAGCCTGCACACTTTCACGAAACACTATCAGGTGCATACCTATGCTTCGGCAGATGCCAGCCTAGGTAGGCGAGTCCTTCAGGCGGCGGTTGCCCACCTGTAGGACGGAGCCGTTACGGCTCTATTATGAGGTATTATTTACCCACCCAGGGACTGCTTTTGGACGTCCCAATTGTCTGGGTCTCCCAATGGAGCGACAAAGAAGAAGGGAATTTTGTTTACTTACCGTAAATTCCTTTTCTTCTAGCTCCAATTGGGAGACCCAGCACCCGCCCCTGTTTTTTGTGTACACATGTTGTTCATGTTGAATGGTTTCAGTTCTCCGATATTCCTTCGGATTGAATTTACTTTAAACCAGTTTATAATTTTTTCCTCCTTCTTGCTTTTGCACCAAAACTGAGGAGCCCGTGAGAGCACGGGGGGTGTATAGGCAGAAGGGGAGGGGCTTTACACTTTTAGTGTAATACTTTGTGTGGCCTCCGGAGGCATAGCTATACACCCAATTGTCTGGGTCTCCCAATTGGAGCTAGAAGAAAAGGAATTTACGGTAAGTAAACAAAATTCCCTTCTTTCCAGCACCTCGTATGGCCCCTGCCATTTTGCAAGAAATGTATTTTCTACAGTAGGTACCAAGACTAACACTCGATCCCCGGGTTGAAAAACTCGTGTTATAGCCGCCCGGTTGTACACCCTGCTTTGGGCGCGTTGTGCGCGCTCCAAACATTCTTTGACTATTGGCATAACTGCCGCAATTCTGTCCTGCATAAGTGTTATATGTTCAACTACACTGCGGTAAGGAGTCCCCCCTTGCTCCCAAGTCTCCTTGACAATATCCAAGAGGCCTCTGGGACACCGCCCATAGACCAATTCAAAAGGTGAAAAGCCCGTGGAGGATTGGGGTACCTCTCGTATGGCGAACAAGAGATATGGCAGGAGAGTATCCCAATCCCTCCCGTCCTTATCCACTACCCTTTTCAACATCCCCTTTAGGGTTTTATTGAAGCGCTCGACCAGACCATCCGTCTGAGGGTGATACACTGAGGTACGCAGGTGGGAGATTTTTAGTAATTTACATAGTTCTTTGAGAATACGAGACATAAAGGGGGTCCCCTGATCCGTAAGTATCTCTTTCGGAATGCCTGTGCGAGAAAACATGTTCAAAAGCTCCTTTGAAATTGCTTTTGCATTGGCATTCCGTAAGGGTACAGCCTCCGGATAATGGGTGGCGTAATCCAGTACCACCAAAATGTATTGATGACCCCTGTCAGATTTAACTAATGGACCGACTATATCCATTGCTATCCTCTCAAAGGGCACCTCTATTATTGGCAAGGGTACCAGGGGGCTTCTAAAATGTGTCATAGGCGCAGTCAACTTGCATGTAGGACAGGATTGACAGTACTGAGTTACATCTCCCATCAGACCCGGCCAAAAGAAACGTTGCAGAATACGGTCTTTTGTCTTTTCTCCCGCCAGGTGGCCCCCCAAGGGATGTTTATGTGCCAGGTCTAAAACCACCTGACGAAAGGATTTGGGTACCACTAGCTGTTCCACCACCACTCCTCGCATCTTGTCAATGTGGTATAGCATGCCCTGTTGCACTGCCACATGTGGAAACACATTTTGAGCCCCTGGGTACACTGGGTTTCCCTCAGAGACCTTCACATTTTCCCATGCCCTTGTTAAAGTTGGATCTTGGTGTTGAGCGGTCCCGAAATTATCACGGGCCACCTCAAGACCTGGCATCTCTATAACATCCTCTAGCGTGTCCGCCTCGCCTGCAAACACAGCCAGAGGAGAGTCTACAGATTCTGGCGCTACCCCTGTGTTGGGTCCCCTATCATCTTGTTCCAGTGGCTCAGGGGCTAACCCCAGGGTATCGTTCACCAGTTTTTCTTCAACCGGGGTGTTCACGCCATTTTTAACGTTCCACAAGTCCCAGAATAAGGGAAAGTCTCTCCCCAGGATTACGCTATGCAACATAGTCTTTACAATCACCGCCTGATGTCTTTTGGCCCCCAAGGGCGTGGCAAGAGTTACCCAGGCTGTGGGGTAGTTTTTAGTATCGCCATATATGCAACTAATGCCCACAGTTGAACCTGTTATTACTCCAGGGTCCACCAAGCTAGCATATACCAAGGTTACTTGACTGCCATAAGAGGGCATTCACACTATAGCCGTTGACCTCAATGCAACACACATGTTGTTCACTTCCTGTGAGGATCTCCGCAGCACAGACTGACTGTACGTATAATGACAGACGCCTTGTAGTGTTACAGTCCATAGGCTCTGTAGTTAATGGGCAGTTAGCAGCTACGTGGCCGAGCCCACGACATCGCCAACACTGTATGGGCCCTTGCCTTCCAGTTGGGGACCTCAGTCTGGGCCTGGTGACTTGCTGAGAAATTGCACCACTAACATAGTCCTTTGTGGACCTGCTACCCCTAGTTGCGACATTCTCTTTTGGAAAAGGAGTAGTTTTAGCAGGACTTTCAGGCGATTTCCTAGAACCCCAGCAAGGTGAAAGCGTTCCCTGGAGTAGGCTTTCAGAAGCGTTGTAACGCTCGACCATATTCACCAACTGGTCAGCGCTAGTTGGGTCACCCTGTCCGACCCACCTCTGGATCTTAGCCGGTAAGGTTCGCAGGTACTTGTCTAGGACAACACGTTCCACCATCTGTGCAGGCGTCAAAGTTTCCGATTGCAGCCATTTTTTTACCAGATGGATGAGGTCATGCATTTGTGAACAAGCTGGCTGATGTGCCACAAAAGTCCATAGATGTACCCGCTGTGCCCGTACATATGTGTTTACTCCCAGCCTTGCCAGGATTTCGCCTTTTAGTTTACTATAGTCCATAGCATCAGCTCCACTTAGATCATTATATGCCTTTTGCGGATCTCCAATCAGGAATGGAGCGACCACTTCAGCCCATTCGTCCACCGGTAGGCGCTCACGTTCTGCAATACGTTCAAACACTGCCAGATATGATTCCACATCATCATCAGCAGTCATTTTAAGTAAAGTCTTTTGTACAGCTTTCCGCGCACTGTCAGGGCTTTGTGCACGGTCCTCCGTGTCTCGCGGCTGCCGAACCAAGAACTCCTTTATTGCATTTAACTGCTCTTGGTGTATTTGATGCTGCTGCTCCAGCGCCTTCTGGAGGTAAGTATTGGTCTGTTGTTGCCGGGCACTGGCCTGTTGTAGCTGGGCATTGGTCTGTTGTTGCTGGACATTGGCCTGTTGTAGCTGGGTATTGGTCTGCACCAACTGTTTCAGCAGCTCCTCCATATTGCTGGTCTCTTGGCTCTTCAGCAGCACAGGAGCTTTCAGCCAGGACATTAACAAGAGACAATGCCAATAGAACAGTTTATCTGCAGTCACAGTCCAATAGCCACTAATGCCCGCATTCTCCACCATTTGTGAGACAGGGGATCTAGCTCAGCTGGGATCTTTGCTTTGGTTCAAGCGAGTGGCTATGGATTCACAGATGACAGCGGCAGACTGGCAGGTTACAAACAGATACGGCCACTGCCGTGTTTATTGTGTACACTTATCCTTCAGTGTTACACATGCAAAAAACAGGAAAATAAATGTCTAAGGCCGTCTGGCCACTAACTAACAACAGAATGCTAACTACAAAATAAACCTATGTAACAAACAAAACAGTATTCTCTTACTGTGTGGGTTCCTCAGCACAGCCAGTGGAGGTATGGAGTCTCAGCCCCAGCAGCCATGAGCCTGTCCTGCTATCCTCAGCAGGTTCTTTTCACTGAATGCCTCCTGATTATTTCAGCTGATCCAGTGAGGGATCAAAACCTGGATTGAATGTGGAGAAGGGAGCAACCAGTCCCACTGCCATTCCTACTGATTGCTCCAGGAAAAACCGAGCCCAAAATTACACTGAAATAAACAGGCTTCAGTGACTACCTTATTGCTGAGCCAGATATAATGTTCCCAGCTTTTCCCAGCCCATTTGCATGGGCTGACCGCTCCACAATCAGTACATGGAGACATATGAAATGAACCGAGGGGAAACATACCTGTTCTCTAGTACTTCTCCCCTCGGCATCTCACATAATATATATTATATATATCACTAAAAATGTTATCACACAGCTCCACCAACCAAAAAATGAAAACATTACGAGTCTCGTAAAATGACGACACAACCCCCAATTTTCTTTACAAACATTTTTACCTTTTTTCACCACTAAAGTAATAAAAAAACTGGACCTTTTTTTGGTGTCCCTGTAATCATATTGATGAGGAGAATCCTATGCGAGGTCATTTTTACCACATAGTGTACATCGTGCAATTCCCTAAAAACAAGGTGCCTTTTTTTCACAATTTCACCGCACTTCAAATTTTTTTTTCACATTTTGTCATACACTATGTGGTAAAATGAATGATGTCCTTCAAAAGCACAACTCATGCTGCAAAAAATCAAGCCCTCATACATCTATGTGGATAGAAAAACAAAAATGTTATGCCCCTTAGAAGAAGGGGAGGAAAAAACAAAAACTCCAAAATGGAAATTGACTGCGTTGTGAAGGGGTTAATATGTAGGGGACAGGATACCATATCAGTCTTTGAGAATACTGTCTAAAATTGATTGCAGCATGTTTCCTCCACCCTAACTTCACCTGTATTTTCTATTTGCAGCTGCAAATCAGAAAGACCCTCTGACTCTCAAAGTGAAAGAGGAGCCTAATGATGAAGAACTTGGCATCTCCCTATCCCCACAGTCTGGATTCACCTACAGCCATGAAACTGAGGCCCGACTCTCAAGCACGCCAGAAAAAGCCACTTCCCAGGAAACACAGCCAAATTTACTGACGCAGGATATCTCTGTCAAGGCGGCATCTGAACTTCTCATGAAACTTTCTGGTAATTTTATTTCTGTTTTTGTTATCAGTTGTGATGAGCGAGCACTACCATGGTCAGGTACTTGGTACTCGTAACTACTGATGAGCGAGCACTACCATGCTCAGGTGCTCAGTACTTGTAGCTAGTGATGAGCAAGCTCCACCATGCTCGGGTGCTCAGTACTCGTAGCTAGTGATGAGCGAGCTCCACCATGCTCAGGTGCTCAGTACTTGTAGCTAGTGATGAGCAAGCTCCACCATGCTCGGGTGCTCAGTACTCGTAGCTAGTGATGAGCGAGCACTACCATGCTCAGGTGCTCAGTACTTGTAGCTAGTGATGAGCAAGCTCCACCATGCTCGGGTGCTCAGTACTCGTAGCTAGTGATGAGCGAGCTCCACCATGCTCGGGTGCTCAGTACTCGTAACTAGTGATGAGCGAGCTCCACCATGCTCGGGTGCTCAGTACTCGTAACTAGTGATGAGCGAGCACTACCATGCTCAGGTGCTTGGTACTCGTAACTAGTGATGAGCAGGCACGACCATGCTCGGGTGCTTGGTACTCGTAACTAGTGATGAGCGAGCACTAAAATACTCGGGTGCTTGATACTCGTAATTCGTGATGAGCAAGCACTACCATGCTTGGGTGCTTGATACTCGTAACTAGTGATGAGCGAGCACTACCATGCTCAGGTGCTCAGTACTTGTAACTAGTGATGAGCGGACACTACCATGCTTGAGTGCTCAGTACTCGCAACTAGTGATGAGCGAGCACTACCATGCTCAGGTGCTCAGTACTCGCAACTAGTGATGAGCGAGCACTACCATGCTCAGGTGCTTGGTACTCGTAACATAAATCCATGTTTCTTACCTCATGTGCAGGGCATTGCAGGACCTTAGGTATCCATGGTTATGATTATTATCAACTAACTGACTAACTGTCATTATATAAGTGGAGATAACCATGGATACCTAAACTGTAATGCCCTGCACATAAGGTAAGAGATATGGCTAATCAGGAGAACTATACTACATTTCTAATTGGAGGTATTTGCTAATATTATTATTATTAGACCTACTATATATTGTGATATGATCTTGGAGATGGGAATAACCCTTTTAAAACAAGTTGTATAATAAATGTATTTATTAATTTCCTATATTTGACTATAGTGGTCCACACCACAGGATGCATAGTGCTCATTTTTCTACTTCTCTGTGGCCAATAGCCTATTAGTAGTAGTGTTGCTCCAGCCGGACTGCCGCAGGTGAGAGATTACCTGAGAAGGGTACGTTCGGCCAGGTCTTGCTTGATAAGTGCTAGTAATTCTCATGTTTATAATTCTGACTTCTGTTTCCATATATTGCCTGTCCTCAGGTATTTTTTATTTATTTTTTTAAAACCAATCCTTGTAATACAGACAAGAAAAATGTAAAACTATGGTAAGAATGTGTAGTAAATGTATGAAGTGTTCTTCAAGATACTACAGGACCATCTCATCTGCATTATCGGCTCTGTACACATCCAATTATAGACCTATGGCTATGTGACTGCTGCAGCCAATCACTGTACGCAGTGGTAATACACTGCACACTAATATGGTCAGAGATTAACAAGCCAGCAGGGAGCTCGGGCAGGTTTAGAAAAGGGGCAACAAGGGATTTTTAAGGCGAGTAATCTAGTTTTTAGGACTTTAGTATGCACTCTAGGTGTTAAACACCAGAAAACAGGAAAAAGAATCTCGATTGCTAAAACTTCCTTGGTGACCTAAGAAGATAGCGATCAAGTCACCTTGGTGTGAAGCAAGGCAATGGTCTTCCTATGGTGTAGAAGCGGAGGACACTGAGATCTGGTTATTCTGCTGCAGATGAGAACAGTATATTGTGACGACTGCTACAAAGGAGGGACTAAAGGGTCAACATTTTCACCAGAGTTCTACTTTAAGCTTCATATGCCATTAGAATAAGTTACATTCTCCCTCCCCGCACTTACTTAACCCTTTCCATACCTGTCACAAACCACCGGGGGGGTCACTCAGAAATCCCCCGCGCTGGCTACCAGTACGTCACAATCGGGGGGTAACAAGTGGGGGTCACCCCTACTTTATACCTCCCGACCGACAGACAGAGCACGTGACGCGCTCTCTAGCGCCCCTCTTATAGTCAGGCCAATTATGGAATTGCCCGACAATAAGCAAGGAGGCCGCTATACTACTTATGCCGATTATTGAAGGGTCCCCGGTGAGAGGAGGGTATATATTCCCCCGACCTCCGCGGGCGGAATATATAATATCTTCCCGAATCTCACTGGCCTCCCCACAATAATCCTTGGCACAACTCGCTGCCACCAACCGCTTCACGGTAACTATTAGCCGAACACACAGACGTGGGATTCAAGATCGAGATAACAGAACAGCCCAAGATTAATTATATAATTTAATCGCCTAAAGCACACTAGAAACTACAATATATACAATAGGGAATCTACAGAATATACAGTTATGTCAGAGTACAGTTACAGATAAAGCATGGGTTACAAACAGGTATACAATTACATCAGTTACCTTGTGTGTCTGGCCACAGGGGGGCGCTGTAGACCAGGTTTCCAGGAACCCCCTCACAGGTCTTTCCCAACCAGGCCCCCGAGCAGAAGAACACTGGAAAATGGCCGAAGTAGGGTTATCAACCTGGGCAATCCAGGTCCCCTCCTACCTTAGTGACCTCACAGGGAGCACTGCTCCACCCCTGGCTGGAGTTATGGACAAAATCCACAACATGGAATATGGCCATAACTTGGCCTGGGAGCGTCGTAGGCGGACGCCAATGCTCTCATTGTGACAGTTATGAATTTAGCTACAGAACGAGGGGACTCATGACCTGTCTACGAGTTCCCATATGGCTGATATCACGCCTGGGGTATTTCCCAATGTCCTGTTCCCATAAAAAGGGGGTGCCGGCATCGTCCACATGCGGAGACACCATTTTTATGGTTGCCATATTTATCGGAAATATGGCTTGCGAGATATGAACCATTTTTTACTGGAGTCGTTCTGTCTGGCTATTTCCATAGCCTTGCTAACTAGCTAGCAGCTCCTACTACAGGGTGACGGCAGGGAGTCATCCTGTGTCCATTGTCCTAAAGCCACCTAATTTCCATATCACAGGACATGGCCATGGATTTGTTGCTAAACCAGTTGTGTGAAGGGAAGGGGGTAGTGACACCAGGAGAGGGCTTCCTGACATGACTTGAATGTCATGATTTATCGTCATATCTCCGGATTTACCTCACACCTCCCCCCTTTTGAGGGCGCTAGGGGGCAGCACACTCCGGTGTTCCCCCGTGCGCCCGTCCGCGACCTCTCCTTGTCGGGACAGCCCGTCTGCGTTACCGTGGTCACGGCCCCTTTTGTGGCGAATGGTGAAGTTGTATTGCTGGAGCGCAAGGCTCCATCGCAACAATCGCCCATTCGTCCCAGAGACGGTGTGCAACCAGCTGAGGGGATTGTGGTCCGTCTCCACGATGAAGTGGCGCCCGTATAGATAGGGTTGCAGACGCTGCAGGGCCCACACTATGGCCAGGCACTCCTTCTCCATCGTGGAATAGGCAACTTCCCTTGGTAACAGCTTCCTGCTCAGGTACAAGACTGGGTGCTCTTGGCTCGCAGAGTCCACCTGGCTGAGCACCGCACCGAGGCCGAAGTCACTGGCGTCGGTCTGTACTACAAACGGCCGCGTGAAGTCGGCTGCCTGTAGCACGGGCGGGCTGGACAGGGCGTCCTTTAGGGCCCGGAAGGCTGTCTCGCAGTCCATTGTCCAATCGACTGCAGAGGGCAGCTTCTTCTTGGTGAGGTCCGTCAAGGGCTTTGCCAGGCTACTATAGCATGGAACAAACCTCCTATAGTACCCAGCGGTCCCCAAGAAGGACATCACCTGCTTCTTGGTCCTGGGGGTGGGCCAGGATGCGATGGCTTCCACCTTCTCAGGCTCGGGCTTCAGGGTTCTCCCACCTACCCGGTGACCGAGGTACTGGACCTCGCTCATGGCCAGCTGACACTTTCCCGGCTTGATGGTCAAACCTGCCCGGTGGATCCGCCTGAGCACCTGTGCTAGATGCTCTAGGTGATCTTCCCAGGTGGGACTGAAGACGGCAATGTCATCCAGGTACGCGGCCGCGTACCCTTCAAGTCCCTTGAGCAGGGTGTTGACCATCCGCTGGAAAGTGGCAGGGGCATTCCTCATCCCGAATGGCATCACCGTGGACTCGTACAGTCCAAATGGGGTAATAAAGGCAGAGCGTTCCCTGGCCTTGCGAGTCAGGGGGATCTGCCAATATCCCCGGCTCAGATCCATGATGGTCAGGTACTGAGCCCCGGCCAACTGATCGAGCAGGTCATCGATGCGTGGCATTGGGTACGCATCGGCGACCGTGACAGCATTGAGCCCCCTGTAGTCAACGCAGAACCGAGTGGTTCGGTCCTTCTTAGGGACGAGGACTACAGGCGAGGCCCAAGCGCTGTTGGATGCCTGGATCACCCCCAGCTCCAGCATCTCGTCAATCTCCTGGCGCATGTGTTGCTGCACCTCCAGGGAGACCCGATATGCTGAACGCCGGATCGGGGGATGATCCCCAGTGTCCACGTGATGGACAGCCAAGTCAGTCCTTCCGGGCTGGTTGGTAAACAACCCCCGGAAGGGGTGTAGGGTGGCCCACAGCTGGGACCGTTGGTCCTCCAAGAGCTGGTGGCCAACCTCCACATCCTCAATGGATCCGCCTGCCCTAACCTGGGCTAGCATATCCAAGAGGGTTTCCGCTTCTCCCTCCTCGGGCAGGTTGCACACGGGGAGCGCACATGCCTCCCGCTCATGATGTGCCTTCATCATGTTCACATGGAAGGGCTTCCGCCTTCCACGGGCAGGGTCCAGGGTGACCAGGTACGTCACAGGGTTGAGCTGCTGGTACACGAGGTATGGGCCTTCCCAGGCTGCCTGAAGCTTGTCCTGTGGTACGGGGACCAGTACCCACACCTCTTGACCCACTTGGTAGGTCCTCTCACAAGCGTTCTGGTCGTACCAACGCTTCTGATCAGCCTGGGCTTGAGCCATATTGTCGTGTACCAGTTGCGTCAAGGCCTGCATTTTGTCCCGGAAGCGCATGACATACTCGATAACCGACACTCCAGGGGTGGCCAAATCCCCTTCCCAAGCCTCTTTCACCAGAGCCAGGGGGCCCCGCACACGTCGCCCGTACAGGAGCTCAAACGGTGAGAATCCTGTTGAGGCCTGTGGAACCTCCCGGTAAGCAAATAACAGGTGTGGGAGATACCGCTCCCAGTCACGCCCATGGGAGTCGACCAACATCTTAAGCATCTGCTTTAAGGTGCCATTGAACCGCTCGCACAGGCCATTAGTCTGTGGATGGTACGGGCTGGCCACCAGATGTCGCACCTGGACTTGCTTACAGAGGGCCTCCATCAGCTGGGACATGAATTGGGTCCCCCGGTCAGTGAGCATTTCCTGGGGAAAACCCACTCGGGAGAAAATCTCCAGCAATGCGGTGGCCACCTTGTCAGCCCGAATGGACGACAAGGCCACTGCTTCTGGGTACCGGGTGGCATAGTCCACTACCGTCAGTATGAAGCGTTTCCCGGAGCTGCTGGGGATGGCCAGCGGGCCGACCAGATCCACAGCCACCCTCCTGAAAGGCTCATCGATGATTGGCAGAGATACTAGTGGGGCTTTGGGGCGTGGCCCCGCCTTCCCCACTCTCTGACAGGTTTCACACGAACGGCAGTAGGCAGCCACATCGGCCCCCATTTTTGGCCAGTAGAAATGCTGGTTTAACCTGGCCTTGGTCTTAGCGATCCCTAGGTGTCCGGCCATCGGAATCTCATGTGCGATCCGCAACAACTCCGTCCGGAACGGATAGGGTACCACCAACTGTCGGTCCCTGGGCCACGCCTCCGGTGAACCCTGCTGGACCGTGGCCCGGTACAGCCGTCCTTGGTCCCAGACCACTCGCTCCGGGTCCGAGTCCGAGGGAGGCTGTGCCGCCTGCTCCTTAAGAGCTTTCAGGCTGTCGTCAGCTTCTAACGCTGCCTGAAACCCCTGACTAGATGTGGCCAGAATCGACGAGACTGTCACATCTTCAGTCAGTACCCCGGGACCTGTGTCCTGGCCTCCACCTGACTCGGCTGCCACTTGGTCAGAAGGGGAAGAGCTATCGGACCTCCGGGAGGCCCCTTGGCTTCCAGCACTCCCACTGCGGGTGACAGCGGCCACAGCCGCTGCGACCGTGGGTCGTGCCTGCTCCGCCTCCGTTCCTGACCAAGTCGCCGGTTCAGGCAGACCTACCTGGCTTCCTGACACCCCGGTTGTGGGGGAACCATGCACCGAGATCTTACCTGGGAGCACTTCCGCTCCTGGACCGGCCCCAATCTCACCTGCCTGTTCCCCTCCTGCAGCAACAGAACCCCGCTGTGAAATCTCTGGGGACCCCACATTTGCTGTGGTAGCCCCCACCCCACACACTGGTCCTCCCCCTGCAGCACCCTGCTCTCTGCTTATCCCTGCAGAGGGCAGCAGATCCCAGCTCACAGGCTGATTACTTGTAGAGGCATTGTCACACCTTTCTCTGACCCCCTCCCCTGTCACAGCGGCAGCTGTGTGTGTGTCTATGGTGTCTATGCAAGCAGAAATATCAGAGTTCACTCCCTCCTCCCCTACATCATTCATAGATAACACATTAACATTGTCCGGAGGCATGTCAGTACTGGCTGAAGGTTCAGCCCTTGGTTGGGGCCCAAACTGGGAGGTTATCTGCCCCAAATCTGTCCCAAGTAGCACGTTTGCAGGGATCCGATCAGTTACCCCCACCTCCCTCACCCCTCGCCCTGCGCCCCAGTCCACATAAATGTCAGCAACAGGCAGCGCCGGGTCAATGCCTCCAATCCCGGAGACAGCGAGGGTTTTTCCAGGGATCAAGTCTTGGGGGGACACCATCTCAGGCCGCACCAGAGTCACCTCCGAGGCGCTGTCTCGCAGTCCTATGGTCACAGACTGGCCGACGGTGACAGGTTGGAAGCTGTCCAGGGACCTACTACCACCCCCACCCACACAATACACCTTGGGCGGCCCTGGGGACGGGGACGGAGCCGGGGCCTTGGGACGCTGAGGGCACATGGCCTTGAAGTGTCCAGGTAGGTTGCACTGGTGGCACCGTCTTGGTTCTGCCACGGGCCTGGAGAGGGGAGTTGAGGGGGACACCCCCTGCAGTCTAGGGGCAGGTGGGGCAGTCGCAGAGTTCATCTTACCCCCTCTCCAGGTGCTGCTGGTGGCTGCTCTCCTGGCTTCAGGAGCCCGATTGTTGGTGTAGTCATCTGCCAGGGCAGCTGTAGCCGTGGATCCCTTTGGCTTCTGGTCTCGGATGAACTGGCGGAGATCCTCAGGGCAGTTCCACAAGAGTTGCTCCGTGATGAACAAGTCCAGGATCTCCGGTCCGGTGGAAAGCTGCAGGCCTTGGGTCCAGTGGTCGGCAGCTCGGGCAAGTGCCCGCCGGTGGTCAGCCCAGGAGTCCTTTGGTCCCTTCTGCAGCGTCCGGAACTTCTTGCGGTAGGACTCCGGGGTGAGGTTGTACTGTTGGATCAGGGCCCGCTTGATGGTGTCGTAGCCCTGATCCGCCTCAGCAGGCAAGTCCCCAAGGATATCCAGGGCCTTACCCCTTAAACGGGGGGTCAGGTATTTGGCCCACTGGTCCTTGTTCAGATGATGCTGCAAGCAAGTCCGTTCAAAAGCAGTCAAGAAAGAGTCCAAGTCTCCATCCTTCTCCAGCACTGGGAAGTCCTCAACACGGACCTTTGGAAGTTTGGTGTCTGGAAGGTCACGGGTGGCTGATGAGGGCCGGAGCTGAGCTAGCTGCAGCTGGTAGTTACGCTCTGCCTGGCGCTCTTCACGCGCTGCTTGCCGCTCACGCTCGGCCATGAGTTCCTTGTAGCCCTCCCGGTCTCCAGCCTGGCGTAGGGCCATAGCCATTTGAAGAAGGCTATCCGAGCCTCCCAGGCTCGGTGGAATGGCACGTGGTGATCTGCGGCCCGCTGCGGAGCCTGGTGCTTCACTGTCCATTGCAGAGCGGAGGGCTGGCGTCTGGCTCGTTGAGGACCCTTGGGCGAGCTGCTCCTCCTCTTGTCCAGCAGTGCCCGGTTGTGCAATGTCCTCTGCGGAGCTGTTTTCTGGCGTCGAGCTCCTGGAGGACTCGTGGGCAACCTCCTCATTACTGCCCACAGCACCGTCCTCCCTCTCTTCGGCTCCTGCTTTAGCATTGGCCAGTTGCATAGCTCTGCTCCTGGTGCCATCAGCCATTCTTGCAGACTTTTGGTCACTGACACAGAACTGACACCTGATGCCTCCACACACCTTACAGTATCTGCACTCTGACACTCTAGTGTTGAGCTAGTCTGAAGACCCCAGCAGCCACAGCTGCTGCAGGCAGTCTTTAGTGTCTGGGAGTATGGGTCTCACACTCACACACACTATTATCTCGATCCCACCGCTATGCCACCAATATGTCACAAACCACCGGGGGGGTCACTCAGAAATCCCCCGCGCTGGCTACCAGTACGTCACAATCGGGGGGTAACAAGTGGGGGTCACCCCTACTTTATACCTCCCGACCGACAGACAGAGCACGTGACGCGCTCTCTAGCGCCCCTCTTATAGTCAGGCCAATTATGGAATTGCCCGACAATAAGCAAGGAGGCCGCTATACTGCTTATGCCGATTATTGAAGGGTCCCCGGTGAGAGGAGGGTATATATTCCCCCGACCTCCGCGGGCGGAATATATAATATCTTCCCGAATCTCACTGGCCTCCCCACAATAATCCTTGGCACAACTCGCTGCCACCAACCGCTTCACGGTAACTATTAGCCGAACACACAGACGTGGGATTCAAGATCGAGATAACAGAACAGCCCAAGATTAATTATATAATTTAATCGCCTAAAGCACACTAGAAACTACAATATATACAATAGGGAATCTACAGAATATACAGTTATGTCAGAGTACAGTTACAGATAAAGCATGGGTTACAAACAGGTATACAATTACATCAGTTACCTTGTGTGTCTGGCCACAGGGGGGCGCTGTAGACCAGGTTTCCAGGAACCCCCTCACAGGTCTTTCCCAACCAGGCCCCCGAGCAGAAGAACACTGGAAAATGGCCGAAGTAGGGTTATCAACCTGGGCAATCCAGGTCCCCTCCTACCTTAGTGACCTCACAGGGAGCACTGCTCCACCCCTGGCTGGAGTTATGGACAAAATCCACAACATGGAATATGGCCATAACTTGGCCTGGGAGCGTCGTAGGCGGACGCCAATGCTCTCATTGTGACAGTTATGAATTTAGCTACAGAACGAGGGGACTCATGACCTGTCTACGAGTTCCCATATGGCTGATATCACGCCTGGGGTATTTCCCAATGTCCTGTTCCCATAAAAAGGGGGTGCCGGCATCGTCCACATGCGGAGACACCATTTTTATGGTTGCCATATTTATCGGAAATATGGCTTGCGAGATATGAACCATTTTTTACTGGAGTCGTTCTGTCTGGCTATTTCCATAGCCTTGCTAACTAGCTAGCAGCTCCTACTACAGGGTGACGGCAGGGAGTCATCCTGTGTCCATTGTCCTAAAGCCACCTAATTTCCATATCACAGGACATGGCCATGGATTTGTTGCTAAACCAGTTGTGTGAAGGGAAGGGGGTAGTGACACCAGGAGAGGGCTTCCTGACATGACTTGAATGTCATGATTTATCGTCATATCTCCGGATTTACCTCACAATACCCTTGATACATGAGCTGACTGATTTAATGGCAAAGCTTTGCTCTGCGGATTGACCCTTTTGTTGTGCAATGGACTGCACACAAACTGCTCACCGACCAATGTTATCCAAATGTTAAGAGTGCTTTACACGCTGCGACATCGCTAACGATATATCGTCGGGGTCACGTTAGTGACGCACATCCAGTGCCGTTAGCGACATCGCAGCGTGTGACACCAATGAGCGACAATCAGCAAGCACAAAAAACGTGAAAAATTGTTGCTCGTTGACACGTCGTTCCTTTCCCAAATAGCGTTGCTGCTGCAGATACGATGTTGTTCGTCGTTCCTGCGGCACCACACATCGCTATGTGTGACACCGCAGGAACGACGAACATCTCCTTGCCTGCATCCACCGGCAATGAGGAAGGAAGGAGGTGGGCGGCATTATTCTGGCCGCTCATCTCCACCCCTCTGCTTCTATTGGACGGCTGCCGTGTGACGTCGCTGTGACGCCACACGAACCGCCCCCTTAGAAAGGGAAGGTAAGTCCGTGTGACGGGTGTAAGCGATGTTGTGCGCCACGGGCAGCGATTTGCCCCTGACGCACAAACGACGGGGGCGGGTACACTCGCTAGCGATATCCGCACCGATATCGCAGCGTGTAAAGTACCCTTTAGTGTTAGTGCAGATGAGCTTTTTTCCACAAAGACCAAAAGTCCATGTGAAAATAATCACAATATGCACTATTCTTTTTCACTTTATTGTAAAAATAGTTAATGTAATGGCGGGCAGCCACTGCACCTTTCTACAACCTAGAAAAGTACTTGGAGCTGCATGTCTGCAAATTGCTGGTTCAAGAATGACGAAATTTATGTAGACTCGGCCTTTGGCATCTGTTTTTAAAAGCTCCATTGAAATAATTGCAGGAAAGTGAATTGGGCCTTTTATTATTTTCTTAAATGAAATCTGTCAGCAAGTTTTTGCTATGTAATCTAAGCACAAGTCGGGGTTAAAACACAGAACTCAGCAATGTGTCTCTTATTACACTGTACGCTGTTATTTACTTTCAATGAAAGCTTTATCACTAGTTGTTCTTTTTTTTTTTTATCCCTGCCAGGACTAGAGCTCACACAACTGCTAGTCCATTAATGCCCCCTCCTGTGATAAGCAGCTCACTGTCACTAGACAATGTATATTTCCTCAAAGTAGACAGCCTGAAGAATGTAAGTGGTGTAATACTTTGAAGTATGGCCTTGTTTCTACATCTTTGCAAGGCATTGTGATTTGTAGCCAAACAAATTCTGTCAGTTCAGGTGATCTGTCTTAAAGTTGACCCAAGCAAATCCTTTATTCACAAATCCTCAATAATTTAAACTCCAAGGTGTGCGCAGTTAGCACATGGCACCTATTTAAATCTACAATCTGGGTGCCAAAAAGGGAATGGAACTCCAATCTTTATATTTCCTAATAATTGCGATAGGTTTGTCCAACTATATTTAACCATGACCACATTCATGCCGGAGTCATTGTATCTTCTAGCAACAAACTAAGTTGCTCTTATCTAAGCAGAGGATTACGCACTAAATTGTTAAATAGAATCTGTCACCAGGTTTTTGCTACCTCGTCTGACTGCAGCATAATGTAGAAAAAGAGACCCTAATTCCAACGATGTATCACTTAGTTTACTGGATGCAGCAGTTGTTTTTTATCCAATCAATTTTTATTGTAGGAAGTTACATTACAAAAAGGAGAAATTCAGGTATCATTGGCAATAATACACAGAGAACAACGCTGTAACATGTGGTAGTATAACCTTTGATTATGATTCACATTTCCTGTCACACCACCAACAATCATGTCTGATGCAAGTTGCAACTTTTTTAAGTTAATCAATACCCAATACGTATAGAGTCAACCAAATGTACTCTTTAATCCTCAAAACGAGGGTTCCAAACAACCAGAACCAGAGAGTAAGAAAGGAAGATAAGAAAGGGGAGGGGGGAAGAGAGGTGTGGGGCAGCGGGAGAACCATGGATGGTTGCAAGGAGGCAACCGGGGAGGGGGGAGGGAGGGAATTGGATGGCGTTCCGGGGTAGCCCGAGCAGTAACAACAACAGAGATGTAAACACCTTGAATATTGACATGTGGTATGGGTGAACTCCCTATCTAACACTCTCTTTGACCCTATTTGACCCATTTTTTATTATCACAGTTTGCCCTGGAAACAGATACCTGACAGGGGATGCATATACAGAGTTTAGCCACGTGTCCCAAATCTGAAGTATTTTGTTTTTGGCGCGGATGGAGTGAGCCAGACAGAACTCGTATTGGCATTGGAGATTAATTCGGTTATATAGTTCAACTAATGTAGGTGTCTTTGGGGATTTCCAATAGCTACTTATGCAATATCTGGCAGCAACTAGAATATGAACTAATAAACCCCTGGATTCCCAAGAGAACTCCTCTATACCCACGTTTAGGATGCAGCAGTTGTGACACAATCTAACTTCTTAGATGTAGCAGAGTTCAGAAAGCTATCCCCACCCATACCACAGCTCTCTGTGAACATTCTCTATTGACAGTTAGCTGCTAATCACAAGAGTGGATGTAGTAAGACGACTTGGCAGAAGGCAGCTAGTCCCAGCAATGGTAATGTTCAAGTGACAAAACTTTTACTTGAAGTAAACGGCACACAGTTTTATAAATGACACATCGCTGAAATCTGGTTCAGTCCCTATCTCTCACTGTCTTCAGATTACATAACAAAAACTTGCTGACAGATTCCATTTTATATGCTCAAGGTGTGCAAACTTGTGTGCATCACATGAATGCATCTTAAGAGATTGTGCTTCTTTTTGATTTGTAAAATTATTTGTTATCCATCCAGATACTGTAGCTTCTGTACCACCAAAAACATTATTAAAAATCAACTCAAGCCAAATTCAATGTAATCTACAGTGTAACAATTTATGAGTGGCATCAACTGTGAATAATGGCTTTAGTGCCATTATCTGTGTGTTAAAGGGAATCTGCCAGTAAGGCAACTCCCCCCTAAGCCACATCCATGCAGGTTTTCGTAAGCTAAACCCATCGATACCTATCAAATCAACTTTAAGAGGCTGGTGCTCGACAGGGAAAGAACCCTGAATAGCAGAGGCTTGGGAAGTGCTGCCACACCCAGACCAATAATCACCTTACTTACATATGCAGCAACAGCTAGAAGATATAAAGGTGTTTATGGATTTAGCCTTCAAAGATCTGCATGGCTGTATATGCAATATTTTTTTTTGGGGGGGGGGTTGGGAGATGGGCTTGATCTAATTGACGGATTCACTTTCATGGCCATCAATAACTTTGTAATTTTTTTGTTGCAAGGGGTTAAACTGGATACAGTTTTGGTATCGTTTGCTGTATGCATTACCAGTTCCCCATAGAACATAACAATTTGGATGCTGGTTTGAAGAGTAATTGCAGAGGGGCTGTTTTCTTGTAAAGGGAGCATACTTTAAAGGGGAATTCATTTCATTTGGTTTGTTTGGCACAGGTCATTAAAGAGATAATATTAGAGGCTGGCCTGAGGCCAATTGTTCATACACAAATCCTGGGGTGGGGATATAAAGCATAGCCGGGGGATTCTGCCATATGTGACTGCAGTGGGCCATTCTGACACCACTCCTCATTGTGTTGGAGGCTATTACATCACGGGCCGGCTAGTGCAGAACCGGACAGCTCAGTGAGCACGGCCCCTACTGACAGGTCGTTGTTCATCTGGTATTCTGTGATTTTAATGTGCCAAGATGTTAAAATAAACCAGACTAGAATATTGACATGAGATATATCTTACTAAATATTTGGGAATGACTTAATCTACAGTAGCCGGATATATGCCTATTAGAAAAGAAGCGTCCATTCCGGTAGCACACAGGCGTTACTATTTTGCCATTGTTGCTTACAATGAATACAGCTTAAAAGACTCTGCAGGCAGCAAAATAAAAGAACGTAATTTCTTCACTTACAATAGGACATTAGGAGCAGTACCTTCACATATTAAATGGGTGATACGGTTTAACCATTGAGGTTAGGGCTACATGGTGACGTGTCGCACTACAGCATTGCTCAGACAAGTTTCGCGACCAAAACATTTGTGCAGTTTGCTGTTTTGTAAGGCCAGGGCCACACAGGATTACTGCGATCCTCGCATGACACTTAGCACACGCTGGCAGCACAGCGGGATCCGAGTGTCATGCGACTGTGGTCCGACAGCGGGATCCGATTGTCATGCGACTGTGGTCCGATCGTGCGATCAGACCACAGTTGCGGATGGGAGGCCCGGCACTGCGGAGGGGAGGGAGGGATTTATCTCCCTATCTCCACAGTTGCCGGCTGATGTGAGAATCGCACTGCTCTCATGTTACACCGGTGTAATGAGAGTGCAATGCGATATTTCTCTCACCCCATAGACTTGAATGGGTGCGAGTGGAACAAGATCGCATTCCACCTGCAGTATGCTGCGATTGTTTTCTCGGTCCGATTAGGGCTCAGAAAACAATCGTTCATGGGAGCTGCACCATAGAGTAATACTGGTCCCAGTGTAATGCAATTTTTTTTTTTTTTAAATCGCATTCCACTCACTCCGTATTACTTGCTGTGTGTGCTGACCCTAACTATATTACTGCTGGGGCTACTTAGCCACACATGTCGCCCGACATTGAACCTGTAGTGTCACACTGCGACATTGGAGCAAATGATTTCCTATGGTGCCCACACTGTGACCTGTAATCTACTGCAACACAGAGTCACCAAACTTTTCCCAATGTGTTGGATTTTATGTCTTGGAACCTCAGTGACGTGAGTCCATAGACTCCAATGGAAATTTGCGCTTTGGAAGGTTTTTGTTTTTTTAACAGCAAAAACACAAATCTAGAATAATTGCACAACAGCAAGATTCAGGTAAGTTGTACAAGGGTTTTTGATCTCATGGCTTGTCTGAGAGATGCCAAGGCTAGGCCAATATGTGTAGCACGACCGTGAGAGCGGTGTTTCATTATATCATCACATCTAAGGATTTCCTATGTTTTCACGTTGTCACACTGATTTGCAGATGTTTCCTAATGTGTTGGATCTTCTATCAGTGGTCACTTGTTGCTCACAATTCACTTTTAAGAATACATTCCCATGATCACACCTGTAGAGGAGCAGTTGCACGCAACGGCCCGTCGTCTGACCGAATCTGCAGTTGTCTACACTTTGTCCTCCGCTCCCCCCACTCCTGCTTTGGCCTCCTTTCGGAGTTGAATCTTAATATGTCGCAATAGAAGATTTTATTCACCGGAAGTGAGTACCATGGATTTATTGTGCTGAATTCCCACAGTGTTGAGTTTTTTACACTGCAGATTTTCTGCACCTTAGTTTACTAGCATATTTTTTATATATATAGATAGATACATATATATATATATATATATATATGTATGTGTGTATAATATGTATGTGTATATACATGTGTGTGTGTGTGTGTATATATATATATATATATACAGTTAGGTCCAGAAATATTTGGACAGTGACACAATTTTCGCGAGTTGGGCTCTGCATGCCACCACATTGGATTTGAAATGAAATCTCTACAACAGAATTCAAGTGCAGATTGTAACGTTTAATTTGAAGGTTTGAACAAAAATATCTGATAGAAATTGTAGGAATTGTACACATTTCTTTACAAACACTCCACATTTTAGGAGGTCAAAAGTAATTGGACAAATAAACCAAACCCAAACAAAATATTTTTAGTTTCAATATTTTGTTGCGAATCCTTTGGAGGCAATCACTGCCTTAAGTCTGGAACCCATGGACATCACCAAACGCTGGGTTTCCTCCTTCTTAATGCTTTGCCAGGCCTTTACAGCCGCAGCCTTCAGGTCTTGCTTGTTTGTGGGTCTTTCCGTCTTAAGTCTGGATTTGAGCAAGTGAAATGCATGCTCAATTGGGTTAAGATCTGGTGATTGACTTGGCCATTGCAGAATGTTCCACTTTTTTGCACTCATGAACTCCTGGGTAGCTTTGGCTGTATGCTTGGGGTCATTGTCCATCTGTACTATGAAGCGCCGTCTGATCAACTTTGCGGCATTTGGCTGAATCTGGGCTGAAAGTATATCCCGGTACACTTCAGAATTCATCCGGCTACTCTTGTCTGCTGTTATGTCATCAATAAACACAAGTGACCCAGTGCCATTGAAAGCCATGCATGCCCATGCCATCACGTTGCCTCCACCATGTTTTACAGAGGATGTGGTGTGCCTTGGATCATGTGGCGTTCTCTTTCTTCTCCAAACTTTTTTCTTCCCATCATTCTGGTACAGGTTGATCTTGGTCTCATCTGTCCATAGAATACTTTTCCAGAACTGAGCTGGCTTCATGAGGTGTTTTTCAGCAAATTTAACTCTGGCCTGTCTATTTTTGGAATTGATGAATGGTTTGCATCTAGATGTGAACCCTTTGTATTTACTTTCATGGAGTCTTCTCTTTACTGTTGACTTAGAGACAGATACACCTACTTCACTGAGAGTGTTCTGGACTTCAGTTGATGTTGTGAACGGGTTCTTCTTCACCAAAGAAAGTATGCGGCGATCATCCACCACTGTTGTCATCTGTGGACGCCCAGGCCTTTTTGAGTTCCCAAGCTCACCAGTCAATTCCTTTTTCCTCAGAATGTACCTGACTGTTGATTTTGCTACTCCAAGCATGTCTGCTATCTCTCTGATAGATTTTTTTCTTTTTTTTCAGCCTCAGGATGTTCTGCTTCACCTCAATTGAGAGTTCCTTAGACCGCATGTTGTCTGGTCACAGCAACAGCTTCCAAATGCAAAACCACACACCTGTAATCAACCCCAGACCTTTTAACTACTTCATTGATTACAGGTTAACGAGGGAGACGCCTTCAGAGTTAATTGCAGCCCTTAGAGTCCCTTGTCCAATTACTTTTGGTCCCTTGAAAAAGAGGAGGCTATGCATTACAGAGCTATGAATCCTAAAGCCTTTCTCCGATTTGGATGTGAAAACTCTCATATTGCAGCTGGGAGTGTGCACTTTCAGCCCATATTATATATATAATTGTATTTCTGAACATGTTTTTGTAAACAGCTAAAATAACAAAACTTGTGTCACTGTCCAAATATTTCTGGACCTAACTGTATGTGTGTATATATATATATATATATATATATATATATATATATATATATATATATATATATATATATATATATATATATATATATATATATATATACTAGAAGGTGGCCCGATTCTACGCATCGGGTATTCTAGAATTTACGTATTGTGTAGTTAGTGTATGATTTTTGTTATATATAGATGTTGTTGTGTGTAGTTACCAAGTGTTTGTGTAGGGTGCTGTACATGTTCTGGGTGTTGTCTGGGTGTGACGGGGGGTGAGAGCGGTGTTGTATGTGTGTTGCGTGTGTTGCGTTGTTTGTGGAGCGCTGTGTGTCTGTAGCGTTGTGTGTGTGTGTTGCGCGGTTTGTGTGGGTGTGGTGTGTTTTGGGGGGAGGTATGTTTTGTGCAATGTGTGTGTGTTGCGTGGTATGTGCGTATATTTATGTATGCCGCGGTGTTTGTGTGTTGGGTGTTGTGTGTGTGCAGCGTTGTCTGTGTGTGTGGGTGTCTGTGTACGGCGGTGTTTGTGGTTCCCAGTGTGTGTGTTGTGTGTGTGTCTGTTGGGGGGAGGTGTGAACCTCCCATCGTGCTCCATCCCCCATGCTGCGCACCCCCCATCGTGCTCCATCCACCATGCTGCGCACTCCCAAACGTGCTCCATCCGCCATGCTGCGCACTCCCAAACGTGGTCCATCCGCCATGCTGCGCACTCCCAAACGTGCTCCATCCGCCATGCTGCGCACTCCCAAATGTGCTCCATCCGCCATGCTGCGCACTCCCAAACATGCTCCATCCGCCATGCTGCGCACTCCCAAACGTGCTCCATCCGCCATGCTGCGCACTCCCAAACGTGCTCCATCCGCCATGCTGCGCACTCCCAAACATGCTCCATCAGCCATGCTGCGCACTCCCAAACGTGGTCCATCCGCCATGCTGCGCAGTCCCAAACGTGTTCCATCCGCCATGCTGCGCACTCCCAAACGTGCTCCATCCGCCATGCTGCGCACTCCCAAACGTGCTCCATCCGCCATGCTGCGCACTCCCAAACATGCTCCATCCGCCATGCTGCGCACTCCCAAATGTGGTCCATCCGCCATGCTGCGCAGTCCCAAACGTGCTCCATCCGCCATGCTGCGCGCTCCCAAATGTGGTCCATCCGCCATGCTGCGCAGTCCCAAACGTGCTCCATCCCCCATGATGCGCACCCCCCATCGTGCTCCCAGCCTCCCCCAGCATCAGCCTCTCTCCTCCCAGCCTCCCCCAGCATCAGCCTCCCCCAGCATCAGCCTCTCTCCTTCCAGCCTCCCCCAGCATCAGCCTCTCTCCTCCCAGCCTCCCCCAGCATCAGCCTCCCCCTCCCAGCCTCCCCCAGCATCAGCCTCCCCCAGCAGCAGCCTCTCTCCTCCCAGCCTCCCCCAGCATCAGCCTCTCTCCTTCCAGCCTCCCCCAGCATCAGCCTCCCCCTCCCAGCCTTCCCCAGGATCAGCCTCTCTCCTCCCAGCCTCCCTCCTCCCAGCCTCCCTCAGCATCAGCCTTCCCCTCCCAGCCTCCCTCAGCATCAGCCTTCCCCAGCATCAGCCTCTCTCCTCCCAGCCTCCCCCAGCATCAGCCTCTCTCCTTCCAGCCTCCCCCAGCATCAGCCTCCCCCTCCTAGCCTTCCCCAGGATTAGCCTCTCTCCTCCCAGCCTCCCCCTCCCAGCCTCCCTCAGCATCAGCCTTCTCCTCCCAGTCTCCCCCAGCATCAGCCTCCCCCTCCCAGCCTTCCCCAAGATCAGCCTCTCTCCTCCCAGCCTCCTCCAGCACGCCGTGCTCCTCTGCCGACACTCACACACCCGATCGCATACACTCACACACACCCGATCGCATACACTCACACACACCCGATCGCATACACTCACACACACCCAATCGCATACACTCACACACACACAATCGCATACACTCACACACACACACACTGACGATATCGCACATCCACGCTCACACTCACAACATCCGGAGATACCACATGCTTCTGGCCATGTGATCCTCCGGCAGGTCCTGGAAGGTCACAACTTCACAGTATCGAGGCCGAGAAGCAAGCGATATCTCCGGATGCTGTGAGTATGTGGATGCGATGTGATGTGTGTGTGAGGTGTGTGTGAGAGTGAGTGTGAGCCGGTGTACACTGGTAACTATGATACACATCGGGTAACCAAGGGACCTTAGTTACCCGATGTGTATAATGGTTACCAGCGTTCACGGCCTCCGTCAAGATCCCAGCATCGCAAGGTTATGTCTGGCGCTGCTGGGATCGGGACGGAGCCGGTGTACACTGGTAACTATGATACACATCAGGTAACCAAGGGACCTTAGTTACCCGATGTGTATAATGGTTACCAGCGTTCACGGGCTCCGTCAAGATCCCAGCATCGCAAGGTTATGTCTGCGATATCCCAGGATGTTGTGAGTGTGTGGATGTGAGGTGTGTGTGAGAGTGAGTGTGATCTGATGTGTGTGTGTGTACTCACCTGGGAGTCGGAGCTCCGTGTCAGTTGGGCCAGAGCGAGCGTGCATTGCGTGAGGGGGGCGGGGCCTGCAGAGAGCCAGGGCGAGAGGCCAATCCGTGTGGGGGGGCGGGGCCATGGCGAGCCCAGCGGACAATCAGCTTTGTGTCACCGTAAGGACACAATTTTGGAGCATGACAGACAGACAGAATAAGGCAAATATATATATACTAGAAGGTGGCCCGATTCTACGCATCGGGTATTCTAGAATTTACGTATTGTGTAGTTAATGTATGAGTTTTGTTATATATATAGATGTTGTTGTGTGTAGTTACCAAGTGTCTGTGTAGGGGCTGTACATGTTCTGGGTGTTGTCTGGGTGTAGTGGGGGGTGAGAGCGGTGTTGTTTGTGTGTTGCGTTGTGTGTCGTTATTTGTAAAGCGCTGTGTGTCTGTATCGTTGTGTATGTGTGTTGCGCGGTTTGTGTGGGTGTGTGTGTGTTTTGGGGGAGGTATGTTTTGTGCAATGTGTGTGTTGTGCGGTATGTGCGTATATTTGTGTGTGCCGCGGTGTTTGTGTATTGGGTGTTGTGTGTCTGCGGCGTTGAGTGTGCGTGTGAGTCTGAGTGTGCATGTGAGTCTGAGTGTGCAAGTGAGTGTGCGTGTGAGTGTGAGTGTGCGTGTGAGTCTGAGTGTGCGTGTGAGTCTGAGTGTGCGTGTGAGTCTGAGTCTGAGTGTGAGTCTGAGTGTGAGTCTGAGTGTGAGTGTGCGTGTGAGTCTGAGTGTGAGTGTGCATGTGAGTCTGATTGTGAGTGTTTGTGTGAGTGAGTGTGAGTCTGAGTCTGAGTGTGTCTGAGTGTGAGTGTGCATGTGAGTCTGAGTGTGAGTGTGCATTTGAGTCTGAGTGTGAGTGTGCATGTGAGTCTGATTGTGAGTGTTTGTGTGAGTGAGTGTGAGTCTGAGTGTGAGTGTGCATCTGAGTGTGAGTGTGCGTCTGAGTGTGAGTGTGCGTGTGCGTGTGAGTCTGAGTGTGCGTGTGAGTGTGAGTCTGTGTGAGTGTGCGCGTGAGTGTGAGTGTGCGTGTGAGTGTGCGTGTGAGTCTGAGTGTGAGTGTGCATGTGAGTCTGAGTGTGAGTGTGCGTGTGCGTGTGAATCTGCGTGTGAGTCTGAGTCTGAGTCTCAGTCTGAGTCTCAGTCTGAGTGTGAGTCTGAGTCTGAATCTGAATCTGAGTGTGAGTCTGAGTCTGATTCTGAGTCTGAGTGTGAGTCTGAGTCTGAGTGTGTGAGTGTGAGTGTGAGTCTGAGTGTGAGTCTGAGTGTGAGTCTGAGTGTGAGTCTGAGTGTGAGTCTGAGTGTGAGTCTGAATCTGATTCTGAGTCTGAGTGTGAGTCTGAGTGTGAGTCTGAGTCTGAGTGTGTGAGTCTGAGTCTGAGTGTGTGAGTCTGAGTCTGAGTGTGTGAGTCTGAGTCTGAGTCTGAGTCTGAGTGTGAGTCTGAGTGTGAGTCTGAGTGTGAGTCTGAGTGTGAGTCTGAGTGTGAGTCTGAGTGTGAGTCTGAGTGTGAGTCTGAGTGTGAGTCTGAGTGTGAGTCTGAATCTGAATCTGATTCTGAGTCTGATTCTGAGTCTGAGTGTGAGTCTGAGTGTGAGTCTGAGTCTGAGTGTGTGAGTCTGAGTCTGAGTGTGTGAGTCTGAGTCTCAGTCTGAGTCTGAGTGTGAGTCTGAGTGGGAGTCTGAGTGGGAGTCTGAGTGGGAGTCTGAGTGGGAGTCTGAGTGGGAGTCTGAGTGTGCGTCTGAGTCTGAGTGTGAGTCTGATTCTGAGTCTGAGTGTGAGTCTGATTCTGAGTCTGAGTGTGAGTCTGATTCTGAGTCTGAGTGTGAGTCTGAGTCTGAGTGTGTGAGTCTCAGTCTGAGTCTCAGTCTGAGTCTGAGTGTGAGTGTGAGTCTGAGTGTGAGTCTGAGTGTGAGTCTGAGTGGGAGTCTGAGTGGGAGTCTGAGTGTGAGTCTGAGTGTGAGTCTGAGTGTGAGTCTGAGTGTGAGTCTGAGTGTGAATGTGAGTCTGAGTGTGAGTCTGAGTGTGATTCTGAGTGTGAGTCTGAGTCTGAGTGTGAGTCTGAGTGTGTGAGTGTGAGTCTGAGTCTGAGTGTGAGTGTGAGTCTGAGTGTGAGTCTGAGTGTGAGTGTGAGTCTGAGTGTGAGTGTGAGTGTGAGTGTGAGTCTGAGTGTGAGTGTGAGTCTGAGTGTGAGTCTGAGTGTGAGTGTGAGTCTGAGTGTGAGTCTGAGTCTGAGTGTGAGTCTGAGTGTGAGTCTGAGTGTGAATGTGAGTCTGAGTGTGAATGTGAGTCTGAGTGTGAGTGTGTGAGTCTGAGTGTGAGTCTGAGTGTGAGTCTGAGTCTGAGTGTGAGTGTGAGTGTGAGTCTGAGTGTGAGTCTGAGTGTGAGTCTGAGTGTGAGTGTGTGAGTGTGAGTCTGAGTGTGAGTCTGAGTGTGAGTGTGTGAGTGTGAGTCTGAGTGTGAGTCTGAGTGTGAGTCTGAGTGTGAGTCTGAGTGTGAGTCTGAGTGTGAGTCTGAGTGTGAGTCTGAGTGTGAGTGTGAGTTTGAGTGTGAGTCTGAGTGTGAGTCTGAGTGTGAGTCTGAGTGTGAGTGTGAGTCTGAGTGTGAGTGTGAGTGTGAGTGTGAGTGTGAGTCTGAGTGTGAGTGTGAGTGTGAGTCTGAGTGTGAGTCTGAGTGTGAGTCTGAGTGTGAGTCTGAGTGTGAGTCTGAGTGTGAGTGTGAGTGTGAGTCTGAGTCTGAGTGTGAGTCTGAGTGTGAGTGTGAGTGTGAGTCTGAGTGTGAGTCTGAGTCTGAGTGTGCGTCTGAGTGTGCGTCTGAGTCTGAGTCTGAGTGTGATTGTGAGTCTGAGTGTGAGTCTGAGTCTGAGTCTGAGTGTGATTGTGAGTCTGAGTGTGCGTGTGAGTGTGCGTGTGAGTCTAAATCTGAGTCTGAGTGTGAGTGTGAGTCTGTGTCTGAGTGTGACTCTGAGTGTGAGTCTGAGTGTGAATGTGAGTCTGAGTGTGAGTCTGAGTGTGAGTCTGAGTGTGAGTCTGAGTGTGAGTCTGAGTGTGAGTCTGAGTGTGATTGTGAGTCTGAGTGTGCGTCTGAGTCTGAGTGTGCGTCTGAGTCTGAGTGTGCGTCTGAGTGTGCGTCTGAGTCTGAGTGTGATTGTGAGTCTGAGTGTTAGTCTGAGTGTGAGTCTGAGTCTGAGTGTGCGTCTGAGTCTGAGTGTGCGTCTGAGTGTGCGTCTGAGTCTGAGTGTGATTGTGAGTCTGAGTGTGAGTCTGAGTGTGAGTCTGAGTCTGAGTGTGAGTCTGAGTCTGAGTGTGCGTCTGAGTCTGAGTGTGCGTCTGAGTGTGAGTGTGAGTGAGTGTGAGTCTGAGTGTGAGTCTGAGTGGGAGTCTGAGTCTGAGTGTGATTGTGAGTCTGAGTGTGAGTCTGAGTGTGAGTCTGAGTCTGAGTGTGCATCTGAGTCTGAGTGTGCGTCTGAGTCTGAGTGTGAGTCTAAATCTGAGTCTGAGTGTGAGTGAGTGTGAGTCTGAGTGTGAGTCTGAGTCTGAGTGTGCGTCTGAGTGTGAGTGTGCGTCTGAGTGTGCGTCTGAGTCTGAGTGTGATTGTGAGTCTGAGTGTGAGTCTGAGTGTGCGTCTGAGTCTGAGTGTGCATCTGAGTCTGAGTGTGCGTCTGAGTGTGCGTCTGAGTGTGCGTCTGAGTGAGTCTGAGTCTGCGTCTGAGTGTGAGTCTGAGTCTGAGTGTGCGTCTGAGTCTGAGTGTGCGTCTGAGTGTGCGTCTGAGTGTGCGTCTGAGTGTGCGTCTGAGTGTGCGTCTGAGTGTGCGTCTGAGTCTGAGTCTGAGTGTGATTGTGAGTCTGAGTGTGAGTCTGAGTGTGCGTCTGAGTCTGAGTGTGCATCTGAGTCTGAGTGTGCATCTGAGTGTGCGTCTGAGTGAGTCTGAGTCTGCGTCTGAGTGTGAGTGTGAGTCTGAGTGTGAGTGGCGGCCAATCCGTGCGGGGGGGGGGCGGATCCGAGGCGAGGCGAGCGGCCAATCCATGCGGGGGGAGGAGCCGAGGCGAGGCGAGCGGCCAATCCATGCGGGGGGCGGGGCCATGGCGAGCCAAGCGGCCAATCAGCTTTGTGTCACCGTAAGGACACAATTTTGGAGCATGACAGACAGACAGACAGACAGATAGATAGACAGACAGACAGACAGACAGACAGAATAAGGCAATTATATATATAGATATATATATATATATATATATATATATATATATATATATATATTAGTATATTAGTATGTATGTATATAGTTTCTTAAGTTCCTGATATTGACATTCTTAGGTACATTCTTAGGTGCAGATGTTATGCGTTTCGGATGCATTTCCACCACAGAAAAGAACTAAAAACGCATGTTTGTTTTTTACCTGTGGCTTTTTCACTTCTAATGCAAGTGGGGAAAATCACAGAAGACCCAATGTACCTGCAAGAGAAACTGACATGCTGCGGAGTGGAAAACGCACTGCAGGTCAGTTTACGCAGCGTAAAAAAAAAGCACCGTAGACAGGAGATTTCTATTAAACCCATCCACTGTGCTTCTACTGTAAAACGCGGCTTTTTTTACTACAATACACAGCATCAAAAACGGGAATAAATCTCATCGTGGCATGTACTCTTATAGCGCTTTATGCAAGTCTCGTGTGAATGCAACACCGTGAACTTATCTGCAAGTTGACTTTGATTTAAAAAGGAAAAAGAGAAGGTGAATATCCAGCACCATATACAATTCAGAGTTTCTTCTTTATTGCATCATTTAAAATCAGGGGAATAAAGGGGGATACACCATCTTCAATAAAAACATGACTCACGACGCGTTTCGAACATATGATTACATGTGATCAAGAACACAAATGTGTTCGAAATGCGTCTTGTGAGTCACGTTTTTATTGGAGATGGTGTATCCCCCTTTATTCCCCTGATTTTAAATGATGAAATAAAGGAGAAACTCTGAATTGTATATGGTGCTGGATCGTCACCTTCTTTTTCCTCATTACTCCACGTGGACCGGCCACAAGTTTCCGTGCACCTGCTTATTGGAACCCGCTGGGCCTTTCTGGGCTTTTTGGACCACTTTTGAAGTGGTGAGCTGATACATAAACACTATTTTATTTGTTTGTTTTACAGAGCAAAAGCACAAGCAAGCTTCACCTCTAGTCTGAGGTTGCTGTCATGCGATATAGATGTAGCTGCCATTTTCTTGTAAAAAATAATTTAAAAAAACCCCAGCCCAAACACAATGTCCATGCACGCACTTGTTTGATAGGTGCGACCAGCGACAGAAAATCCAACGCGTGGACACACAGGCTACTTGGTGTTGTAATTGCAGAATCGGCTGTTTTTAGGGTATTTTTCTACAATTCAGGCTGATAACAGTTGACAATAAACCAGGTAAAACGTGTTTTAAAGACTGTTTCTCTTGTGAGAACTGTGCTGCTACAAAATGCCACAATTCGTGGTAAAAAGGGTTTTTCTTTTTTAAATGTAACAAAACAAGTAGAAAATAAAAACCCCACACAATTAAAATGCCAGTGAAAGCCGACCTTCGGATTATGCACCAAACCTTTCGTTGATGTAAGCCCCTACAAACAATATCCAGCATTTCCCCTGTATTCGGACTGATGCTTCACTCAGCTGTGAAGGTTCTCGTTCTTTACATAACCCATCATCATTATAGTATTCATCACATTGATTTCACATCCCAGAATGGATGGGTTTCACGTCATATCGCCGTGATCTCTACTAAACAGCAAATGTGCACAACATGCAGAAGATTACAAGTGTCCTAAATTTAAAATCCAGGTCAGCAGTGGTTTTTGTCACTTGAGGCTTTTTTTTTTAATTCTGAATATTCCTATCAAGTTTAAAGGGTTATCTGGGATTTAAAAGGTCTGCTTTTTCTTCCCTCTTCTTTTCAGAAACTGTTTCACATCTGTCCATGTGCACTACATGGGATGCACTGCAGTAGCAGACATAGCCCAAGGACGGACGTGACAAGATGTTCCAACCCAATGTCCCCAAAAAGCGATCCGTGATGCCACTACCATCAGAGACGCTGTCACAGATTCCATCAAATCTGATGGGAAGACGAGCGCAGCACGTAACATTGTTCTGACAATCAAATTGTTGGACACCACAACAGATCTCATTATAAATGACGGGTTAAAGAGGTTTGACACTATTTTAACATTGTTGGCCTATCCTTGGATGCTTCATCAATTTCTGATTGGCGGGGGTCCTGCACCTGTTGCTAGTGCCGGCGGCAGCAGTTGGAAATGCTCAATTCCGGAGCCGCCCCGTCAACAGATAGCAGCCAGGTACTGCACATCCACCTCCTATTTATTTGAATGGCAGGCGGATGTACAGTTCTTGGCTGCGGCCGCTATCAGTTGATGAGGCAGCTCCAGAACGGAATATTTCCGGCTGCCTGCACCGATATCAGCTTATTGGCAGGGGTGTGAGGTGTCGGACCCCCACCAATCAGACATTAATAACCTATCCCAAGGAGAGATCATCAATCTAAAAGTAGTGGACAACCTCATAAGTGTCCGTTGCGTGCTGGACCTGGCTCTCTGTCGCAGCATAGAAACGCCCCGCCATTGACTGTTTTCTGCCTATGCACAGGAGAGATGTGGCTATTTGGACCTCATTAATATAAAGGACTGCAGGGAAGGAGCTCACCAAGAGGGCAAGCAGCGCTGCAGCAAATTAAGCAGTGTTTTATGAACACTACAGCCAGGATCAAGATGTTTGTCGCTACCTCAATTTGGACAACGTGAACTTGGTGACCGATTCCCCTAAAAAAAAAAATTAAAAAAAATGAAGGAATAAAAGGGCAACACTGTGTATTATAATATGTCTCATTGTTTTCATTGTGATCAGCAAGTTCAAGCAATATACATTTCAGAAACTGACTTGGTCTGGCTTCTAATTTGTGAGCTTCTGATCTTGAAACAATTGCTGGTCTCTGTGAACTGATGATGAACTTTCTATTTAAAGCCGTTTAAAGCGAATTCCTCTGTCCCAGAGTCTGGCAGCGAGTCGGCATTTTACACGGGCTAGTGTCGTGTTCACCTTTGAAACAAAGCGTAATGTCTTGATGTCATTCTTTTCTTCTACTCTGCTGTGTATGAAGGGGTCAGTGTCCAGCTCAGTGCAATAGCTCAGCCAGCTGCCGCGCTCTGCTGCCGAGAAAGGGGCAGACATAGCCACTAAAACAAGCGCTCGCTCACATCACCGCTGAATGAGAATGGGGCAGCTTCTTTTTCTGTGTTGGAATGAACCCTACAATACAGCGTTATTTGCACAGAATTAAGACATTGGGCTGAAATCACATTAATCAGCATATTCGTTTGATAAATTTGTTCTTTGAACACATTTTTGTGACTCTACAAACACCTTTTAGGGCCCATATATCTTCTTCATACAATGTTTATATATAAATGATTATTTAACTATTGCACTACTACATGGCATATGCAACTTGGTTTACCCTTTTGGAAAACTCCCCCAGTCTCCCCTATCTTGCTTGATTTTTAAAACTGAATTGTACGGCAGTTATTACACCAGGACTAGACATGGTCTGTGATTGGTTGCAGCGAGACACTCTGTCACACAGGCTGGGGGTGCTGTCTGATTGCAACCAATCACAGACACCTTTACTGCCAGTGGGTGGGGGAAGAAGTGAATATGTATGAGGCTAATGAGCGGCCCTGGAAAAAGTGAGCAGCCGGGAAGCAGTTGCAGCTGCGCCGGACTCTAAGTATGGCTGCTTTCACACTACGTTTTTTAACATACGTCATGAACGTTTTTTTGCTGTAAAAGCGGATCCTGCTTTTACAGCAAAAAAAATGCATGTTATTTTGCAGGATCCTGTCACTTTAAGTTTATGGGCGGGCATTGGAGTCATGTGATCGGGAGTCAGTGGAACTGAACGTGAAAAACTGGGAGCCGGCATCTGACAGCTGCGGAGGCTCGTAACCAAGGTAAACATCGGGTAACGTGCTTGGATACCCGATATTTACCTTGGTTACGAGCATCCGCAGCTGCTAGGAGCCGGGCTCCCTGCACACGTAACCAACGTAAACATTGGGTAACTAAGATAAGCACTTTGCTTGGTTAGCCGATATTTATCTTGGTTGCGAGTGTCCGCAGCTCTCAGGCGGGGGAGGGAGAGAGACAGAGAGGGAGGGGGAGAGAGGGAGGGGGAGAGAGGGAGGGGGAGAGAGGGACTGATCACCCGAGGCTGGTTTCTGTGCATGCTCAGTAGAGCAAGCAGGATCCTGTCTATCAGCATGCCAGTGTTCACATGCAGTGTTTACATGCAGTACAGTCAGGATCCAGCAATTTGCAGTATTTAGACGCAGCTCAAAAACGCTACAAGTAGTGTTTTTGAGAAATGTTAAAAAACTGCAAGTCGCTGGATCCTCACTATAACGCACGCAAACGCAGGTGAACGCATGTTGACGCGAGTCCATTGCAAATGCATTGAAATGAAAACGCATTTGCACTGGATCCGTTTTTGCGTTAAAAAAACGTTCAAGACGCATGTTAAAAAAACGTAGTGTGAAAGCCGCCTAAAGCACGCTTGCTGTATTTATTTATTTATTGATTTTTAATTTCCGGATCATTAGCCGGAGGTCCCTGAGAACTCCCATTACCTGGATACTTTTGAAACTGTGCGGATCCGGACTTTTAGGCTCTGTGCCTATGGGACTCTGTAACCGCGGAATTTGCCATGGAAAACCTGCGGATTTATCTGGATTTTCTAGATATATCCGCGGGTTTTAGCAAGTACATACACTCTCCATGTTATCCTTTGGGACATGGGGAGTGTCTGTGTCCATGCTGCGGTGTGTGCGGCAGCGGAACATGCTGCGGATGTCCTACAGCTGCACATAACTGAATGTCAATTATTCCTGCGGAATTACCTGCGGAAATCCCGGCCCTCCACTATGGAGATAGAAGCCGGGACTTCTGCAGGTAAGTCGCACGAATGTCTGCAGGTTTACCGCAGCTATTCCGCTGGAATCCCGTAGCTATGTATAGCTGCGGATTCCGGGGATCAGCTGCAGGAAACCTGCGGCCGTACCTGCGGATATATCCACGGGTACATAGTGCCGTGGGCACATAGCCTTACAGTCCGGGTCTGCCTTTCACTAACCAGGACTCATTCTTATTCATTTTTAGAATAGTTTTGTATTAAAAAATAAATTGTGATAAATGTAATTCCCAAACACAGTGCACATCATGGAGTTTTTTGAAGGTTTTGGGGTTTTTTTGCAACCTCAATGTATTGCTCTGGTTATAAAGGGGTATTCTCAACTTTGACAGGATGTACCATAAATGTGTGATAAATGAATCCTGCACATAAGTGAAAAATGATGTTCCCCCAATCTGTCTGGTAAAGTAGCAATCACATCCAGGCGTCAAATGAATGGGAGGTCCTGTATGTGTATAGCTCTCACCATTCAATGCCATAAGTGCTATAAAAACTCCCAAACACGCTTGGCCTTCTGTTTTTATACCTCTCATATGCAAATTGTCTCTTCAGAGAGGAAGAAGACTTGAACTCTAGTGCCACCTATTGGAAGCAGCAATCTTAAAAGTGAGTATCAACCCTTTAATAAGCCTTGCCATATGACTTAGGATAAAAAGCCAAACCAGAATCTGAAATTCCAAACAACGTATTTCGAAGTATTGCCTCTCGTCAGTGCAAAGTTCAAGTCCTCCCATTCTGTTATGCCAGAGCTGGCATGTCACTCTCTAGAAGGAGAAAACTTAAAGGGGTTATCCGGCTTCTTTTGACTTTTTTTCATTATTACACGATTGGGCTACATTGGGGCAGGTAAGTAGATAGAGACCACTTACCTGCCCTGCTGTCAGCCCCTCTCCCCCGGCTCAGAGTGGTCATGTGACCGCTCCTGCCGCGATTTTGCTGCTTCCGGTCATTTCATGTCTACATGGGCAGGGCCATGTTGACATGCAAATCTGGAACAGCATGTCGCCTCCCTGCTGGGCTGTACAGTGCGTGGAGTAATCGCCCCCGTTCCCTGCACCCTCCCACACATTCCCCTGCACCCCGTTCTCTGCCCACAACCTCCCACACACTCCGTAGTCTCCCTCCCCCGCCTCCTGTGCCCAGCTACGTGCGCCCTGAATTCCAGCCGATTCAGTGTCCAGTTCAATAAGGCAAGGAACACTTGCTGTCAGATACACTGTCAGCGCTGTGTCCCCAGCGCTTTATCATGTTTACTGCCTGACACCCTGGGAACTGCCCCCCCCCCTTCCCCGTGCGCGCTGTCTGTGTCATCATGGGTCATCTGTGTATGTGCATCAGTCTGTGTCCCGCGCCAGCCCCGCGGATGCCCGCACTGCAGCGTGTCAGTGTTTGCCCCCCTCTGCAGTATAAGCTGCTTCTCACCCTGCAGTGCGTGCAGCCGCGGGGATGACGAGCGCTGCTTATCATCACTGCCTGTACAGTCTGTGTCCCGCTCCCTGCCAGCCCCGCAGCTGCCCGCACTGCAATGTCAGTGTCTGTCCGCAGAATCAGCAGCTTCTCACGCCGCGGGGCTGGCAGGGAGCGGGACACTGACTGCTAAAGGTGGTGTCACACACACAGCGACAACGACGTCGCTGCTACGTCACCATTTTCTGTGACGTTGCAGCGACGTCCCGTCGCTGTCGCTGTGTGTGACATCCAGCAACGAGCTGGCCCCTGCTGTGAGGTCGCCGCTCGTTGCTGAATGTCCAGCTTCATTTTTTGGTCGTCGCTCTCCCGCTGTGACGCACAGATCGCTGTGTGTGACAGCGAGAGAGAGCGACGAAATGAAGCGAGCAGGGAGCAGGAGCCGGCTTCTGGCAGCCTGCGGTAAGCTGTAACCAAGGTAAACATTGGGTAACCAAGGTGGTTACCCGATATTTACCTTCGTTACCAGCCTCCGCCGCTCTCACGCTGCCAGCGCCGGCTCCTGCTCTCTGCACATGTAGCTGCAGTGCACATCGTGTAATTAACCCGATGTGTACTGTAGCTAGGAGAGCAGGAAGCCAGCGCTAAGCAGTGTGCGCGGCTCCCTGCTCTGTGCACATGTAGCTGCAGTACACATCGTGTAATTAACCCGATGTGTACTGTAGCTAGGAGAGCAGGAAGCCAGCGCTAAGCAGTGTGCGCGGCTCCCTGCTCTGTGCACATGTAGCTGCAGTACACATCGTGTAATTAACCCGATGTGTACTGTAGCTAGGAGAGCAGGGAGCCAGCGCTCAGTGTGCGCGGCTCCCTGCTCTCTGCACATGTAGCTGCAGGTTAGATTAGATGAGATAATTACCTGCTGTGACGATCTCCTGCCTCCTGAAGTCACCGTGGTCACTGACTTCTCTGCCCGTCTCGCGGGTGGCCCGAGACTGTCACTAGCAGTGACGTCACGGGCTCTCGCGATACTGCGTAGAACGCGGCGGGCATAGAAGTCAGTGACAGCGCTGACGTCAGCAGAGCAGGAGATCGTTACTGCAGGTAATGATCTCATCTAACCTCCTGACGGCAGCGCTCGGCATCCCCTGCAGTGACCTGGGCTGACCTATTGATGTTAGCTCAGGTCACTGCACGGCTCTCCCAGCCAATGGGGAACATTTTGTTCTTCATTGACTGGAAGTCTCATTGACTATGGTATGGATCGCCGTGCGACGCCCTTATTGGATTACGCCGGACCCGGATTTGATTGTTCTTGTCAATAAATTGTTGAAAGAGGGAATGTGGGGAGTGTTTTTTCAAATAAAACTTTTTTTGTTGTCTATTTTTTATTTCTTACTGACTGGGTTGGTGATGTCGGGTATCTGATAGACGCCTGACCTCACCAACCCCAGGGCTTGATGCCAGGTGACATTACACATCTGGCATCAACCCCGTTTGCCAACGCACCAGGGCAACGGGATGAGTTGGGGCAAAGCGCCAGGATTGGCACATCCAATGGATGCGCCACTTCTGGGGCAGCTGTAGCCTGCTATTTTTAGGCTGGGGAGTGTCCAATAACGGTGGACCTCCCTAGTCTGAGAATACCAGACCACAGCTGTCCGCTTTACCTTGGCTGGTGATGCAATTTGGGGGGGACCCCATGTTTTTTATTTTAAATTATTTATTTAATTTTAAATAACAGCGTGGGGTGCCCTCTGTTTTGGATTACCAGCCAAGGTGAAGCTGCCAGCTGTGGTCTGCAGGCTGCAGCCATCTGCTTTACCCTAGCTGGGTACAAAAGATAGGGGGGACCTCACATCGTTTTTTTTTTAAATTATTTATTTATTTATTGGCTAAATACAAGGCTAAGCACCCTTTAGTGCCACATGAAAGGCACTAAAGGGTGCCAGCTTAGAATATGCGGGGTGGTAGGACATTATATTGGTCTTTCTCATCTATTATCTATCCCTCTATCTATCCCTTGATTCATTCATCCATCCCTCTATTTATCCCTCTAGCTATCTGTCTCTATCTATCCCTCTAGCTATCTAGCTGCTTCCGTTTTTTTGCAGTATGAAAAAAATAGGAAGGTACGCAGATGACACACGGACCATATACGGAACGGAACGGATGCCACACAGTTGCATTCGTGAAAAAACATGACCATGACCGCAAAAACGGGGCAGTCCTGTGAATGTAGCCTAATCAAGAGGCTTATGAGGGTGATGTATTTAATTACAAAAAACAGTTTTTTCTTGGTGTATGTGTTTATTTACTGTGACTTACAGATTACTAAGGGGGGGGGGTGTCTCATAGACACTGACGATTAATATCTGGCTTAGAGGCAGCTGTGGGCTGTGATTAACTTCATATTAGCCTGATTGCCACCGCCCCAGAGCAACCAGGAAGAGCCAGGTAAAGTGCTGGGATTGTCACATCTAATGGATGTGACAATCCTGAGTGGCTGCAGGCTGCTATTTTTAGGCACGGGGCGGCTCAATAAATAGGGGTCTCCCCAGCCTGACAATACCAGCCCCCAGCTTTTGTGGTTTATCATGCCTGGGTACAAAAATTCGGGGGGACTGAATTTCGTTTATTTTTTAAATTATTTTTGTAAATCAAGAAAAAAGCCGCATGCAGTTTTTCTTATTTGGATACACAGCCAAGATAAGCGCACGGCTGGGGGCTGCATACTGTAGCCATATGATTTTTCTGTTCTTGGTGTCATAATATGGGAGAAAAACACAGTGAAAAATTTTATGCGTTTTATACCACAATATTGATCCGCAGAGTTGAATTGCTTTCCCGCTCATCAACCGTCTTGGCGCCCGTGATTGGTTGTAGGCAGATGCTGTCACATACGCTAAGGGTGCGTCTGACTTCAACCAATCACAGGAGACAGGACAGCTGGAGGACGGGGAAAGCAGTGCATATGAATGAGCAGTAATTAGCGGCCCAGCAAGTGAAGCAGAAGCCACGGGAGCAGTGTACAGCTGCAACGGAGCCTCGGTCAGTATGAAGCGCTTTCTTCTTTTTTTTTTTTTTTACTTTACTATTAATTTTTAATTTCACAAGTGCCTGATCCTGATCACACATCCGGAATCCAGGGCCTGGTTCTGCCCAACAATAGCCTCTGATACTCTGAAAAGACGGCTGTTTACCCCTACACTGACTGATAGAACGAGTTTTTTCAGTAGCTACTCTGAAAAGATGACGCAAAGTTTCGTGAACCTCCATTTTCAACAACTCACAAAGTACAGTTTCATCAACACAGTATGATAGCCCCGACACAACCCACCACATTTTATAATGGCTCACACACAGTATAATGCGCTTCACATAGACATCCAAATACTATAATGTCCCCCTCATACAGCCCAGCAAACTATATTTTGGCCCCTACACAGATGAAAACAGTATAATGGCTGCCCCACCTAATGATTAAAAAAATTACTCATCTCTCCCCATTCTCCCGCTGCTCCAATCTTCGCAGCAGGTGTCCTGGATGTTCGGCACTGGTCTGCAGAGGGTGCGTTGAAGTGACATCATTGTGCCCTCTGCACTGAGACATCAAAGCTCATAAGCACAGGGAGAATAATGGAGGAGGGAGCCGTCAGATCATTGCTTTCAATTATATTGGCATTTATCGTTCAGTTGAACGTGCAATACAGGACGGAGGAGGGTCCAGTGCAGGCCCTGGAACTGGCCCCCTGACTCACAGGTCCCTTAGTAGCAACGTGGTCTGCCGCCATGAGCGGTACACAACTGTATATATCTTTCAATTTTAAATAAATATATATATATATATATATATATATACACCGTATTTTTCGGACTATAAGACGCACCGGACTATAAGATGCACCCTGGTTTTAGAGGAGGAAAATGGGAAAATAAAACTTTAAGCAAAAAATGTGGTCATGACACACTGTTATGGGGCGAGGATCTGCTGCTGACACTGTTATGGGGGTAATGTCCCCAAATTCTCTACTAAGGTACCCCATCCTGGTAATGATCCTCCTGCCTTGTATATGATCCTGCTATAAACCCCCATCCTGCTCCTATACCAGCATTCTGCTCATATTCCCCCATCCTGCTCATATACTCCCATCCTGTTCATATACCCCATCCTGTTCATATACCCCGATCCTATTGATATACCCCCATCCTATTGGTATACCCCCCCATCCATCCTGCTCATATTCCCCCATCCATCCTGTTCATATACTCCCATCCTGTTCATATACCCCCATCCTGTTCATATACCCCCATCCTGCCTGCTCATATACTCCCATCCTGTTCATATACCCCCATCCTGTTCATATACCCCCATCCTGTTCATATACTCCCATCCTGTTCATATACCCCCCATCCTGTTCATATACCCCCCCATCCTATTCATATACCCCCCCATCCTGTTCACATACCCCCCATCCTGTTCATATACCCCCATCGTGTTCATATACCCCCATCCTGCCTGCTCATATACTCCCATCGTGTTCATATACCCCCATCCTGTTCATATACTCCCATCCTGTTCATATACCCCCATCCTGTTCATATACCCCCATCCTGCCTGCTCATATACTCCCATCCTGCTATATGCCCCCATCGTGCTCATATACCATCCTGGTATATGGCCTGTATCCTATAGCACAGAGAAAAAAATAAACGTTTATACTCACCTTTTCCTCACTCCCTCCAGCACCGATGATCTTCCTCTCTGCGCCACTGACCTGTGTGTGTGGAGCCGTTCCCCTGCTGCTTCGCGATGTCTTCCTGTCTGTGCCGATCAGCTGACCAGCTCAGCACAGATCAGCTGACCGGCACAGACAGGAAGACCTCGCGTGCAGCAGGGGGGCGGCTCCACACACGGGGACGGGTGAGTATACTGATTCACTGCACCCCGCGCTGGTAATGACGCGCGGGGGGCAGTGAATACAGCCGCACATGATCACTCCAGGCTGTAATTGCCAGGGGTGATCATGCGGCCGGCTCTTTGCTATGCGCGCGTCCCCGCTCGTCCTCCCGCCCACCTGTCAGTGCCGGGTTCAGCGCTGAGAGATGGGCGGGAGGATGGGCGTGCATATGTAATGAGCGGGCCCACGTGGTCACGGCAGGCGCTGCTGCTGCCTGCTCGTGCCCCCGATGACCCACAGCACCCTCATTCCCAGCCGCAGCCCTATAGTCAGACCATAAGACGCACCCCCAACTTTCCCCCAACATTTGGGGGAAAAAAAGTGCGTCTTATGGCCCGAAAAATACGGTATATCTAATATATAAAGCGGAGTGTGTGTGTGTGTGTGTGTGTGTGTGTGTGTGTGTGTGTGTGTGTGTGTGTGTGTATGTCCGCTAAAGGAATCCGCACTATCTCATTTACAATAACGTTTTTTTGCACAGATGACCCATGTGACCCAGGGAACGTCGTAGACTACGGTTTCACAGGAAAATTTAACCCTGTGCTTTACAGTTACTCTCCAAAAAACATGACTCCATTAAAGTGAATGGAGCCTGGAACTACAGTTTATTAATCTCAGCTGTGATTGGTTACTATAGTAACAAAGGACAGTGTTAGTATAAGAGGTAATAAGATGTCAGTGGGGAGTCGGATAGAGAGAGACAGACAGGGAAAGAAAAGAGACGGAAAGCTAGAGACAGACAGAGACAGACGGTGAACGAGACAGACGGTGAACGAGACAGACGGTGAACGAGACAGACGGTGAACGAGACAGACGGTGAACGAGACAGACGGTGAACGAGACAGACGGTGAACGAGACAGACGGTGAACGAGACAGTGCGGAAATGAAAGCCACCTCACAGACCTGCATCATGCTAGTAGTGACATAGCCATGCTGTGATGTATGACAGCATGACCAAAATATCATGTAGCCCAAGGAAAAAATAGTGGTCAAGATTTTTCACAAAAATCTGCAGTAACTATATTTTATTGTAGATGATGATTATTATTATCGCACTATTTCTTGCTTGCTGCTACACAGTGTAGATATGTGAATCCTCACATCACATGCAGCAGACACAGTTGTCGACAGTCAGAATGAATGGTCATGTGACCACTCGTATGCAATCTGCACACTCCACATTCGGAGCCCAATGTGTCAATTCATATAGTGACACATAGAGGGATAAGCCTGGAGAATCTATGTGCATATATATATATATATATATATATATATATATATTTTATATATATATATATATATATATTTTATATATATATATATATTTATATATATATATACACATAACTATATGACACAAACCACGCACACACACACATGTACCATACATACATGGTGTATATATCTACTATAGACTCACATTGGGTGCTATATATAGTCTGCCTTAGGCTATGTGCGCACGTTGCGTAAATACATGCAGTTACGCTGCGCTTTATAGCGCAGCGTAACTGCATGCGTCCTGCGTCCCCTGCACAGTCTATGGAGATTGTGCAGGGACCGTGCGCACATGGCGTCTTAGAGCGCAGCGCTTCGGCTGCTGCCCGAAGCTCTGCGTTCTAAGAAGTGACATGTCACTTCTTCCGTGCGCTTTGCCGGCAGCTCCTGCTCTGTCTATGGCAGGAGCTGCAGGCAGAGCGCATGGAATCGGCTTTTTTTTTTCTCTACGGACATTTTCTGCAGCGATTTGAAGCGCACGTGTGCTCTTCAGATCGCTGCAGAAATTTCTGCAGGGCTAGTACGCAACGTGCGCACATAGCCTTACACAGTATTCATTTATCTATAAGGGGTGAGGAACATGTAACAACTCTTTCTGTTACCATTGTTGATGGGATGTGAGCTGATTGCTGTGTCACAGATGAGAGAAGCTGGATCTCTGCTCTGTCACATGCTGAGAGGTCAGGTGCTGGGCAGAATACTGACAGCCATTGAATGTGCAGAGGGAGGGCAGGGGGCATTTCTGGACACTGAGGCCGGGCAGGGGGTGGAGCTGGACACTTAGGCCGGGCAGGGGGTGGAGCTGGACACTGAGGCCGGGCAGGGGGCGTTTCTGGACACTGAGGCCGGGCAGGGGGCGTTTCTGGACACTGAGGCCGGGCAGGGGGCGTTTCTGGACACTGAGGCTGGCTGGTGCCAGCTCTGACTGAGGTTTGGCAACCAAGAATACAGGAAATTGTCATGTTTGTTGGAGCTGAATGTAAACAAGGTGCTGCAGAGAATAAAGGGTGAATTCAAGAGGAACAAAAGTTAGAAAACAAGAAATAACAATGCAGGGGTGATTTATATGACAATACAGCGCAGATTAGCTTACAATTTTTTTTGGAGTGTATGTCGGATAACTCCTTCAAGCCCTTATTAGACGGGGCAAAAATCGCCTGGAAAATCGCAGTATCGTTCGAAACAGAGCAATTTCCAGAGTTTATAGTAGCTGCTAGCGATCATAATATCATTTGGTTATCGCGAAACCAGGTCTTTCAACTTGCTTAAATATTACCCCTTGTCGACATAAAATTTCAATAAGTAATAAGTCGCTACTGGCTCATTAACACATTGCACTTTAAGAGTGGATTCATCTTTGTGGGTATGCGTGGGCATGCGAAAAGGTCTTAAGGTGTAATACATGCTTTTATAAACGACTAGCGACTCTCCCCCGACCACAACAGCAAGCTTCCCAGCACACATTTGCTTGTGTTATACAGTAATAACCTTATACGCGTGATAACAATGCGATAAGTATTCGCTCATAAATTGCTATCGTTAACAAATATACTTGTCTGATGGGGCCTTTACTCCTTAGATCCCATACCTCTCATAGAAATGTGTTGCCATCTCTCCATACCCTCTGGTTGTAAAAGGCCAATGGACGCCTCACTAGGCAAGTCTGAGGTCCCCTGTCCGCCACCTAGGAGTGGGTCACAGATACCACGGAAAGCATGCAAACGCCCACGGGGTGAGGCACTGCCCAGGGGGCTAGACCCTCTGATCACTGACATAGGTGACATGTAAGTAATAAAATGTTTTTTGTTTTTTTTTATACATTCATATTACACAATATTACAACACAGGGATGGGTAGGAAGGGGTTTCTAGGCCACATATCACCCTGCTTATAGGTTAGAGCGCATAAGGAACTTGACAGGTTCCCTTTAATATTTATTTATAGAGTACCATTGATTCCATGGTGCTGTACATAGGGGGTTACATACAGGATACATATACAAGTTACAATAGACAGACTGGTACAGAGGGAAGAGGACCCTTGCAGGCTTACATTCTATAGGATATTGGTGAGGAGACATTAGGTGGGGCAGTGGTGAGGCTGCAGCTCCGGTGGTAGTGAGACGGCAGCTCCAGCGGTGGTAAGGTAGTGGGATCATGGGAGATTATAGGCATTTCTGAACAGATGAGTTTTTAAGTTCTGTTTGAAGCTTTCAAGTGTAGCAGATAGTCTGATGTGCTGAGGCAGTGAATTCCAGAAAACAGGGGATGCTCGAGAGAAGTCTTAGAGGCGGTTGGGTGAGGCGCAAATGAGTGAGGAGGAGAAAAGAAGATCTTGGGAGGACCGGAGGTTATGTGTTGGAGTGTATCATGAGACATACGGAGGAGACTGATTATGGACGATTTTATAAGTCAGTGTTAGTAGTTTGATTGATTTGAATTAATTAAAAATGACTCGGTAACATGATTCTTCAGGTAAGTATGATCGCGGTGGTACCAAATTTGTAATTTGTGTATGTGTGTGTATATACAGTACAGACCAAAAGTTTGGACACACCCTCTCATCTCTAGAACAACTAGACTTTGTGCAGCAAGCCTTCATGGTAAAATAACTGCTAGGAAACCACTGCTAAGGACAGGCAACAAGCAGAAGAGACTTGTTTGGGCTAAAGAACACAAGGAATGGACATTAGACCAGTGGAAATCTCTGCTTTGGTCTGATGAGTTCAAATTTGAGATCTTTGGATCCAACCATCGTGTCTTTGTAGAAAAGGTGAACGGATGGACCCTACATGCCTGGTTCCCACCGTGAAGCATGGAGGAGGTGTGATGGTGTGGGGGTGCTTTGCTGGTGACACTGTTGGGGATTTATTCAAAATTGAAGGCATACAGAACCAGCATGGCTACCACAGCATCTCGCAGTGGCGTGCTATTCCATTCGGTTTGCGTTTAGTTGGACCATTTATTTTTCAACAGGACAATGACCCCAAACACACCTCCAGGCTGTGTAAGGGCTATTGACTAAGAAGGAGAGTGATGGGGTGCTACGCCAGATGACCTGGCCTCCACAGTCACCAGACCTGAACCCAATCGAGATGGTTTGGGGTGAGCTGGACCACATAGTGAAGGCAAAAGGGCCAACAAGTGCTCAGCATTTCTGGGAACTCCTTCAAGACTGTTGGAAGACTGTTGAAGTTCATCAAGAGAATGCCAACAGTGTGCAAAGTAGTAATCAAAGGAAAAGGTGGCTATTTTGAAGAGCCTAGAATATAAGACATATTTTCAGTTGTTTCACACACTAGGTATTTCATTCCACATGTTTTCATTCATAGTTTTGATGTCTTCAATGTGAATCTACAATTTTTAGAGTCCTGAAAATAAAAAAACTCTTTGAATGAGAAGGTGTGTCCAAACTTTTGGTCTGTACTGTGCATTATCTTGGCTGCTTTATTGTATATTTATTAAGTTGCTTTTCTTCTACTTTTTCATAAATTTGTATCTATAAACTCTTTTACTTTTTCTCTTCAATTGCCAATAGTACCTTCTCAATGTTTTCCATATAAGTGCTGGATTGTATGTTTAAGGATATCATTGGTTGTTATAGATTTTCTCCAGTTGCCTGCTGTCCGGCAGCAATAGGGGCTGTGTGCCAGCCACAGGGGGCCGTGGGCAGCAATAGGGACTGTGTGCCAGCCACAGGGGGCCATGGGCAGCAATAGGGGCCGTGTGCCAGCCACAGGGGGCCGTGTGGCATCACTGGAGGGCTATATTCAATATAAGTGGGCCATATCCAGATTAAGGGGGCTAATTTTAGGATTGGGGGACTATGAGCCACATATACCCTATATAATTTGTTAGATGGACACTGGCATTATAAGACGGACCCCATTTATTAAAAAAAAAAAATTCTCTTTCCTTCACCAAATTTTGGGGTGCGTCTTATAATCAGGTGCGCCTGATAAAGCGAAAAATACAGTACGTATAGATTTATTTAGTCCCATTGACAAAAAGTTAATTTAAACTGCAAGTGATTTTCATTCTCAGTCGCTCTAAGTCAGGCAAACAGTTTAGATTTTCGGGGTTTTTAGCTGTCAGAATATAAATGTGTTCTGTGCTACCTTTGTAAACATACTTGGGTCAGCAGAGGCTGCGTGCTTATTGCTCTAGGAAGAACCGGATAAGCAGCTGCTAGACAAATGCTTAAACCTCTGATTCTGCTCAGAGATTGTGTTATTGGAAATCTGACATAAGAGTAATTTACATGCAAGTACGACTGCTGTGTTTTGATTTTCAGCTACAGAAATCTCTGAGCAGTGACAAAGGGGTTTGTGCACTCCATAGAGATTTTGCACTCTGGGCTGAGATAACAGATCCCATTATGATCTCCTGGTATGCATCAGATGTGTCAAATGATCACTTCAAGTAGACGTACTCCTTAGCTACACAACTCTTCCGTTATCTCAGTTTTACCACAAGTATATTTTGTTGGGAAGACGCCCTTATTTCTCATATGTTTCTATAGTTAGCAATACACCTTCTATAGCTGTTGACTAAATTCTTGTTTAGTTGACACTTCTCTTCCCCCCCATAGGCATACTCAGCTTGAGTGTGCATCCATGTGTTATTAGTGCGAAGAGGAGATAATGATGGAAATACGACTTAGGGTACTTTCACACTTGCGTTCAGCGAAGTCCGTCACTATGGAGAATAGCGCAGTCCATTAACGCACTGCGCTATTCTCCATAGACTTGTATGGACGACGCACTGTAACGCAAGTGTCAGCGTTGCATCCGCTGGACAACGCAGCGTCGTTATTTTGACGCTGCGTCGGGCGGAAGGAACGCTGTATGTAACTTTTTTTGAGCGATGGAAACCTTTATTTTTCACTGCACATGCTCTTCTTCTTCTTTTTTTTTTTTTTTTTTTAAATCACAGAAACTTTATTTTGTCTCTCGGTGGCCGAAAGTTCAGCTGAGCGCCCAGCCACCGGCATGTGATAGCGCTCAGCTGAGCACCCGGCCACCGGCATGTGATAGCGCTCAGCTGAGCGCCCAGCCACCGGCATGTGATAGCGCTCAGCTGAGCACCTGGCCACCGGCATGTGATAGCGCTCAGCTGAGCACCCGGCCACCGGCATGTGATAGCGCTCAGCTGAGCGCCAGGCCGCCGGCTATTGAAAGCGATCAGCTGATCATTCACAATTGTCTGCTGCCGGTAAAACTGTAAAGAAGAAAAAAAGAAAAAAAAAGAATAAAAAGCTTTCCGTTCTTTTGTACGATCTGTAGCATCCGTTGTGCCACTATATGCAATGCATCCGTTGCATCCGTCACACAACGCAATGCAACGGATGCCGTCCAATGCAAGTGTGAAACTAGCCTTACAGAACAGTCGAAAGTGACTTCTCCCAACTTACCTGTTAGTGCTTGGCTTGATCAAGCATTCCGGTGTTCTTTTTGGGTAGAGAGGAGTAAGCTGCTTACAGACTCCTCTGGTAGCAGCTTTTCTGTCTCCAGAACTATAGGAATGGGTATTTGATAGCTTGCCTAACAACATTTGTCGGAGTAGAGTCACAAGGTCTTTATACACTTTAGGTGGTCAGCTGACCCTCCAAAACAGGTTCATCCGACTTTAATGTGTATGTTGCCTTTAAGGTAATTTATCAGTAAAACTTTCACTAAAAAACCTCAGGTCGCACAGGACAGGGTAAAGTGAAGCCCCTCTAATAATGTCTATATCATTGACCTGATATTCATCTTTTATTTATAAGCATCTTAGCTTTTAAAGTGCATTGTTAGGCGTATCAGTGTATATGCAATCCTCACAGTTTCTTAAAGGGAACCGGTCATCAGGTTTTTCGCTTATGAGCTGCGGCCACCACCAGTGAGCCCTGATATACAGCATTCCAGAATACTGTATATAAGAGCCCAGGCCGCCCTGTATAACATAAAAAACACCTTTATTATATTCACCTAGGGGGCAGTACGGTCCAATGGGTGTCACTGCTCTAGGTCCGGTGACTCCTCTATCTTGTGTGATCGCCGTCCTCCTGCCCAGTCCGGTGTGCATGACACATCCTGCGTCATTCACACAGAGGCCTCCATTGCACACTTTGATATGCCCCGCTGAGGGTAGAACAAAGTAATGTGATGTGCAGGAGCGATGAAAGGTCACGGGCTGCCCGCACATACGCACTGCAGTACTTTGATCTGCCCTCACCTGGGCAGATGAAAGTGCGCAAGAGCGCAATAGGGGCCTCTGTGTGAATGACGCAGGGCGCATCATGCTCACGGACTTTAGCAGGATGATTGCGATCGCACAAGATGGAGGAGGCATCGGACCACTTATATAAGGGCTTACTGGTGGTGGCCGCAGCTTATAAGGGAAAACCCTGATGGCAGGTTCCCTTTAACATCTCCCCACTGGTGCTTCTTCATTGACCAGAGAGAGCAGAGGGGATGTGATGAAGCAGATGCTCTGTCTCCACTGTTAATGAAGAAGCAGGGCTGGCTGGGAGATGCTAAGAGGAGCCTAGTGCACTTATGCCCACTAGCGCACTTGCAGAACTAATTTGCATATGTGTAAAGAAGAATTTGTGTCACTGGATCCTGAGTGTACCGCACGCAACCGCATGTGAACGCATGTTGACATGAGTCCATTGCCAATGCATTGAAATGAAAACGCATTTGTACAGGATCCGTTTTTACATTAAAAAAACGTTCAGTACGCATGTTAAAAAACGTAGTGTGAAAGTACCCTTATTTAGAAATTCTTTAGTTATGCAAACTGATTGTTGCAGGAGCTGTCTGGGTGGCCAGAGGTGAAGATGCTGCATGTTGAGGTCCTGGGCTGGTGTGGTTACACGTGGCTGGTTGGATGTACTGCCAAATTCTCAGAAGCGCCTTTTGAGATGGCATATGATAGAGAAATGAACATTCAATTCACAGGCAACACCTCTGGTGGACATTACTCCAGTCACCATGCCAATTGCACGCTTTCTCAAAACTTGCAACATCTGTGGCATTGTGCTGTGTGATAAAACTGCACATTTTAGAGTGGCCTTTCATTGTGGCCAGCCTAAGGCACACCTGTGCAATAATGTCTAATCAGCATTTTGATATGCCACACCTGTGCAATGGATGAATTACCTTGGGAAAGGAGTAGTGTTCACTAACACTGATTTAGATGAAAATGTGAACAATATTTGAGAAAAAGGCGCTTTGTGTACATAGACATAATCTTAGGAGTTCAGCTCATGAAAAATGGGAACAAAAACAAAAGTGTTGCATTTATATTTTTGTTCTGTGTGTGTATATATGTATAAATGTGTGTGTATGTATGTACTGTGTGTGTGTATATATATATATATATATATATATATATATATATGGTGTATATGTGCTTGTTTGTTTTGATGGAAGCCTTTGTTGCACTGTATCATTTCTTGTTGTCTGTTGCATAGTACTGATTAGGCTGTCACTTGTGTCGAGAAAAGAAAATTATAACCTTTGCAGTTATGAGGAGAGTGAATCCGCATGCTGTGGCTCCTTTGTTAGCACGGCCTTTTTTATTTTTTAAAAGAAAAGTATTTGTTTCGTGGCCTACATTTTATTTAATTAGTGATTAGGTAAGTAACGTGTTATTTGACTGCTGTCTACGATATATCTGTATTCATCTATATTTATAAATAGATGAACACATACCTACACCCACTCAGCATCGATTATCCAGTGAATGGGCGGGCGGTGACAAGAAAGAAAACATCGTAGGAAGAGTGCCTAAATTACAGTGCCTACAAGTAGTATTCAACCCCCTGCAGATTTAGCAGGTTTACACATTCGGAATTAACTTGGCATTGTGACATTTGGACTGTAGATCAGCCTGGAAGTGTGAAATGCACTGCAGCAAAAAAGAATGTTATTTCTTTTTTTTTTTTTTTTTTTTTTAAATTGTGAAAAGTTTATTCAGAGGGTCATTTATTATTCAACCCCTCAAAAAACAAGAATTCTGTTTGGTTCCCCTAAAGTATTAAGAAGTATTTCAGGCACAAAGAACAATGAGCTTCACATGTTTGGATTAATTATCTCTTTTTCCAGCCTTTTCTGACTAATTAAGACCCTCCCCAAACTTGTGAACAGCACTCATACTTGGTCAACATGGGAAAGACAAAGGAGCATTCCAAGGCCATCAGAGACAAGATCGTGGAGGGTCACAAGGCTGGCAAGGGGTACAAAACCCTTTCCAAAGAGTTGGGCCTACCTGTCTCCACTGTTGGGAGCATCATCCGGAAGTGGAAGGCTTATGGAACTACTGTTAGCCTTCCACGGCCTGGACAGCCTTTGAAAGTTTCCACCTGTGCCGAGGCCAGGCTTGTCCGAAGAGTCAAGGCTAACCCAAGGACAACAAGGAAGGAGCTCCGGGAAGATCTCATGGCAGTGGGGACATTGGTTTCAGTCAATACCATAAGTAACGTACTCCACTGCAATGGTCTCCGTTCCAGACGAGCCCGTAAGGTACCTTTACTTTCAAAGCGTCATGTCAAGGCTCATCTACAGTTTGCTCATGATCACTTGGAGGACTCTGAGACAGACTGGTTCAAGGTTCTCTGGTCTGATGAGACCAAGATCGAGATCATTGGTGCCAACCACACACGTGACGTTTGGAGACTGGATGGCACTGCATACGACCCCAAGAATACCATCCCTACAGTCAAGCATGGTGGTGGCAGCATCATGCTGTGGGGCTGTTTCTCAGCCAAGGGGCCTGGCCATCTGGTCCGCATCCATGGGAAGATGGATAGCACGGCCTACCTGGAGATTTTGGCCAAGAACCTCCGCTCCTCCATCAAGGATCTTAAGATGGGTCGTTATTTCATCTTCCAACAAGACAACGACCCAAAGCACACAGCCAAGAAAACCAAGGCCTGCTTCAAGAGGGAAAAAATCAAGGTGTTGCAGTGGCCTAGTCAGTCTCCTGACCTTAACCCAATTGAAAACTTGTGGAAGGAGCTCAAGATTAATGTCCACATGAGACACCCAAAGAACCTAGATAACTTGGAGAAGATCTGCATGGAGGAGTGGGCCAAGATAACTCCAGAGACCTGTGCCGGCTTGATGAGGTCTTATAAAAGACGATTATTAGCTGTAATTGCAAACAAGGGTTATTCCACAAAATATTAAACCTAGGGGTTGAATAATAATTGACCCACACTTTTATGTTGAAAATTTATTAAAATTTAACTGAGCAACATAACTTGTTGGTTTGTAAGATTTATGCATCTGTTAATAAATCCTGCTCTTGTTTGAAGTTTGCAGGCTCTAACTTATTTGCATCTTATCAAACCTGCTAAATCTGCAGGGGGTTGAATACTACTTGTAGGCACTGTATATGTTCATAAGACCAAATTGCATGACATCAAGTGTTTTAAGCAAAGAACATGTAAACTCTGAATGTAAACTTCTAATGAAAACAAAGTGCATGCATGATCCATCTGAAAAAATACTATAAGGCTAAGTTCACACAGGGCATCTTTTGGGGCGTTTTGGTGCGTTTTGAGGTCACAAAGATGCACCAAAATCCAAGCATTTCCTTCTCCCAGCAAAGTCTGAGATTTCTATTTTGCTGTCCACAATGGGCATCTTTTGTTGGCTGCAACTTTGCTGCATTTTTCAAGATGCAGCATGTTAATTATTTTAGCGTTTTTGAGCCCTCCAGTCAATGCGGTAAAAACGCATGCGTTTTTTACGCGTTTTTGCCATGGATGCATTTTCAGAAAATAACATGCACTCTCAAGATGCACTCAAAACGCACATAACAAAAGATGCCCTGTGTGAACATAGCCTAAAGGCTACTTTGCACGCTGCGATATCGGTCCCGATATCGCTACCGTGGGTACCCGCCCCCATCTGTTGTGCGACATGGGCAAATCGCTGCCCATGCCGCACAACATCGCGCAGACCCGTCACACATACTTACCTGCCCGGCGACGTTGCTGTGACCGGCGAACCGTCTCCTTTCTAAGGGGGCGGTCCGTGCGGCGTCACAGCGACGTTACTGAGCGGCCGCCCAATAGAAGCGGAGGGGCGGAGATGAGTGGCCGGAACATCCCGCCCACCTCCTTCCTTCCTCATAGCGGCCAGGAGGCAGGTAAGGAGAGGTTCCTCGCTCCTGCGGCGTCACACATAGCGATGTGTGCTGCCGCAGGAACGACGAACTACATCGTTACTGCTGCAGTAACGATAATCGAGAATGGACCCCCATGTCACCGATGAGCGATTTTGCACGTTTTTGCAACAATGCAAAATCGCTCATCGGTGTCACACGCAGCAACATCGCTAATGCGGCCAGATGTGCGTCACAAATTCCGTGACCCCAACGACTCCGCATTAGCGATTTCGCAGCGTGTAAAGCCCCCTTAAGGCTATGTGCACACATAGCAGATTTGTGTGCAGATTTTCTACACACACAACTGCATGTTTTAGCAGGAAAAATGCAGCAGGAAAAACGCTTGGTTTTATTGCTTTTTCGCAGTTTTTTAACCACGACAACCTCGGGTTACTGAGCTACAGAGAGCCTCACACACCATACCGGATGCATGGTGTGGGATTCGAAGTGTCAGTGCTGTAAGTGCAACACTGCCGTAAATAATCCACTGCAGTGATAAAGCTGCAATGGCTTATATCAGCAGACAAAAACGTAGAAACTATTGACATGCTGCTTCTTTTTTTCTGCAACAAAATCTGCAAGGAAAAAAAGAAGCAGCGTGTGCACAGCAATACAGAATTCTCATAATCATTAGAAGGAAAAACAGGGAGGGAAACAAATCCAGCACAGTTGTCTTTAAAAATCTTGAAGTTTATTAGGTCACATTTAAAAAAATGTTAATGGATCAACAAAATCTCTCCATATGCCTTTGCACGCCTTACCTGTTTCAGAGAAAAAAACTCCTTAATCATAGGCAAATATTGGTATTTGCCTATGATTAAGGAGTTTTTTCTCTGAAACGCGTAAGGCGTGGAAAGGCATATGGAGAGATTTTGTTGATCCATTAACATTTTTTAATGTGACCTAATAAACAAGATTTTTAAAGACAACGGTGCTGGATCTGTTTCCCTCCCTGTTTTTCCTGCTAATGATTATGTCAGCTGTGGATACCAACCACTGATACAGTGCACCGGCCCAAATGGAATTCTATCCAGAAGAGGGGTGAGCTGGAACTTGTTTTTTGTAAGTTTTACAGAATTCTCATAGACTTTGCTGGGATGCGTTATTCCTTGCAGTATTGATAAAAATCTGCAAGGAAAAACACATGTAACAAGCAGCAAAAAAGCAACGTGTAGCCTAACACTGCCTTCAACCAAAGCCTAAACATCAAAAACCCCTTTAGCTATTTTGTGTTTAACGCTTGATGCCAACATTAGAGGCTACTTCCAAAACATAAAGTTCCTTAAAGGATAAAGGTTCTTGTTAAGGATATGAAAAAGCTAGTATAGGGAAACTTACAAATAGCCTCTTCTGAGAGCAGGGAGCAGGGGTCCCCAACCTGTGGCTCAGGAGCCACATATGCCTTGCGTGCCTATGATGAATTGCTTTCCGCTGTCTGCCAGCTCGTTGCATTAGCACCAGGTCTAGCAAACTGCTATGTTGGGTACCCAGATGTGAATTATGTGAATAGCCCCGCACAGGAGAACAGATCTGGTCACCCATCTACTGGCCTTGGGAATTTAGGGGTAATTTAAGTATGGTAAGCTGGAGATGGGATGATACTACCTGTCTGAGGAGGTACTTGAATCTGGATGTGACAGTGTGGTATAAGAATACAGAATGAGGATACTGTGGGAACCCTTGGATCTTGGTTAGGGTACTTTCACACTTGCGTTCAGCGGAGTCCGTCACTATGGAGAATAGCTCAGTCCGTTAACGCACTGCGCTATTCTCCATAGACTTGTATGGACAATGCACTGTAACGCAAGTGTCAGCGTTGCATCCGCTGCACGACGCAGCGTCGTTATTTTGACGCTGCGTCGGGTGGAAGGAACGCTGCATGTAACGTTTTTTTGAGCGATGGAAGCCTTTATGTTTCACTGCACATGCGCTTTTTTTTTTAATCACAGAAACTTTATTTTGTTTCTCGATGGCCGAACGTTCAGCTGCGCGCCTGGCCGCCGGCATGTGAGAGCGCTCAGCTGAGTGCCTGCCCGCCTGCATGTGAGAGCGATCAGCTGAGCGCCCGGCCGCCGGCATGTGAGAGCGCTCAGCTGATCGCCCGGACGCCGGCATGTGAGAGCGATCAGCTGAGCGCCCGGCCGCCGGATGATCAGCTGATCGTTCACAATAAAAAAAAAAACAAAGAGAAAATTGCATGAAAAATACCCTGATTATAAATAAATAAATTGCAAGTGCTTAATAACAGGGTACTTAGTGTATACATTTTTGCAAAAAGGTAAAAAGCTGTCTCACCTCGTCAAGGTGTACCCATCTGAGACAGTCCCTAACCTACTGAAGTTAAAACTAATTGCGTCTCACTTCACTGTGTATCTAATCTGGGACACAGCTGATCACTTGCCACCATTCATATTGGAGTTTGACATTACACAAGTCAGGTATTGATAATGTTTTTAACTTCAGTAGGTTAGGAAATAAAAAATGTGACAAGCATCTAATAATTCCATTTTATCATAAAAAATTGATTGAAACAATAGATAATTTTCTTATGATACATTCCCTTAGTTTTTCATCACTCTCTATTAGATTGGGCATCCCTTGCAAGTAAAAGAAAATATAGTAGACTTTGTGTCTTTGTCTCAACTGCAGAGAGTTGAAAGTGATGTGCAATTCCAATTCTACTCCAAATCTCCTGCACATATACTGATAAAGAGCACCTGTCAGCTCTCCAGACATGTCTGTCCTAGTAAATACGGAGTGTAAGAATCAGCAAATTCATTCTCTATAGGTAATAAGTGTCCGTAAGAAATAATGATCTTAGCTGATCATCTTTCCCCTTCTTATTCAAGTCAAGTATGTAAATAAATTTACATGAATTATACTTATTGCAGCTCATAATTAAGGTTAGGTTTTAGCACTGTCGTGTCTCTTCTTCCCTTTTTTTCTTTCCAGCCTCTATATAATTCAATATGCATGAAGCACTATTTTACCATTGCTTGTGCCCTCCCTTAGTATATGAATTTCTGTACTTTCCTATTATTCTTTTTTTATTCGTTTAAAAAATAAAAATGACTGAAAATAAGAAATAGACAAATCTGTCACCATTGGGTAGTTCTCCAATGTAGATGATTTTCATGTTGAACTGCACACACAATGTAATGGTGGATTTATTTTACCTCTGATGCAGAGATAGTAGCAATCAAAGTATTTATGCATTAACTTTGGTTAATGTGAACCTGTCACCAGTTTATGAGCCTATGAACAAATCTAACCACCGTAAACTGCTCCTTTGCCACATTCCACAAATGTATCTATCAGCATCTGACTCCCCCTGTATATCCTCCCAAAATACCATTTGATAAGCTCCCGTGCTGCATGTAAATTTGGGTGGTCCGGTCCGCTGGGCGTCCTTGCTGCGATGTCTGTTCCTCCCCTCTGCTGTTAATCGCATCCTCCTGCTTTGATTGATGTGGATGATCCGTCCTGCGTCATCCACATAGTTAACTGAGATCTTCCGCCTGTGCAATAACCACACAGGCCCACGCAGGTACACTCTGGTCTGTCATACTTCGGGCAAAGCATAGCACATCATTGCCAAGTGCTGAAATCAGAATGACATCGCAATGACATTCTTGCAAATTGACATACAGTGGAACCTTGCTTTACGAGAACAATCCATTTATGAGAACAATCCGTTCTTGGAGTGTGCTTGTAAAGCAAGTTACTCGTCTAGCAAAGCAAAATTTCCCATAGGAAATAATGGAAGCTCAGACAATTCATTCCACAACTTGTGCAATGTCCCCTATTGTGCCATTCTACACATGCACAAACACACACTATGCTCACCTTACCCTTTATTCCTTCAACGGCCTCCTGGTTCTTGTAGTCCGCAAGTACAGTATGTGTATCGGGTAACCATCGCGACGATGCAGGAGCTTCCGCTGTCAGCATCCACGCCATATGCAGGAGCCGCTTGCCTCTGATTGGCCTGCCTTTGAGAAGCGGCTGACAGCGGAAGTTCCTCCATCGTCACGATGGTTACCCGATACACATAGTGTACCTGCGGACTACAAGAGCAGGAGTCCGGCGAGTGAACGGAAGGTAAGTGCGCATAATATGTGTGTGCGTGTTTGTGCGGACTGTAAGAGCAGGTCAGAGTGCGGTGAAAGTACGAAACCGGAAGTATGTGCGGTGCGTATTTGCTCATACAGCAAAGATTGCACATAAACTTAGTTACAAATTTACAGCAAGCCTTGCTCGTATAGCGAAATACTTGCACACCAAGTTACTCGTAAACCAAGGTTCCACTGTATCTGTACATTTTGGAATTCTGTGCACACATAAGCTGTGTGCGCACTGCCCTTGGCTGTCTAACCCTCTAAATGCCACGATCAATAGTGATTGCAGAAGGTTGATAAAGGGAGAGGCTCCCTCTCTCACCTAAACAGGAACCCCATAATGTGATCACAGGGATGCGATGTTTTCCAATAAAAAACGCTAACTCATCCCACATGGCTGTGTCAGCAGAAAATGGAATAGCTCTCAAGATTTGATGATGCAAAAAGTTTTTTAAAGCACTTTTTAGTGTGTGGTAGTAGCCAAACATAAAAACCTGATATAAATCTGCTATCACTGTAATCGCACTGACCTGAAGAATAGAGCCGTCTTATCAAAAAAAATTAAATATGTAAAAGTAATTCTTAAACTTCTGTTGATTTGTTTATTCCGCCTACCAAAGATCGCAATAATCTCTACTCACATTCATTCTGCGCTCTACACGCTGATCTCTTACAATGGGGTTTCCGTGTATATCTCTGAAATACATGATTCAGATGGAACCCTTGGCTCAAGATTTACTGTAATGACAGAGGGAGCCACTTTAGACTGTCTCACCTATGATACAGCGCTGTCTGTCGTTTTAAGTATTCAAAAAATTCAGACGGCCACAATTTTGTGCACTTCTGAAAAGACTGACACCACTGAACAAAAGGCAGACTACACCATAGAAAAACATACGGTGTATTGCCACATTCAGCGGAAATTGTGTAATTGTAGTGCCATTTTTACTTATTCACGCTTGCAAAAATGTAAAATCTGGGGCTAAAACAAAATTTTGGTGCCCAATGGTATAAAATGTTGTCACGAACCTGTGTTGTCAATATGCTCATTGCACCCCAAGATAAATTATTTGCAGGTGTAGTTTGTAAAATGGGGTCACTTATGGGGGGTTCTGCTGTTCTGGCACCTCAGGAGCTCTGCTAATGTGACTTAGCACCTGCAAACCATAACAGCAAGTTCTGCACTATAATATGCCGCTTCTTCCCTTCTGAGCTTTCCTGTGCCTGAAAAATAGTTTCTAACCACATATGGGTATTCATGCTAAATAAATTGTGCTGTACTTTTTTTTTTTTTTTTCTTCCATCAGCCCTTTTAAAAATGAAAAACTCAAGGGGGCGTTACATGCAGCGACATCGCTATCGATGACGCTAGTGAAAGCACCCGTCCCCGTCGGTTGTGCGTCATGGGCAAATCGCTGCCCGTGGCGCACAACATCATTAGGTCACACATACCTGCCTAGCGACGTCGCTGTAGCCGGCGAACCACCTCCTTTCTAACGGGGCAATTCGGGCGGCGTCACTGTGATGTCACACGGCAGGTGGCCAATAGAAGCGGAGGGGTGGAGAGCCGCCATAGGAAAGTTACGCACACCTCATTGCTGGCAGGACGCAGGTACGGTGTTGTTCGTCGTTCCTGGGGTGTCACACATAGCGATGTGTTTTGCTTCACGAACGACGAACAACCTGCGTCCTGCACGAGCAACGACATTTCAGAAATGGACGATGTGTCAACTCAACGATTTGGTGAGTATTTTACATCGCTCGTACATGTCACACACAACGACGTCGCTAACGAGGCTGGATGTGCATCACGAATTCCGTGACCCCAATGACCTCTCGTTAGCGATGTCGTTGCGTGTAACGGGGCCTTTAGAGCTAAAACATTTTTTTGTTAAAACATTTATATTTTTTTTTTTCTTCACTGCCCAATATAACATTCTGTGAAGCACGTGTGGTGTTAACTTGCTCACTGCACCCATAGATGATTTCATTAAGCGGTGTAGTTTGAAAAATGGCATGACTTTTATTAGGGGCTCTGCTGTTCTGGCACCACAGGGACTCCGACAATGTGACATGGCACCCGCATACTATTCCAGTAAATATGAACTTCAGTGCGGTGCTCCCTTTTGAGTGTTGGTGTACTTAGGAGAAATTGCACAAGAAATTGTACAGTCCATTTTCTCCTGTTACCTTTATGAAAATTACAAATTTGGGGCTAAAGCTACATTTTTATGGGAAAAATGTATTTTTTCCATTTTCACGGCTCAGCATTATAAAATTTTGTGATGCACCTGTAGGTTCAAGGTGGTCACCACACCTCCTAGATAAGTTCCTTGAGGGGTGTAGTTTCCAAAATGGGGTCAGAAGAGGGAGATTTCCTATGTTTAAACACATCAGGGGCTCTATAAACGCGACATGGCTTTTGGGTATTTTCTGTCATCTAGGCCTCTCAAGGTCACTTCAAATGTGATGTGGTCCCTAAAAAAAATGGTTTTGCAAATTTTGTTGGAAAAATGAGAAATTGCTGTTAAACTTTGAACCCTTCTAATTCTAACAAAGAAATAAATGTTTAAAACAAGATGCTGATCTAAAGTAGACGTAGGAAATGTTATGCATTATCTGTTTTGTACAGAATAAAAGGAATAACATTTCAAAGTTCAAAAATTGCAACATTTTCACTTTTTTTGTCAAATTTTCAATGTTTTCACATATAAATGCAAATCTTATAGACAGACATTTACCACTAACATGAACTATGCTTGGTGTATGTCATTCTTCTGGCACAAATCTTTACACAGCTGAGAGACCTTCCACTTCATTGTATCAAGTACAATATGTCACGAAAAAACTCAGAATCACTGAGATCTATTGAAGCGCTCCAGAGTTATTAACTCTTAAAGTGACGCTGGTCAGAATTGTAAAATTTGGCTTGGTCATGAAGGTGAAAACGGGCTGGTTGATAAAGGGGTTAATGAGTCTGAAATAACAAGAAGGAACATGGCGTCTAGAGAAGTTGGTGCTATTTTACCTCATTCACAGTTTAAGTACAAAATGCAGGGAACTGGAGACGGTTCATAGAACGGCATCCAAAATAACAAGGGTTTGGAGTATCTGCTATGAGGACAGTTTGTAATTAGAGATGAGCGGACTTGTAGAAGTTCAGGTTCGGCAAGTCCAGCCAGACTTTAGATAAAGTTCAGTTTGGGACCCGGACTTGATCCCAGTGGAAGTTACTGATTGGGCAGTTCGGGTCTCCGCTCACATGCAGCCAGCCATAAACAGATCACTTCTGGGGTACGGTGGGGTTTTTCATTATTATTTTTTGCTGCAGACTACATTCGATCATGCTGCTGTTACCCCCAGTGTGAGCCAATCAGACACTGCAAGCAGCTCACACTGGGCTGATAACCGTGCGTACCCAAGCACAGCGATGCTTGCACAAGTGGATTGTATAGGTAAAGCACCCGAACTCCAAACACTGATTTTTATGTAAAGTACGTGTTCAGTACAAACAACGAACGTTACTGTTCAGATTCACTCATCTCTACTTGAAATTATGTTAATGGTCCCTATGAATGCCGTGCTTGTAGCTAACCGAAAACAGACTAAAACTAAGACTACTTTGCCATCGAATTTGGACAACACTCATCCAAGGAGCCTGACCAAGTATTAATAAGGGATAATAAATTACTTCTTTTTTAGTACATTGGTGCATACTAGTTTTGGTTAACATGTTTAATAGAATTAACGTCTTTATTCTTTAGCCTTTAACTTTGTAAATGAGAACTTCATACACAGATTAGTATCTGGTAAAAAGCCTTTGTCCTACAGATACTCGTGTGGGAGCTGGATTTGTATGACATATTGTTAGGCCAAATTCACACATCTGTGTTTGTGGTTCGTACTTTGAGATGTGTGGACTTACCGTGGGTCTTTTAACCTATGTAGGTCAGAAGATCCGTGGCCACTGAGTACAGACCATGAAACAGATGTTCAAATTTGGCTTTGGGGTAGGTGCCGACGACGTCTTTTTAAGGTGGATTTTTCTACGGACACCAGAATTCACTCAATAGAATGAATACCCACATTTCTCTGTGAAAAACACTTGTTCATTTGTTCTGCATTTTGAACATCTTTTAACCACTCCAGATTTCTAAAAATGCAAAGTGGTTAAAAGAAGTGAGCATTGTCTTGCATTTACCACTTGGAAGACGCTCTGTACTTTACAATACAAGTCAATGGGAATGCTCAAAAGCCGCCCGAAATGCCGTTTTTAGTAATTTGCCATCATTTTTGCTTTAAAGGGAACTTGTCACCTACTCACTTGTGGGGCGGTCTGATCTGGTCCGGCCCAATGAGCATCTCTAATCTTGACCCGGCGCTTCTCTGTGCTTGAAATCGCATTCCTGCATCATGTGGATGACACATGCTACGTCATCCAGACTGTGTCCTTCGTTGCACTTGTGCACATGTGGACTTCTATCTCCCATGCTGAGGGCAGAGCAAAGTACTGTAATGAAAGAACGCTCGCACATGCGCACTACAAAACTTTGCTCTGCCTTCAGCATGGCAGAGAGAAGTGCGTCTGCACAGGAGCACAATGTGTGAATGACATAAGACCCTTCATCCACAGGAAGCAAGAAGGAGGACGGCAACAACAAGTCTAGAGGAGGTGCCGGACCGAGACCAGCGATGCCAACCGGACAGGAACGTATCGAACCGTCCCACAGGTGAGTAGGTGACAGGTTCCCTTTAAAGATTGCTACCAATTTATTCATTATTCAATGGAGTGAAAAAAAAACCCCTAGAAAACGACAGTAAGAAAAAAAGAGACCAAAACATATGGAAAAACCCTCCAAAAAACTCAGTGGCCAAAACCATTTTAAAACACTTGGGAGACAACAGGAAAAAAGGCTTTAAGAACAAAATGACAGTTTCCTAAATTGTCTCTTGCTTTAACAGGTGCCCTTTAAGGAATATCAGTATTCCTCTACTACATAAAAGTGACTTTCACCAATATGGATGATTGCTTGGTACTCTTTCTAAAATGTGTGATCACCATTTACCCCTATTGGCAAATCTGGACTTTTCCTTTTTACAACTGATATCATGTGAATTGAATTCATCCCAATACCTTATCTTTCATTGTTGTTAGAGACACATTTTAAGTGACACAGTCTAGACTTAATTTATGATTTGGAAATCTCACCATATCGCTGTGACCTCTGTGAAGGTGAAGAGAAATGGAATTGCCATCTTAAATGGAACAGAGGTCAGCTTTCAAGTTATTTTCTGCACGGCTGACAAAAGAGCAAACCTGGCTACACTAGGTACATCAGGGCTGACCTCAACCCCCTGCTTAACGTTTCTGCACCAGGCTTAAAGGGAAAAACATCTACTTTAAAAGCCTTTTAGATCTTGGCTTCCATAAACTGTGTCTTCTAAGGAATGTGAACTTTTAACAAATGTTGCTTTGTCACCGTTGCTGACATTACCAAAAGGAAATGTTCATCTATAGAGATCCAATTTTCTCTAAAGAATTATCATTACTGCAGCAACAAATTAAAAAAAAATCATAAAATAGTAAACATTGCCAACTTTATGTCCTTCCACCTTAATATAAACCTTGAAGCTGTTTTCCCGTCAGAAGCAACCCTTTGAAAATATGGCCAGCAAATTCTGTTACATAGAAGGCACAGCTAAGTAGGCATTACACAATGGAAATGTAATATTACATGGAGACCATTTAGATGAATGCCTGTGTAAAATAAGCATCAGGTTTGCAAAATCAACTTTCTGTTACGACTCATAGATGAGTGTCCTATATTGTGGACTCACCTGTATGGTACTTATATGGCCGAATAGGACACATGGACGTTGACTCTGTTTCTAACAACGTTGACTTTTGCAGGTCACGTTTTAAAATAAATTGAATGAGTCCAAAACTAAAGGCCCCGTTACAAGCAACGACATCGCTAACGAGATGTCGTTGGGGTCACGGAATTCGTGACGCACATCCGGCCTCTTTAGTGACGTCGTTGCTAACGATCAAAAATACTCACCTGATCGTTGACACGTCGTTCATTTCCCAAATGTCGTTGCTGGTGCTGGACGCAGGTTGTTCGTCGTTCCTGAGGCAGCACACATCGCTACGTGTGACACCCCCGGAATGACGAACAACACCGTACCTGCGTCCTCCGGCAACGAGGTGGGCGTGACTTTCATGCGGCTGCTCTCCGCCCCTCCGCTTCTATTGGACGCCTTCCATGTGACGTCACTGTGACGGCGCACAAACCGCCCCCTTAGAAAAGAGGCTGTTCACCGCCCACAGTGAAGTCTCTAGGAAGGTAAGTTGGTGTGATGGGTACTAGCGATATTGTGCGCCATGGGAAGTGATTTGCCCGTGAAGCACAAACGACGGGGGCGGGTTCATTCACAAGCGACATCGCTAGCGATGTCACTGCGTATAAAACAACTTTTATGGGTGCGTCCACATGGGTTAGATATGATGTGGATTTAACAATGGAAAGTTATGTGGAACAGAGGTTACCTTTTGAAATGTATCAATAGGAGATTCAGGACAAGGAGAGAACTCGGTTTCGCTAAGAGAGTGGCACTGGCAATGACAAAAGACTGACTGCTGAGTATTGCTATACATTAGCTGCATACACCTTACTATTTGTAACAGGGGAAAATATAAAAAAATCACCGAAATGCTTCTTTAAAGTACCCTATATATCAGAATGATAAAACTGCTCTTAACGAGTTTAGATACACAGGAACATTTCCAAAGACTTGATAAACATAAAATGTTGTCTTCAGTAGGGCCTTGAAATGTTCAGGTTTTGCAAGAATGTTCTTTAAATTACAATGTCTGTATGTATTTAGAATTTTTTCTAAACGCATTACTCCTCTAATAAAGATGGTATTCTACAGTGTCCTATTATCATTTTTATATTTAATAAAGCTTAAAAGGACCAAAATGCAGAGGTATCCTCTTAGCCTTGGGGTAATTCTTGCCTTTGTACACTGGAAGTAGTAGACCCGACCAGGTTCCTACTGCTGCAGGGAACATTTCACAGTAGTTTAATTCAATGATGTTAACCAATGTCAAAATAATTTAATTTTCCATCTGCTCCAGGTTATTCGCTCACACCAAAGGTGGTTCTTTCTGGTGGCAGGGGATTCCAACTTAGTTCCAGATCCTGCTTAAGGCCCTGTGCGCACTAGAAAATGGAATTTTCTTAACAAAATTCGCTACCCTCTGAAAGATTACCGCACCTGTGGTAAAAAAACGCAGCAAACCTCACCCGAAAACTGCATACGGTTTTACCGCAGTATTGCCACGATTTTTCCGCAGGTTGTTTCCTACGTTTTTTTACCACGATCTATGGCAAAAACCGCAGGTACCTGCGGAAAAGAAGTGACATGGACATTCTTTTCGCTGCAGAACTTGTGCAGCAAAACCTGTAGGGAAAAAAATAACAGTGTGCTCACACAATTTTTTACTGGGGAATGATTGCAGAAAGGTTATGAACATTTTCTGCAGCAATGCATGCAGCAAAACCTCAGCAAATCCGCGGCAAAAACCGCAGCATGCCCACAGGGACTTAGATACAACTACATCATCACTCTTCACTTCTCATACAGATACAGTGAAGGAAATACGTATTTGATCCCTTTCTGATTTTGTAAGTTTGCCCACTGACAAAGACATGATCAGGCTATAATTTTAAAGGCAGGTTAATTTTAACAGTGAGAGAATATCCAAAATAAAATCACCTTGTAAAAATTTTATAAATGTATTTGTATTTTGCAGAGAGAAATCAGTATTTGATCCTCCTGGCAAACAAGACTTAATACTTGAGGGTAAAACCCTTGTTGGCAAGCACAGCAGTCAGACTTTTTTTATAGTTGATGATGAGGTTTGCGCACATGGCAGGAGGAATTTTGGTCCACTCCTCTTTGCAGATCATCTCTAAATCATTAAGATTTTGAGGCTGTCGCTTAGCAACTCGGAGTTTCAGCTCCCTCCATAAGTTTTTTATCGGATTAAGGTCTGAAGACTCCATGACCTTAGTGTGCTTCTTTTTGAGCCACTTCTTTGTTGCCTTGGCAGTATGTTTTGGGTCATAGTCATGCTGGAAGACCCAGCCATGACCCATTTTTCATGTCCTGGCGGAGGGAAGGAACTTGTCACTCAGGATTTTACGGTACATGGCTCCATCCATCGTCCCATTGATGCGGTGAAGTAGTCCTGTGCCCTTAGCAGGGAAACACCCCTAAAACATAATGTTTCCACCTCCATCCTTGACAGTGGGGATGTTGTTCTTTGGGTCATAGGCAGCATTTCTCTTCCTCCAAACACAGTAAGTTGAGTTAATGCCAAAGAGCTCAATTTTTGTCTTATCTGACCACAGCACCTTCTCCCAATCATTCTCAGTCATCCAGGTGTTCATTGACATACTTCAGATGGGCCTGCTTATCTGCCTTCTTGAGCAGTGGGACTTTGCGGGCACTGCAGGATTTTAAACCATTACGGCGTAGTGTGTTACCAATGGTTTTCTTGGGGACAGTAGACCCACATGCCTTGAGATCATTAACAAGTTCCCCCATGTAGTTTTAGGCTAATCTCTCTCCTTCCTCTTGATCCTGGATACCCCTTGAGGGGAGATTTTGCATGGAGCCCCTGATCAATGTCAACTGACACTCATTTTGTATTTCTTCCATTTTTTTACTATTGCACCAACAGTTGTGCACTTCTCAACCAGCATCTTACTTATGGTTTTGTAGCCCATTCATGCCTTGTGCTGGTCTATGTTCTTGTCCCTGACATCCTTAGAAAGCTTTGGTATTGTCCATGTTGTAGAAGTTAGTCTAACTGATTAATTGAGTCTGTGGACAGGAGTCTTTTATACAGGTGACAATTTAAGACAACTGTCTTTAATGCAGTTAACAAGTTGATTAGGGGCGTCTAAGTGGTCTGTAGTAGCCAGAACTTTTAATGGTAGGGGATCAAATACTTATTTCTCTCTGCAAAATGGAAATAAATTTACAGTACATAATTTATACAATGTGATTAACCGGATTTTATTCTGGATTAGAGATGGGCGAACCCGAACTGTAAAGTTCGGGGTCCGTTCCAAACACATGATGTTCGTGCACACGACCCCGAACACAAGCTTTCCTGGGAAGCTCGTGTTATAGTTTCTGTCCAGTTCAGGTCCAGAGGCTGTAAAAAAAAAAAAAATCACGTTATTAAAAACATTCTGATCATACTTACAGGTCCTGCGACACATCCTGGTGACTCTGTCTCCCAGCGCTTCTGCTTCCGCGTCCGTCCGATCATTGCTGTGCCACCCGATAAGCACCTCTGGCCAAAAGGACCTTCTATGACGTCATATCCATGTGACCAGTCACGTGTGAATTTTGTATTACCTTGTTGGGTACAGACTGGTCACGTGAGTATGACGTCATCAAAGGTCCTAGTTCGCCGTGATGCGAGTGTCGCATCGCATCACGGTTGAGCCTAGAATGTACGGGCTGCAGTCAGGTCATGGGCGTGACCGGCTTGGCTGGTGGACGTGGCCGGCTTGCATTGCATGGCACACAATCTCCCGACAGCAGCGGGTCAGCTGCGTTTATTTCCATGCAGCAGAGTCGCTCCTGTCCTGAGAGTGGGGTAATGCAATGCGAGACGTAAGTGCAATCATCCCCTCACTGTCAGCCTGCTTCATCACTCTGTGCTTCTCACGCTGTATAGACTGTCTACTATGCGCAGTGAGAAAGCAGATCTGACAATGCTTTCCCTGTGGATTACGTCGGACTAAGGATCTTTTTATAATAAAGATGGAGTCTCTAAATGTTTTTTTTTTGTTTTATTTCTAATGAAAAAAAAATTCTGTTGTGTTTTCTTTTACTGTTTCCTAGAAATTCATGGTGGCCATGTCTAATTTGACGTAACACAATGAATTTCGGGCTTAGTACCATCTGAGAATACAAAGCTGGTATTAACCCCTTCATTACCCAGCGTGCCACCCGGCACCAGGGCCGCTGAACGAGTTGGGTAATGCACCAGGAAATGGTGCTAAGAAACAATGCGCCATTTCCAGAGACGGCTGCAGGCTGCAGAGAATCCCAGCCCCCAGCTGCCTGGCTTTACCTGACTGGCTATCAAAATACAGGTAAGCCCATTTTTTTTTCTTTTTGTTTTTTTTTAGTTATTTAAAAAAAATAAATAAATGCATGGGCTCCCGCTGCATTTTCTATTGCTAGCTAAGGGTAGTCCAAGCAGCTACTGACTGCTACCCCCCGTGCTTGGTGTTACCTTCACTGGCAATGGAAAATCGAGAGAAGCCCTTTTTTTTTTTTTTAAGTTTATTGCCAAAAAACTAACAAAAATAAAAAATAATGTGGGCTTCGCCATATTTTTGTATGCTAGCCAGGTACAGCAGGCAACAGGCAAGTATGGGCTGCCCCCAACCGCCTATTTGTACCCGGCAGGGAACCAAAAATATAGGGAAGCCCTTTTTTTAATTATCTCATGAATTTCATAAAATAATAAAAAAAAACAAAAACACATGGGCTTCGCCTAATTTTTGTGTCCATCCAGGTGCAACTAGGCAGCTGGGGATTAGAATCTGCAGCGCAGGGTGGCCCAAGCTTTCATAGAAGCGCCACCTTCTGGCGCTGTATCCAACTCTGTCAGCGGCCCTGGTGCCTGGTGGAACGCTGTGTAATAAGGGGTTAATACCAGCTTCGTTTTACCAGCTGGTATTAAGCCCGAGATTCTTAATGTCAGGCCAAGTTTGCCATTAAAAATCTCCAATAAAGGGTCAAAAAAAGACACCACACAGAGAAAACATACTTTATTATAAATAAAAACACAGACACACTTAGGGACGCCATCTTTATTACTCCCTCTCAACCCTCCACGATCCTGGTCTTTTGTCCTCTTCAACCGATTTAGCTCTGCTATATCAGACAGCACAGGGGGGGGAAGAACGCTGCTGCTCCCCGTGCTGTGTAATCGAGCAGAGGCTGCGGGTTTGTAAGCAGTGACATCACCGCTGCCACCGTTGCCATAGTAACTTAACGTGTGGGTTACTATAGCAGCGGTGATCTTTGATCACCTGATTCCTGGCGCCGCTATTCATCGGCTGTGGCATTACAGTGTGTGGCAGCCAATCCCTGCATGTGGGCTGACTCTGTGAAGAGCACCAACATGCAGGGTGGGTGAGCCGAGCATCTTGCCGGACACAGCGCTCGCCGAGTATACAGAGTACTGAGATGCTCAGGCGAGCAAAAAGTACCGGTGAGATGCACTGACACTACAGGACCTTGCATCACGTCATAGCCATGTGACCGGTCTGTAACCAACAAGGTAATACAACATTCACACTGTCACATGGCTATGATGTCACGGAAGGTCCTATCGTCAGCCATGGTTACTGGGAGGGCACAGCGATGATCAGAAGCAGTGGGAGACAGTCTGCAGGACGCGTCGCGGGACCTGTAAGTATAATGGCATTGTTTATTATTAACGATATTCTTTATGTTACAGTCCCCACCCCATCACATAACTGTAAAGTATAAGTTCAGTGTTTGGATGCAAGTTCGCGTTATCTCAGAACCCGAACAAGAACTTCAAAACGTTCGGGCGAGTCTCCCGAACATCGGGGGTGGGCGTTCGCCCATCACTATTCTGGATATTTTATCTCTCCCTGTTAATATTAACCTACCCTTGAAATTATAGACTGTACATATCTTTTTTCAGTGGAAAAACTTAAAAATCATCAAGGGATCAAATATTTATTTCCTTCACTGTATATATCTCACTTCGATCTTCTCCTACAATCCTTTGAGTTTAAACTTGAATAACCCTTTAGCTGCCTACCTCAACTCACTAATTCATAGAGATCAAATATAATTTATTCCACTTTGCCAATCTAGCAGTAATATTCACAAAGTTGCTCATTTGCCTCATTTAGCTTCTTCACTCTAGTTGCCCTCCTTGTTTCTTCTTTTGATATTTGTAAAACCTTTGAATCATTATCATGGGAATGTATGTACTTTACCCTCCATAAATGGAGTTTCAAGCCTAATGTTCTACCCGGGGTTGCAGCCCTCTGTACTAGCTCTAAAGCAAAAGTGCAGCATGCCCTCTTTCTCCACTCCTGTTTGTGCTTTCCATTGAATCACTTGCGGCAGCCATTTGTGTCAGCTCGAATGTTAAGGGTATTGAAGTGGCGGGTCCGGAAGTTATGCTTATTCGCCGATGCCATCTTGCTAACACACACTTAAGAGTACTTTACATGCTACGACATCGCTAGCGATCTCGTTAGCGATGTGAAATTCTAGATCGCAAGTCCGATCTTTCGAGATCGCACATGCGTAAAATGACCTATGTGCGACCTCGAAAGTTCGCACTTGCGATCTAGAATTTCACATCGCTAACGAGATCGCTAGTGATGTCGCAGCATGTAAAGTACCCTTTAGTTTTTTTCCATTCTAAACTCTTTTCTATCTTAACAGCTATTCTTGATATTGCTATCCTAAATGCTAATAATTCGAAGGCCGTGTGCACACGTCGAGTATATGGCGAGTTTTTTTCCTCAGTATTTGTAAGCACAAGAGTGGGTAAAAAATGTACAATGTGCCTGTGTATCTATTATACATTTCCTGATTGTTCCACTCCTGGTTTTGGCTTACAAATACCGAGGTAAAACACTGACCAAATGCTCAACGTGCACATGTGACCTAAAGGCTGCTTTACACCTTACACTTTCGCATACGATATCGTATGCGATGTGACCCGCCCCCATCGTATGTGCGGCACGTTCAATTTGTTGACCGTGTCGCACAAACGATTATTTCTCGTCACACGTACTTAACTTCCATATGACCTTGATGTGGGCGGCGAACATCCACTTCCTGGAGTGGGAGGGACGTTCGACGTCACAGCGACGTCACGTGGCAGCCGACCAATAGAAGCGGAGGGGCGGAGATGAGCGGGACGTAAACATCTAGCCCACGTCCTTCCTTCCGCATTGCCGGCGGGAGCCGCGGGACGCAGGTAAGATATTCATCTTCCCGGGGTGTCACACACAGCGATGTGTGCTACCTCGGGAACATTGAACAACCTGACGTTCAATTTTTAGTAATTGAACGGCGTGCATGCGATCAACGTTTTGACGTTCAATCGCAATGGTACGGAGGTATCACACGCTACAATGTAACTAACGATGCCGGATGTGCGTCACTTGCAACGTGACCCCGCCGACACATCGTTAGATAAATTGTAGCGCGTAAAGCCCGCTTAAGTCTTCTACCTTCAATGTTTTCATACCTGAAGCTGACATTTTTATCTTAGTCTACCTACTCTTTTCAATGATCTACCACTATCTTTTTACAGTAACTCCTATACTTCACTTTGTTTCCACTCTTAACATACATTTGATTTACATTGACTTCTTTCTGTCTTGCTAGAATTAATGCTATGAAAATTAATCCTTTTGATTTTAATGTTTTGGTTTTTTTATTTTGATTTTAATTTACCTCCATTTTTTGTGGCTGCTGGATTTCCTGCTACTCGCCCTCTTTTGTCCCCTGCCTGTTACTGTCTCTACATATTTCTTATATCTCAAGCCAAGTATCTCACATCTTATATACGGAAGTTCAGTTGTCCAAAAATTCCCTATTGCACCTTGACATTAACAAACGGAATGATAGCCTCAGAGTCCCCAATATCTCAAGCTATCTGGCAGCGCAACTCTCTACATTACACCCCACCACTTATATGCGCCATCGTAGAAATCCCCAATGTATCTCCATTTCCAATAAACCCTCCATTGTGGACACCCCAGGGTTCAAACCTTCTCCACTGAGATTGGTATTGCTCTACTCCCTTTAGCTGTGGGATGCAGTTAAATTCTAGGGCAAATTTGTCACTCACCCACCTTTTCCCCTTCAGTCTGTCTAGCACAATAGGACCTTCCCACCAGTTACAGATGACCTTCCTTCTTTCTAATGCTTGCGACTAAAATACTATGAGTAAGCTCATCAATCTTTCTCGGGTTCAGGCTCTGTTTCTTTTGAAGTACTGAGAGTAAAATACTTGATTCCTCCCTTAGGCTATGTGCGCACTGGGAAATGAAATTTCCTTGCGTAAATTCCGCAGGCTCTCAAAGATTACCGCACCCGCGGTAAAAAACCGCGGGAAACCGCACCCGAAAACCGCATGCGGTTTGCCGCGGTTTGCTGCGGTTTTACCGCGGTATTGTTCGCGGTATTGCCGCGGTTTTGCCGCGTGCGGGTTGGGATGTGCTTTATTGCATTCAATGCAATAAAGCACATTGAAGAAAAAAAAAATACATTTAATTCTGATAGTAGATAGACAGAAGAATAGATAGAGGGATAGATAGATAGACAGATAGATAGACGGATAGATAGAGGACAGATCGCTGCATTTCCCACGGTCGGCAGTGAGTTCACATTACCGGCCGTGGGAAATGACCGGTAATTACCTCTGCTGTCTGCTGCATTCAGTGCTGTGTCTGACAGTCGCGGCTGGATGTGAGCAGCGCAGGACGTCAGACCTGTGGATTACGCCGGAGCTTTGGTGCGGGAGGGGTTAATAAAATGGTGAACGAGGCTTGTTTGTTTTATTTAAAATAAAGGATTTTTCGGTGTCTGTGTTTTATTCACTTTACTTATGGGTTGATCATGTCAGCTGTCACATAGACGCTGCCATGATCAAGCCTGGAGTTAATGGCGGTGGTCCCCCACCACCATTAACCCCTTGTATTACCTTGCCACCACTGCTACACAGTGGCAAGAAGAGCCGAGGACACTCCGGTAGTGCCGCATAATGCATGCGACAGTGCCGAGGCAGCTGCGGCTGATATTCTCGGCTGCGGGAGGGGGAGTGAGGCGGGGCACATTATCCCTGCCCCTCTCCCTCCTCAGCCTGAGAATACCGGGCCGCCGCTGTGTGCTTACCTTGGCTGGAAGGTAAATATGCAGCGGAGCCCACGTTCTTTGTTTTCTATATTTCCGTTTTCTTTCTATGTGTGTTCTATGTGTCTGTGATGTGTCTGTGTGTGTGTGATCTGTGTGTCTTTACTCTGCACGGCTTCCTCTTCCTGTAATGACATCACTTCCCTGCAAAACCGCAGACAAGCGATGCACATTACCGGAGGTAAACCGCGAAATACCGCAGGGAATAACGCAGGAAAACGCAGTGAACCGCACAGAATTTGCTTCCTGCGTTATTCCCTGCGGGATTTCATGATTAACATTGGAGTCAATGGAGTGAAATCCCGCAGCGATGTGCAGAAAAGAAGTGACATGCACTTGTTTTTGCTGCGGGATTCCCGCAGCAAAACATGCAGCTCTCAAATTCCGCCCAGTGCGCACAGGATTTTTTTTCTCCATAGGATTTGCTGGTGATTCACTGCAGAGATGTTATGAACATTTTCTGCAGCGAAACATGCAGCAAATCCGCGAAAAATCCGCGGCAAAATCCGGTAAGTGCGCACATAGCCTTAGAGTACTTCAGATTTATGCAAATGTTTTTTTGTCAAGATCCTGGCCTGGTTTGGATTCTATATCCTTTTACATCATTTGAACGTATTTTCCAATCATCCCTACACTCTAGAAGCCTTATTTCTGCAGCATCTCTTAATTAAACCTTATACAGCTATGTATGTAAATGTGAGGCAGATTTAGTTAGTACATGGGTTTGATTGTCCTGGGGAGATGTGTGGGACATTATTTCTTTCCCTTGCACAAAATTCAAATGCGATGGAATGTTCTGATGTGCTGATTCATGGTTCCTTCACATTCAATCCCTGGTTACCCAGCCAATTGTTTTAGGGAGTGCCTCAAGAGGTGATATGTCGTGCATCTGGTAGACCAGTCCTTGGATATCACACTCTCAATCTTGCGTATACAAACTGTACTTTGTTTTCCTCATTGTACTATCCTGGGAAGCATTATTACAACACATATCATCCATGTTCACCAGGACTTAGGCGCCATTCACACGTTCATTATGATACGTACTGCAGACACGTTCACATGCATACTCATTAAAATCTGTGTTGCATTTCGCACCTTCGTGTTTTCACACAGACCGTCTGTCCGTGTTAGCTACATGTGTGTCAGTGTGGTCCACAGGGGACATGTCCATTTTTTAGCATCAGCATGGAATTCAAAGACAAATAAAAGTCTATGGGTCCTGAAAAAACACACAGAGCACATGGATGACATTCGTGTGGCATCTGTGTGCCATCCAAGTTTGACTTTTTATGTATTAAAGGTGTGCAAAGATAATAGATTGAAAGAGATAAGTGATAGATGGATGGAGAGAGAGAGAGATAATGATTGATAGCTAATAGATACATATTTTACAGCTATTAGCCATATAAATAAATTGGAAAAAATGACTTGGGTTCCCCCCATTTTTGATAACCAGAAATTTAGATTTTGACTCCTGTCATTTTTCTGCACCTACATTTTTATGTTTTCTTGTTTAATATCAGTCAGTTCATTGTGGCTAAAGTACATGTGGCTGTCGGGAAACAATGGGAAGTTATGGGCCAATTCATCAAAGTGTTTTTGCTAGAAAGCTAAATTAAAACACTTGAGAAAAGTTGTGCGCGATAGATATTGGGCACAAATGTTGCACCTTTTGTCCTTTTAACACCAGTCTAAAGTGGCTTTGCCAACATGGAGCTGGGCATGAGCAGGACGGAGCGTGGCTATGCTCATCTGTCAAATTAATGAAAGTCTTATGCCAGAAGAGCGGTGCATACCACTGAGAAGATGCGCCAGATTCATTAAGTGTTGTGCGCCACGGCACATAGTACGCCAGCAAGCCCTACATTAGGACTGGCGTGTGCAGCAACATTCTTAATTAATTGGCTTCTTGGAGTGAATATGGCAAGCTTTCTATTTCTTATTTCTAATAAATAGTGATATCGAAGACAAAAATTGGTAAATTTTTAAAAATCTATTTACCGTAAAAACCTGATTTAAACAATCGTTCATGGTCTGTTAACTTTTTTTTCTTTTTAAATGTTTTTTTTATGGGTTTAATCTCCACTTTCTAACATTGTGAAGTATGATTCTGCTATAAAAAGTTTATCGTTTTGTGTTTTTTAGCTGTCTTTTCTAGATCCAGTCCTTTAAACTACGCCGGCACTGAGATCAGATCGGATTCACACAGTTGTGGGTTTTTTTTCAGTAAGGTACAGCTTGTAATTGAATTTCTTTCTGCATCCCTGTGTAGCTGAAAGTTGTAAGGATGCGCAGACTGTGAAGATTAAAGAAGAACCCATGGAGGTTGACATCCCTGACTCTTCCGTCTCCCCCAGACAAAACATTGGTTACAGCACTTTATTAAGGCAAGAAAAAAACGAGCACTTGCAGAAGATGCCAGAGTGCAGAGTTATTCCCGAGGGAAACCTGTTCAGCCAAGACATCTCTGTGAAGATGGCTTCAGAACTCCTCTTCAAATTGTCCGGTAATATAGCAATTTATAGTGGCGTTTTTAATGTCAGACTCCTGAAATCTTGATATATTTGATTCTGATGACATATAGCAGTGTGCTGAGTCAGAATATACCTGCTTGGTGCCCAGTCGTACAATTGTGTAGTGAATGTTAACATAATAGATCAGAATCATCAGTACAAATTGACGGACTAAATCTGTGATACAACACAACATCGATGATTGTGTCCAACACATCCGGTAAGAGACAAGATTAACAGTAATAGCAAAATCCTTGGAGACACAAAAGAGAACTATATTGTCTGTATAATAGATCTGTGTACAGGTAAGTTGATGTATATGGTTATATGGTTATTTAAAGGGATTCCCTTGATCCCAATTTGCAAATTCCCAGTGGCCAGTCTCCATAGGATTTGCTTGAAAGCTTGCTACAAATACCCTCTGTACAGAAATAAAACAAAGCAAGCATATTCCATGGGCATTAAAGGGAATTTGTCACCAGGTTCTTTCTACATTATGCTGCTCTTAGATGAGATAGAGACAGATCCCCTGATTCCAGTGATGTGTCACTTACTGAGCGGTTTGCTGTAATTTTGATATCAATGTTTTCTCTGCTGCAGATCTAGCAGTTATGCAGAGCTCATGAATATGCTGGACTACCTATAGCACACCAAGTAGTCCACTAATCAGAATCTACTGCTGATTAACTGATTTATCACAACTATACTAAGCAACCCAGTAAGTGACATACTGCTGGAATCAGGATCTCTGCCCTTACATTATGCTGCTGTCAGATTAGGTGGCAAAAACTGGTGACAGATTACCTGTAAAGTCCAGGTGGGTAGTGAGTATGCCACAACCAATAAATCTGCAATGAATCTTAAAAATAATCTGTCACCAGATTTTTGCTACCCAATCTGAGAGTAGGGGCAGAGACCCAGATTCTAGTGATGTGTCACTTCCTGGGCTGAGTGTTTATCTGCTGCAGGCCTATCAGTTCTCTGAATAATGAGCTCTGCTTAAGCCATCCACATAACTGTTTGACAACTTTCTTTGTACACTGTGTATAGACAGAAAATATAAATCAATGGTGGTGACGGGGTTATACAGAGCTCATAAATAAATGGCATTAGGTTTACTAGTCCTCTAGTAATAATCTCCTGCTGATAAAATAGTGATTTTATCAAAATTACAGCAAGCAGCCCAGTAAGTGACACATGGCTGGAATTAGGGTCTCTGTTTACATTATACTGCTCAGATTAGGTTCAAAACACCTGGTGACAAATTCCCTTTAAGGAGGTTATATTGGGTGTGAATTTGTAAATAAGGTGTGGGACATTTTTTTTGTAGCAAGCAAGCATCTCCTTTCTACAAAATACCCCATTCTTGTATATTTGCATTTCAGACCTGCTTTTTAATATTCTGCTCATTTGACTAAAGAAGGTGTTTCCAATAGATGATGATATATGCAGATTTTCAGTTTCTACAGGTATCACATACTTTTTTAGGTCTGAGCTTTGCATTTAAGGCAGGCGAAAAAATAATTTAGGACATTGCATTACATTATAGTCTAGTTAATTGTTTCCCTATATACATGGCTTGTACGGTTACTGAAAATATAACTTTTAATCCTGAAGCGGTGTTCCGGAGCATAGTCATTATCACCTATCCATAAGTTATGTGATAACTTGTTGATGGATGGGTGTCTGACTGATGGGATCCTCACCAATCTAGAAAAAATTAATAAGGTCTTCCTACAGGATTACCCATTTACTTGGTAATATATAATAAGTAGAATATAGCAAAAAGAAAACAAACAATCTCCATGGATAGACCCAGTGATACTCCAAATTAGAGGTGATCATCGCATGTTGCCTAGGCAAGTAGTCCATGTTTTAGACCCTAAGGGGTACTTCACACACAGCGAGATCGCTACTGAGATCGCTGCTGAGTCATGGTTTTTGTGACGGACCAGTGACCTCATCAGCGATCTCGCTGTGTGTGACACTGAGCAGTGATCTGGCCCCTGCTGTGAAATCACTGCTTGTTACACACAGTTCTGGTTCATTTTTTTGACGTTGCTCTCCCGCTGTTAAGCACACATCGCTGTGTGTAACAGCGAGAGAGCAACGATCTGAACGTGCAGGGAGCCAGCTTCTGGCAGCCTGCGGTAAGCTGTAACTAAGGTAAATATCGGGTAACCAAGGGAAGCCCTATCTTGGTTACCCGATATTTACATTAGTTACTAGCACCGCCGCTCTCACACTGCCAGTGCTGGCTCCCTGCACATGTAGCTGCAGTACAGATCGGGTAAATAAGCACAGCGGTTTGCTTATTAACCCGATGTGTACTGTGTCTAGGAGTGCAGGGAGCCGGCGCAAGCGGTGTGCACTGGTAACAAAGGTAAATATCGGGTAACAAGCGCTTGGTTACCCGATGTTTACCGTGGTTACCAGTGTCCGCAGCTTCCAGACGCCAGCTCCCTGCAAGCGCAGCATCGCTTCCACATCGCTGGGGGCTGGTCACTGGTCGCTGGTGAGATCTGCCTGTTTGACAGCTCACCAGCGACCATGTAGCGACGCAGCAGCGATCCTGACCAGGTCAGATCGCTGGTGGGATTGCTGCTGCATTGCTAAAGTGTGACGGTACCCTAAGGTACCCTCAGAATTAATTACATGACCACCCTGACAAGTGACCTTATGGTGGAACCTTGCCCTTAGGTACCACACTTATCCCTTGCTTACAGTTTATCATCCACATATCCTTAGAAACTAATGGCGATCCACAGAAGAGTCTGATTTAGCTTCAGACAAAACGCGTAGGATTACGTATAAGGCACCAAATCTAATTGCATCTAACATGGAGCAGCTTATTCCAGGGCAGTCACTATATTTTTTCTGCAAATATAGGCTGTACTTATTAGGGTCCCTTGCTTACCCTTCTGGACTGACTGTTTTGAATATAGATGGATGACTGTGCCCCAGAAAGCATCAATATAAACTGTGTTTTTGTTGTTTTTTTTGTTGTTGTTAATGTTGTTGTTTTATATGGGCTATATGTTAAAGGGACCACCAGTGAGCCCTTATATATACAGTATTCTAGAATACTGTATATAAGAGTCCAGACCGCTCTGTATAACGTAAAAAAAGACCTTTATTATACTCACCTGGGGGGTGATCTGGTCCGATGGGTATTGCTGGTCGTGGGTGGGTCCGGTGCCTCCTCTTTGCTGCAATCGCCATCCTACTTCTTCCCAGCCCAGTGTGGATGACTCATCCTACGTCATCCACACAGGCTGGCATTGTGCTCCTGCGCAGGCGCACTTTGACCTGCCTGCTGAGGGCAGATCAAACATTGTAGTGCGCATGCACAGGCGGTTTTGACCTTTCCTCGCATCTGCGCATTACAGTACTCTGATCTGCCCTCAGCAGGGCTGATCAAAGTGTGCCTATGCAGGACCACAATGCCGGCCTGTGTGGAAGATATAGGACGCGTCATCCACACTGGGTCGGGAAGAAGGAGAACAGCGATCGCAGCAGAGAGGAAGCACCGGACCCGCAACCATCAACACCCATTGGACTGGATCACCACCTAGATGAATATAATAAAGGTGTTTTTTTATGTTATACAGAGCGACCTGGGCTCTTATATACAGTATTCTGGAATGCTGTATATAAGGGCTCACTGGTGGTGACCGCAGCTCATAAAGGAAAAACCTGGTGACAGGTTCCCTTTAAAAACTAAGGTTCATGATAGATTTGAAGGAACTTTCCTAGAGGTATAGTGATGTATGAATAAGATGATTAATGGTATGGTAGCAACATCAATTAGAGCTTATGGTACTAATATATTTAGAGATTAACTGATACCACAGAAGTTGCCAAAAAAATTGTAACTCTTTGTGTCTTATATTACAGAGAAAGTCAGCAAAGAAAATAATCATAAGTCAAACATTATCAGAACAACCAGGTAATTGCTTAATTTCCACATAAAATATCCCATAATCCCCAAAATATAATATACGTATATATAAATATAATCCTATCACAAAAGTGAATACGCCCTTCACATTTTTGTAAATATTTTTTGCCATGGGACAACACAGAAGATATGATGCTTGTATAACCGTGTATTTGGTGGGCCCTCTAAATAACTCAACACAGCCATTAATGTCTAAGCGCTCAAAACAAAAGAAAGTAAACCCCTAAGTGAAAATGGCCAAATTGTGCCCAAAGTATCAATATTTTGTATGGCCACTGTTATTTTTAAGCACGGCCATAAATCCTTGGGAATGGAGTTCACTAGAGCTTCACCGGAGCCACTGGAATCCTCTTCCACTCCTCCATGCCGACATCGCAGAGCTGGTGAATGTTACAGAATTTGTGCTCCTCCGTTTGAGGATGCACACAGATGGCCAGTCCAGCACCTTTACCCTCAGTTTCCTTTGCAAGGCAGTGATAGTTTTGAAGGTGTGTTTGGCTTTGTTATGTTTGAATGTTGCCCTGCGGGTGAGCATCTGAAGGGAGGGGATCATGCTTTGCTTCAGTATGTTACAGTACATGTTGGCATTCATGGTTCCCTCTATGAACTTTTGCTCCCTACAGCAGGCAGCACTCATGTAGCCCCAAACCATGACACTCTCATCACCATGCTTGACTATAGGCAAGAAACACTTATCTTTGTACTCCTTACTTGGTTGCCTCTACACACGCTTGACACCATCTGAACCGAATCAGTTTATCTTGGTCTCATCAGACCACAGGAAATGGTAGTAATCTATGTCCTTAGTCTGTTTGTCTTTAGCAAACTGTTTGCAGGCTTTCTTAGGCATCATATTTAGAAGAGGCTTCCTCCTGGGATGACAGCTGTGCAGACCAATTTGATGCAGTGTGTGGCGTTTCATCTGAGCACTGACAGGCTGACCCCTACCCCTTTAACCTCTGCATATGACGCTGAGTATGTGCTCAACTTCTTCGGTCGACCATGGTGAGGCCTGTTCTGAGCGGAACCGGTCTTATTAAACCGCTGTATGGCCTTGACCACCGTGCTGCAGCTCAGTTTCAGGGTGTTGGCAAGCTTCTCATAACATAGGTCATCTTTATGTAGAGCAACAATTCATTTTTCCTGATCCTCAGAGAGTTCTTTCCCATGAGGTGCCATGTCGAACTTCCAGTGACCAATATGAGAGTATGTGCGTGTTGACACTAAATTTAACACAGCTGCCCCCATTCACACCTGAGACCTTGTAACAATAATGAGTCGTATGACGCCAGCGAGGGAAAATGACTAATTGGGCACAATTTGACCATTTACACTTAGGCTGTGTGCCCACGTGTGCGTATTGCATGCAGTTACGCTGTGTATTGCACTGCAGCATAACTGCATGCGTCCTGCGTCCCCTGCACAATCTATGAAGATTGTGCATGATCCATTCCCACGTTGCGTTTTAGAACGCAGCGATTTGTATGCTGCCAAATCGCTGCGTTCTAAAAAGCAACATGTCACTTCTTTTCTGCGCTTTGCATGCTGTCTCCATGCTGTCTATAGGGAGAGGCAGCATCCAGAGCGCACAAATTCTGCAGTCACCAAAGTTTAAGAACGGAGCTCTTCAGCTGCGCTCTGAAGCGCACATGCAGTGACAAAACGCTGCGGTGCAGAGCGCACACACGTGGGCACACATAGCCTTAGGGTTGTACTCACTTATGTTGTCAGCGGTTTAGACATTAATGGCTGTATGTTGACTTATTTAGAGGGCACACCATATGTACACTGTCATACAAGCTGTACACTGACTACTTTACATTGTATCAAAGTGTCATATCTTCAGTGTTGTCCCATGAAAAGATAAAATAAAATATTTACACAAATGTGAGATATGTACATACTTCTGTGATGGAGAAATATATACGTGTGTGTATATGTGTGTATATGTATGTATATATATATATATATATATATATATATATATATATATATATATATATATATATATATATATAATGTGTGTGTGTGTGTGTGTGTGTGTGTGTATGTGTACACACATACACAGCTCTGGCAAAAATTAAGAGACCGCTGCACAGTTTTTGAAAATCATCATGTGTGACAACCATTCCGTTCCAGTGTCAGTTGAATTCCAACCAGAATGCACCTCACCTCACCTCTACCTAATGTGTTTCTGTTTAGGTGGTCACCTGAACCAAATCTTATTTATCGAGGGAAAGTATAAAAAACACTGCCGTGGTCTTTACAATCCTCTTGCAATAGGATAAGCTGGATGGCAAAACAAGTGCTAGTAATATCCTAAAAGTAATAGGAATGAAAAAATAACTCAACCATGCCAAAGGAGTTTAACCCCTTCACGACCATGGACGGATATATCCGTCATGGAGCGTGTCCCGTTAAGCCCCGCCCCCTGCCGCAGGCAGGCGGCGGCGGTTGGCACACATATCAGCTGTTTTCAACAGCTGACATGTTTGCCTGCATGTTGCGAGTGGAATCGCTTCCACTCGCAACATTTAACCCCTTAAATCTCGCTGCCAAAGTCTGGCAGCGAGATCTATATGCGCGCGGCCATGATTTTTACTTACCACCGCCCCCACCGGAAGTCACGTGCGTGATCACATGACTTTCGGTGGTTGCCATCGTAGCACAGGGTCATGTGATGACGCCTGCAGCTATGAAGTTTCACTTTCGTTTTCCCTCGGCCGAGAGCAGAGAGAAACAGGAAGTGACTGAATTTGCTGTTTATAGCTGTGATCAGCAGATAGATAAGAGCGATCGGATTGCTGATCGCTATAGCCCCCTAGGGGGACTAGTAAAATAAAAAAAAAAAAAAAAGTTTTAAAAAATAAAAAAAAAAATTAAAAGTTCAAATCACCCCCCTTTCACCCCATTGAAAATTAAAGGGTTAAAAAATAAATAAATATACACACATTTGGTATCGCCGCGTTCAGAAATGCCCGATCTATCAAAATATAGAATCAATTAATCTGATTGGTAAACGGCGTAGTGGCAAAAAAATTCCAAATGCCAAAATTAGGTTTTTTTGTTGCCGCAAGTTTTACGCAAAATGCAATAACAGGCGATCAAAACGTAGCATCTGCGCAAAAATGGTACCATTAGAAACGACAGCTCGAGACGCAAAAAATAAGCCGTCACTAAGCCATAGATCCAGAAAAATGAGAACGCTACGTGTTTCGGAAAATGGCGCAATATGTGCGCCACTTTTATTGGACAAGCTTGTGAATTTTTTTTAACCCCTTAGATACAAGTAATCCTATACATGTTTGGTGTCTACAAACTCGCACCGACCTCAGGCATCATACCCACACATCAGTTTTACCATATAGTGAACACCGTGAATAAAACATCCCAAAAACTATTGTGCCATCACACTTTTTTTGCAGTTTTTCCACACTTGGAATTTTTTTGCTGTTTTCCAGTACACCATATGGTAAAACGTATGGTTTCATTTAAAAGTACAACTTGTCCCGCAAAAAACAAGCCCTCATATGGCAAGATTGACGGAAAAATAAAAAAGTTACGGCTCTCGGAAGAAGGGGAGCAAAAACCAAAAACGCAAAAACGGAAAGTGCCCCAGGGCTGAAGGGGTTAAAAGAAAAGTCTTGAGTGAGGAAAAGAAGGGTTCAATTCTGGATTTACTAGCAGAGGGATACAGTGAGTGTCATGTTAACTCCATCCTTAAAATTTCTAAGACGGCAGTCCATTACAACAAGGTCAAGCAGCAGACATTCGTGACAACAAAGCTACAGACCAGCAGAGGGCGAAAGCGACTCTCAACTGACCGTCATCTTATTTGAATGTCGCTCAGCAAACACAGGATGACATCAAGTGACCTTCAAAAGGAATGGCAAATGGCAGCTGGGGTGAAGTGCATGGCAAGAACAGTTCGTAACAGGCTCCTAGAGTCAAGGCTCAAGTCACCTTTCATAAATGAGAAGCAAAGGAGAGCCAGGCTGAAGTTTGGCAAATTACATAAGGATTGGACCATAGAGGACTGGAGTAAGGTACACTTCTCTGATGAGTCTAATTTTCAGCTTTGCCCCACACCTGGCGTACAAGCCAGTGTTTTGCACTCATAGTGAAATTTTTTGGAGGATCGTGATGATCTGGGAATGCTTCAGTGAATTAAACTTTGTGAAGGACGTATGAATCAAGCCGCATACAACATTATCCTGGAAAAACAGTTACTTCCTTCTGCTCAGGCAATGTTCCCCAATTCTGAGGACTGGTTTATCCAGCAGGACAGTGTGCCATGCCACACAGCAAGGTGAAGCAATGTATGGATGAAGGACCACCACATCAAAACCCTGTTATGCCAGCCCAATCACCAGACCTGAACCCCATTGAAAACCTCTGGAATATAATCGAGAGGAAGATGTATAGTCACAAGCCATCAAACAAAGAAGAACTGCTTACATTTTTGCACCAGGAGTGGTATAAGGTCATCCAAAAGAAGTCTGAAAGACTGGTGGAAGACATGCGAAGACACATGAACGCTGTGATTAAAAATCATGGTTATTGCACAAAATATTGATTTCTGAACTCTTCCGGAGTTAAAACATTAGTATTGTTGTTTCTAAATGATTATGAACTTGTTTTCTTTGCATTATTTGTGGTCTGAAAGCAATGCATTGTTTTTGTTATTTCATTTTTAGAAAATAAATACAAAATTTATTGCTTGGAAATTCGGAGACATGTTAACAGTAGTTTATAGAATAAAAGAACAATTCATATTTTACTCAAAAATATACCTATAAAGAGAAAAATCAGAAAAACTGACAATTTTGCAGTGGTCTCTTAATTTTTGCCAGAGCTGTATATAAAAACACATTTAATTGAAAAGGTGGCCTTTGGTGTTCTACACATGCGGTGGATTTGCAGTGGCTTTCCCATGCAGATAACCTGGGTGGAAAGTGTGCTGCATATCACAGTAGCTGCTTTTTTGATGGGATTTTACAAAATCTCATCCACACCCTGCAGAGAAAATCTGCAACGTAAAGTGACCGACAGTGCAGATTTGATATCAATTTATGCTGAAGTTTCACCTTATGAATTGCTACAGGAAAAATGTACAGCAAATATGCCAGTTCCTGAATGAAATTCACTATTCTTTGCTGCTGCTGTTTTTTCATTGTATATAATCCACAGCAGATATGACCCATGGGACCATACCTTAAGTTTATGTGCACGTAAAAGCTCCACTTAAGATGAACATAGTGCACAGCAAAGACAAAGTCATATTGCTGTGTATCTGTTCCATCTTATGTCACTTCTTTTAAACACTTCTGGATTTGGAAACACTGAAGCACATAAAAGAAGTGACCTGTTCATTCTTCAGGTTCTGCTCTCTGTACTTAAGGCCTAAGCCACACGGCATGAAAATCGGAGCGAGTGGAATGCAATGTTTTATCGCATTCCACTCGGATCCAATATTAGCCTATGTGCCAGCACCCATGAGCGATTATTTGATCAAACCGAGAAAACAATCGCAACATGCTGCAATTGTAATGCTAGTCTTGTTTCTCTCGCACCCATTCAAGTCTATGGGGCGAGAGAAAAATCGCACTTCACTTGCAGTACACCGGTGTACTGCGATTGCAGAGCAAGAATGGCAATGGCCGGCAACGGAGGAGAGAGGGAGATAAATCCCTCCCCTCCTCAGCGCTGGCCCGCCCCTCCTCGTGCCAGCCCGCCCCTCCTCGTGCCGGCCCGCCCCCCGCAGCTGTGGTCTGATCGCATGATCGGACCTCAGTCGCAGTGACAATCGCATGACACTCGGCTCCTGCTGTGCTGCCAGCGTGAGCCGAGTATCATACGAGGATCGCAGTAGATCCCTGTGTGGCCCTGGCCTAACAGTATAACATGAAAGGCACTGTCAGTGGAGCCGCCATAATGTTGGCACCCCAGGAACACGACCACTGGCGTTCTCCTGAAGTGGCTTCACTGGGGTAACTCGCCAGCTTTTAGGTGTGTTTAGTTTAGCTACTGTATGTCCGGTTTCTGATTTAAGCACTAATACGCAGTTTACCGTCCTATAAACGTAAAATAAAGAAAATATTTACTGTGATATATACTTAATGATTTCCATAACTAAAAATACAGCAGTAATTCGACATTAGACATCTATACAATTGTTACAACTTGCCAGTTATTTGTGCACTAATTAGATTTTTTACTTTTTAGCCCATTTTTTTCAGAAGATAAATTTAGACAATCACCCTTCACTTCTAAAGATGTCCCAAAAAGTGATCAATCTCCTCAAGGGAGGTCATCATTGCCAGGTAGGATTGAAACCTAAGCATGTCTTTATCTGGATGTCTTGCTATAAATTGTTGTTGCTAAGGCCCGGGGTCCTACGAATGGATGAAAGCTTGGAGTGATTTTCATCCAGGAGAGTAACCAATCCGTTTGGTATTCTATATGTCATGTGAGTGCAATGAGAGAGTGCTATCATTTTCTCGCTTGTCATCCGTATGACATCCGTTTTTTGTCGCAACCAAAAACTTGCATTGGCTAGTCTTGTCCAATTTACGCATCCACTCGCAATATGAGATTTTTCTCATACTGAATACAGATGACAAAAAAAAATCTCAGATCTGCTCTACCGCATTGACTAACATTGGTCTGCGTGCAATGAGAGATTTTCTTGCATTTCATTTGTCCAATTTATACGCTTGTGTGAGCGAGGCCTGATATTCGTTTAGATCACTTAACCCCATCACCTTGAGCCTGTTTTCACCTTCCTGACCAAGCAAATGTTTTCATTTCTGACCACTGTGACTTTGTGGTAATAATTCTGGAACTCTTCAATATATTCCAGTGATTCTGAGATTGTTTGTTTTTTTTTCGTGACACCTTGTACTTCATGTTAGTGGTAAAGTTTGGTCAATATGAATTGCATTTATTTATGGAAATATCAAAAAATTTACAAATTTTAAAGTTTGTAATTTTTATGTCCTTAAATCAGATAGTTATATCACGCAAAATAGTAAATAACATTCACCACATGTCTACTTTACATCAGCACCATTTTTGAAAAATACATTTTTTTGGGGAGGGGGATTTAGGTTTAAAAGTTTTTTCTAATTTTCTAACAACATTTACAAAACCATTTGTTTAGGAACCTCATCACTTTTGAAGTGACTTTGAAAGGTTGATGGGACATAACATACCCAAAAGTGACACCAATTTAAAACCTGCACCCCTCAAACTGCTCAAAAGAACATTTCAACAAGTTTATTAACCCTATAGGTGCTTCACAGTAATTAAAGGAATGTGGAAGGAAAAAAATGAAAATTTTACCCTTTTTCCCACAAAAATATTGCTTAATTTTGCATTTTCCCAAGGGACTGTACAATTTCTTGTGCAATTTCTCCTCAATACAGCGATACCCTGTATTTGGCGGAAAAATACTGTTTAGGCACACAGCAGGGCTCAGAAGGGAATGAGCACCATTTAACTTTAGGAGCCCAAAATTGGCTGGAATAGACAACGGATGCCATGTCGCATTTGCAGAGCCCCTGATGTGCCTAAACAGCGGAAACCCCCCCCCCAACATGTGATCTCATTTTGGAAACTATACACCTACTGAATTATGATTATACTTTTTAACATCCACTCCACCATCATGATATAACCAATTTACACTCAATATATATTATATTAGTGGTGCGTGGTACATAGGGACCATGGATAAATCGCACAGCGTACAAAAACAACAGAAAAAGGAAGCGATCAGACATCCGATGCAATTTGAAAATATATATTTATTGGTACAAGTGCAAGACACCACCGTTGTATGCCCCTCTGTGTATACCTACTGAATTATATCTAGAGGTGTGGTAAGCACCTTGAGTCCGCAGATGCTTCACAGTATTTTATAATATTCAACCGTGAAAATAAATCACATATTTACCACAAAAATGTTGCATTTTCTGCAAATTTTTCATTTTCACAAGGATATTAAGAGAAAATGGACCATATAATTTGTTGTGCAGTTTTTCCTCAATACGCCGACACCCCATATATCTACTTTCAATGCAAAGCTAGGAAGGGAAGGAGCGCCATACTGGTGTGCAGATTTTGCTGAAATGGTTTAGGGTGCCTTGTCAAATTGGCAGAGCCCTTGAGCTGCTAGAAAACAAAAAACCTCTATAAGTGAGCCCACTTTACAAAGTACACACCTCAATGATTTCATCTTGGGAGCAGTGATCTTATTGACACCACAGAATGTTATACTATTGGACGATGAAGAAAAAATAATTTAATTTTTACACAGTTCATCAAGCGTTTAAAGTGATAAGACAGCTTTATTCCTTGGGTCAGTGTGATTACAGCAATATCAGATTTATATCTTTTATATATATATATATATAGATATGTTACTATCCCACACTAAAAAACGCTTTCATTAGAAAGAAAAGTTTTTACATCACTATATTTTGAGAGCCATAATTTTTCTATCTTTCAGCTGTCAGGGCTTATTTTTTGCGAGATGAAATGCTGTTTTTATGGCCCATAATGTTTTTAGATCATTTTCTATTTTGATTTTTGGGAGACAGAATGGACATGAAACAGCAATTCAGGAATTGTTTTTGTTTTTTTTACACTGATGCCACAATTATTTAATTTTTTTTATGTTCTGCCGCTTTAACACAATAAAAATAATTTTGTAGAAAAAAGAATTATTTTTGCATTGCTCTACTTGAAGAGCTATAGCTTTTTTATTTTTCACCTGACTGAGCGTAGTGGGGGCTTGTTTTCTGTGGGACAAAATAACGTTTTTAGTAATAGCATTTTAATTTACATCTCATTTTTTTTTTGTATTTTATTAAATGTGTTACACTACAGTAATACCGTGTTTCCCAGAAAATAAGCCCAAGTTGTGATTCAATAATGAATTGTCTATGCAGCTAAAAAAGTTAAAGAATACAGCAGAACACTTTATTAAAGAAAGTAGACATCCCCAACAGCGAGAAGACAGACCCCACAGTCACACTCAGCAGACCCCGAACAGCTACAGGTGCCGACAGTTGATAGCATCTCCCACCGTGATCTGTGTCATTGTCAGGTCCGTCGCCGTTCCGCTCTCACCCACACATCGGGTCCAGTATTCCTCCACTCTCAAACACATCTGATCCCAGTAACATCACACACACAAACATCTGATGAAAACAGCGCTGGTTCCGACCGGCAGGGAGACTTTGGATGCCGTGGAATGCATCAAGGACCTGCTCCTCAATGCGTTCCACCACAGCTCCGCGATGCGTTCCACTGCAGGTCCTTGGTGTGTTCTACCACAGGTCCTCACATTCCACAATGTCCCAGTCCCCCTGCGGCTGCAAGAAGCACGGCATGTTCGGATGTATGTGTGATGTTGCAGCGATTGGATGTGTGTGTGTGGTGTGTGAGAGTGAAGGGATGCTGGCCGGAAGCAGGTGAGGACCTCTGTGGAACACATGAGGACCTTTTGGGAGCACCTGCTGTGTATCACAGAAGAACCTGAGAATGACACAGATGTCCGGGGTCTGGTAAATGTGACTCTCTTGGGTTTCTGCCTTTTTTGGGGGGGTAAACTTACCCCGACCCGTGTTTCTCAAAAAATTAAGCTTCACCCCTATTCTTCAAAAGGTGTATATAGATATATATTATATACTGTATATGGAGCTGCTCAGGTACACATATATATATATATTTTTTAAATTCTTTATTTAACCATAAACATGGAATCATTCCAAACTGAGTCAATTACTATACATTTCACATCCATTGTATGACATTTTTATAACAGACTAACTGTGACACATGAAAATTTCAACACTTTGACTCTTCCATGTTTATCAGAAATTTTTTGTAATACTGGAATACCAAGGTAAATTGAGAATAAGAGAAGAAAGAATCGAGTAAGAGAAGAAAGATTAGACAAGTGACGGATGGGGGGAATACAAAAATAGAAAAAAGGTGAGGGAAGAGGGAGACACTGGGACACGAACGGACACAAAGCAGGGATCCACCTTCTCAGAACACCTCCGTCCCACGGCATCAGTAGGCCCCCCCTCAATCAGGGGGTATCCATGTACCGTAGTCATTAGAGTATTTAAACTCGATCCAGGAAAACCATGTCTTGTGAAAGGCCTCATATCTGTCTTGGAGAGACGCCATAAGGTCCTCCATGTACAACAGTTCATTCACCCTGTTTGCCCACATTGACAATGTCGGTGGGGAAGAGGATCTCCACCTCAGAGGGATGCACGACCTGGCGGCCATCACCAGAAAGCTTAACAGAGACCCTTTGTATGCACGGACAGAGGACTCAGATAATTGGAGCAGGAAGAGTTCCAGGCCCAGGGTCTGCGTGTATCCAGACACATGCCTGATCACTCCCCGTACCCCCTCCCAAAACTGCTGTAACACTTGGCACTCTCAAAATATATGTAAGAAGTCTCCCTCCCCTGTACCACATCTCCAACAACTCGAGTCTACTGCTGGGAACATCCTGTGGAGTTTTGTTGGGACCCTATACCACCGGGAGATGCATTTGTAGTTGGCTTCTTGAAGTTTCGAACTAATAGATGTTTTGTGAGCGAGTGACATCACCTTGTTTCTCTGCGTGGCCGAAAGAGCGAGGCCCAGGTCCGACTCCCACTGCAAGAGGAACCTAGGAGGAGGCAGATCCGTGGAATTGTTTAGCATGGTATGTGAGATGGCCAATGAATGTCTAAGGACCCCCCCCCCTCCATGCATAACTTCTCAAATTCGGTGAGGGGTCTGTCATACTGACTATAGTCTGGTAGAGAACAGAGAAAATGTCGAAGCTGCATAGAACGCCACCAGCTCAGACCCGGTAATTCCGAAGTTCCTCCGTCGTTGGCCAATGCCCCCCAACTCCAATTTGGTGGGCGCGGAATCTATTTCGAGAAATCCACAGGCGGAACACCGGGTCAGAGAGACCCAGAGAGAAATCTTCGGAGCCAACGATCGGGGAAGGGGGAGAGGGTAAAGGAATTAGGGATCTCCGGACCACCTCTTGAGAACAACAAGATAGCATGGCGCCAATCGTGGGATGAGTCTTGAGTTCTGTGCCCGTTGGGGAAATCACCCATGGAAGCGCCGCCAGTGGAATATCCATGAAGCTCTGCTCCACCGACACCCAGGGTTTGGCGTTAGAGTGCCTGCACCAGTCTCCACCACTCTAAGTGAGTGGCTACGTAGTATGCCTTGAGATCCGGGAGACCCAGCCCATCCCGGGTTCTAGGTCTACACAACAGCGACCGCTCCAATCTCGCCGGCTTGTTTGCCCACAGGAATCGCGTTTGCATGGAAGAGACTTCTCTAAAGAAGGGCTTGGGGATCCCGATGGGCAAGGTCTGAAGGAGGTACAACAATCTTGGGAAGATATTCATCTTAAGGATCGCGGACCGTCCAAACCACGTAAATGTGCCTTTTGACCAGGTTTTACAATCTTCTTTAACTTTTTGGAGAAGAGGAGTAAAGTTCAACTTGAATAAGGAGCTCACATCGGCTGACAATTTGAGTACCATTGAAGATCAAAGGCTCCCCGCAGCTGCGAGACTACCCCTGAGGGGAGGTTAACGTGAATGTTTAATTGAGTAATTTTATTGTGAACTGAAGGGGAGACATAAAAGGAGATTTCAAGACCTCCTTCCAATCATCCCCCCCAATAGTGGGAATAAGGAGCTCCTACTTGTATTTCACCTACAGTGAAGTGGAACCAATATTTATTAATAACATGTATGTGCACAGGGCTGATATGAGATCTTTTAGTACTTATGACTTAAGAATATCTATCAGTTGGAAAGTAGATATGGTCACCACTACATTTTATGAATGCAATTGAAGATATCTAGAAAATGGTGATCTCTTTACATCATACTTATTTCTTAACTGATCGAAAGATAACAGTATATTCTGGCAATAAGGGTCGCCAAGTCAAACGTAGTTTTGAGTGGAAATGAAGAGGATGGGTGAGATACCAGAGATGGAAAATAACGGTTCTGCCATAGAGGTATGTTCACTATAACAAGGAAAATTTTACTCATTTCGCCTGTCTCCAGGCTAACCGCGCCAGCTATTCACTTTTTTTCGGTCGTATGATGAAAAAGCTTAGCTTTTTTTTTTTTTAACGGTGTTCATTGAAGGGGTTAAATATCTTGACTGTTATGTAGGTGTGGTTACTCTAGATGCGTTAATACCAAATGTGTATTTTTTTTGTTTATAAATGTTTTTACATTAATATATGTATTTATTGAGAAAATGCAGAAACAAGTGTTCCAGGCAGCACACAATTCAAGGTGCACGTGTCCGAGGAAGGCATCCACAATATAACTTGAGGACCGGCACTGCAAATCTTCTGGAATTTTTTAGATTTTATTCTCCATAAGTATACAGGCGTAAATAATTACGCGTTTTGGCTAATAGTGAGCCTTTTTCACATCTATGATGTGAAATAGGCTCACTATTAGCTCAAATGCGTAATTATTTACACCTGTATACTTATGGGGAATAAATTCTAAAAAATTCCAGAAGATTTGGAGTGCCGGTCCTTTGTTCAATTTATATGTATTTATTGGTATAAAATGCTTTCATTTTTTTTGTTCTTTATTTTGTAATTTTTTTTAAATATTTCTACATTTTTTTTTAACTTTTTTTTTTTTAATTAGTCCTTCTATTGAACCTTAAGTATACCTATTGCCTCTTCAGAGAGGAAGAGGACTTGAACTCTAGTGCCACCTATTGGAAGTAGCAATCCGTAAAGTCAATATTGATCCTTTAAACAAGGTTTGCTATATGACTTAGGATATATAAGCCAAACCAGAATCTCAATTTGCAGACACCATGATTCGGGGTATTGTACCTCGTCAGTGCAAAGTATGAGATGTGGTTTAGCTAGGTGAGAGGCTAAGGCTGAGATCTAGGGGGGAAGTTTTCTCCTTATGGAGAGTGATACACCAGGTCTGGCTGCCTGTATGAGGAGACTTAAACGCCTCGCATGCTATTCTATGGAACTTTAACTTTTATTTATTAGTCTGATCACTGGTATAACGCATTTGCAATATGCATATGCAATACATTGCACCGGTCAGTGTAACACTGACTGAACACCTCTCAAACTATGCTCCTTTCATAGTCTAACAGGCCACTGTAGCCAGCAAACCCTGAGGTCATTGACCTTGGGTTGCCATGGCAACGATCATCAGCCCGCAATTACATTGCTTGGGTGCCGATCGCGTAGGAGAGGGACTGCACTTTTTCTCCCAGCCTCTTAAATGCTGTGATTGCTATTGATCGTAGCATTTAGGGGGTTTAACAGCTTACGCTGAGCTCCCCTCGGCACTTGTGCTGGCACAACTCCTGTGCCCTACGTAATTGCCATGACATACCAATATGTCATTGGTCGGGAACCCCTATCCAACCATGATGTATACATAAGGCAAATGCCATGAAGGGGTTAAAAGGAGTTATTGTTAATTTTTTATCAAGTTAACCAACTACAAAATCTACATCACAAACCACTTCCTATACGCTTTGAATGTTTTTCCTATTAATTTCAATAAATAATCCACTTTGCTGTTCATACAGCTATGTTGTATGGATTTTTTTTCACAACGTTATTATGAAACCCTCGCTGCAGAGAAAAAGCACTTGATTCTGCTCCACACTTACCACAGCTATGTCCAAAAATGTGAGGAAAAAACACTTTGGTAAAATATGGCTTCAAATAAAAAAAAAAAAAACCCTGATTCCTGATGTGGATTCTTGAAGAATGTCAGATTTTTCTGCCTCATAACAATGGAGTGAAGATACCTTTAAAGGGGTTGTCCACTATTTTGACATTGATAGCCTATCCTTGTCAATGTCTAATTGGCCGGGGTCCGACATGCCGCACCCCCGCCAATCAGCTGACTTCGGTCCCGATGGCGGCAGCAGGCATCCTGATATGCCCCTTCCCACCCACCTGTAGAAACTACTAAAACTGTATCAAACCTTGTGTTTTATGTACACAAAAAAACATAAACAATAATGTTCATAAAAAAGACAGAAAGTTAAAGGGAACCTGTCAAGTGAAATATGCACTCAGAACCGCGAGCAGTTCTGGGTGCATATTGCTAATCCCTGCCTAATCGTCCCTGTATACACTAGCATAGATAAAGAGATCTTTAGAAAAAGTATTTTTAAAGATCTTTTATCTTATGCTAATGAGCGGGGGGACTAGACCCAAGGGTGTTATATCCTTTTGACTAGTCCGCCCTCTTAGCATGGCAGCATGCCCACGGGGGAGTACTATCATGCTATTAAATTCAGCATTACCAGGGGTGACGCGCATATCTGTGTTCACTGTGACCACACTTCTGAATGCCAGGCATTTCCGTTCATGCGCAGTATGAAGCCGGGTGTACTCGTCCCAGCTTCAGAGAGGTCTACTGCGAATGACTGGAAGTGTCTGGCATTCAGAAGAGCGTTCAAAGCAAACACAGGTACACGCATCACTGCTGGTGATTCTGCATTGAATAGCATGTTAGTACACCCCTGTGGGCATGCTAACATGCTAAGAGGGCGGACTAGTCGGGGATAGAACACCCTTGGGACTAGTCCCTGCGCTCATTAGCATAAGATAAAAGCTCTTTAGAAAGAGTATTTCTAAAGATCTTTTATCTTAAAGATCCCTTTTTCTTTATCCCTTTACACTATGCTAGTGTATACAAGGACGGTTAGGCAGGGATGAGCAATATGCACCCAGAACTGCTCGTGGTTCTGGGTGCATATTTCATCTGACAGGTTCCCTTTAAGTAAATAGGCAATGAATAAATAAGTATGGTATATTTTGTTTTTATCTGACCTCTCTTAGATCTGCACAGAATAATCTTTTTTCCTGAAAAATAACCCAGTTGGATTGTCATACTTACTGCTTACTAATATGTGACATAAAACAGTGGATTGAAAGAATAGTAGCAGGAGATGTCCATCCAGCTTTCAATACATGTTTATGCTCCACAACAAAAGATAATGACAATTTTATGTAATCTATGAAATAATGGCCAAATTAGACCTTTCGACTGGATCCTGAAGGCAGCAAATATATAGCGAGAAAAACTGTCTTCTGTGAGGACCAGGCATAACCAATTATGGGAGCTTGACCCGTAACTGAGGTTATATGAAGACCACAGATGTCCACATAAAATCAAACCGCCGTCCATGTCACATGCAGTGCTGAGGTCAAGAAACAAGTGGGAATAATATCTGTAATGAGCAAAGTGATGCTCATTATCAATTCTCTTAAGTATGGATGTGTCATCTGTAACACAAAGGGCAATACTAAAGCAGGTTTGGTCATTTCTAGAAGAATATTAATAGAAAAAAACATGCTGCGTAATTAACAAGGCCAATCATACTTCTATTAAGAATAAAGAAATATATTTTATATATTATGTCTGAAAAGATTTTGATTACCCTTTATGATTAGATTTCCTCCATTTATTACCATCTCTAATAATGAGGAAAGTTGAGGACATGGATACGTTGTGACACATGGAGTTGGGAGTCATTCTACATTGCAGCTCTCTTTTTTGACTCAGCTGCAGATTCCCTAATGTAAAGGGGTTATCCCCAACTATTTAAAAGGGAACTCTGCTGTTAACAAGCATTCCATAAATCAATAGTACATGAGAACATATGAAACTTCTGTATGTGATATCTGTTATGCGAGCTCTGCTTCTTTCTCCACTTTTGAGACACTTCATCCCCTTGCCCCGCGTCCTGAACAACTTGTCATCCGCTGTAAGTAAAAACAACTTTAGGCCGGTTTCACACTTGCGTTGAACGTCATCCATCACAATGCGTTGTGTGACGCATGTGACGGATGCCTTGCAAATAGTGTGATAATAAAGGCGACGGATTCCAGTGAAATAACGCGTAGCGTTAAGTTTTCTAGCCGAGAGAGAGCCTTTATCATCACGCACACATCCCGACACTACCGCCCACATCATCACCGCACACATCCCAACACTACTGCCCACATCATCACCGCACACATCCCAACACTACCGCCCACATCATCACCGCACACGCAGGCATTACCTCAGTGATGTCCCCGCTGACAGCGCGATTCACTTCAGTTGGTGCGTGGAGCTCACAGGAGCGGCGGTGTTCTACGGTCGCTCCTGTCAACTTCATGTAGCAGAGCTGGATGCGTTGCTGGACCTCGTGTGGATTACGCCGGACCTGGAGGGGTATTTGGGGATTTTAATAAAGTGGTGAAAGAGGGTGTTTTTTTTGTCTTTTATTCCAAATAAAGGATTTTTTTCGGGTGTATGTGTTTATTTACTTTCACTTACAGGTTAATCATGGAATGTGTCTCATAGACTCCTGCAATGATTAACCTAGGACTTAGTGGCAGCTATGGGCTGCCATTAACTCCTTATTACCTCGATTGCCACCGCACCAGGGCAATTCGGGATGAGCCGGGTAGAGTCCCGGGACTGTCGCATCTAATGGATGCGGCAATTCTGGGTGGCTGCTGGCTGATATTGTTAGGCTGGGGGGCTCCCCATAATGTGGGGCTCCCCATCCTGAGAATACCAGCCTTCAGCCGTGTGACTTTACCTTGGCTGGTATCAAAATTAGGGGGACCTTATGCTACCAAAGACAATCATTAGACACCGTGGCGGATTCCAACAGAATCCGTCAAGGTGCGCTATTTTAACGACACAAAAAACTCTACATGCAGCGTTCCTTCCGCCCGACGCAGCGTCAAAATAACGACGCTGCGTCGTGCAGCGGATGCAACGCAGACACTTGTGTTACAGTGCGTTGTCCATACAAGTCTATGGAGAATAGCGCAGTGCGTTAATGGACTGCGCTATTCTCCATAGCGGCGGATTGCGCTGAACGCAGGTGTGAAACCGGCCTAAGTCTGAGTTCACATGTCCTTTAATCATTTGTTAGAATGGATCCTGCAGAGATTCGTTGGTGAAAAAGTTGTACAAACACAACTTTTTTTTTATCTGTTGTTTCATAAATGATGTCAGCCATATTCGCTTTTTTTTTACATTGATCTGCAGGATCCGTTTCAAATGAAAGATGAATAGCCTTCCTGCCATGTTAAAAAACGGATCCAGCAGAAATCATTTTGCCAACGGATCTCTTCAAGATCCATTCTAGTTGATGATTACAGGACATGTGAACTCAGCCTAACTCGGGCCTTGCTCCAGACAAAGAAGACCATTAAGGCTGCTTTCATTCACGCGTTGTGTGGCATCAGTCACAGTGCGTTGTGTGACGGATGTGACAGAGTCCTGTGAAATAACGTTTTGCGTTTGTGATTTTTTTTTTTATGTTTTCTTTTGCCGGGAAAGGAGAGAGAGAGACAGACTGAAAGACAGACATGCTGGGTATGCTCAGTAGAACTTGACGGAATCCTGCACTGGAATCCGTTGCTAGACGCATGACGACGGAATCCAGCACCATAGACATTCCTTATCCCTCTTAACGGATCCTGACGGAATCCTGTGGAGTGCGTTTTTTTACAGCAACAAAAAAACGTTACATTCCGCATTCCTCCCGCCCGACGCTCGGTCACTAAACGACTGATGCGCTGCAGGGCGGATACAAGACCTTCAGTTGCAATCCGCCCTTAATAGAAGTCTATGAGGAATAAACTGACTCCTGCAACGGTTACCGTAATTCTTCAAGGCGGCGGATTACAACGGATGCCAAACAACACAAGTGTGAAAGCAGCCTAAAGGCCGCTTTACACGCAACGACATCGCTAAAGAGATGTCGTTGTGGTCACGGAATTTGTGACGCACATCCGGCCTCTTTAGCGACGTTGTTGCGTGTGACACGCAGGAGCGACCTTTAACGAGCGATAATACTCACCATATCGTTGCTCGTTGACACGCTGCTCTATTCCCAAATATCGTTGCTGTGGCAGGTACGATGTTGTTCGTCGTTCCTGCGACAGCACAAATCGCTATGTGTGACACCGCAGGAACGAGGAACATTACCATCCCTGCAGCCGCCCAGAATGAGGAAGGAAGGAGGTGGGCGGGATGTTCGTCCTGCTCATCTCTGCCCCTCAGCTTCTATTGGGCGGCCGTTTAGTGACGTCGCTATGACGCCAAACGAACCGCCCCCTTAGAAAGGAGGCGGTTTGCCGGTCACAGCAACGTCACTTGGCAGGTAGGTATGTGTGACAGTTCCTAGCGATGTTGTGCGCCATGGGCAGCGATTTGCCCATGACGCACAACCGATGGGGGTGGGCACGCACGCTAGCGATATCGGTAACTATGTTGCAGCGTGTAAAGCACCCTTAACACAGTGAGGTGCCAGCTTACACAGCCTGTTATACTGTATGGAGAAGAAAGAGAAGATATGAGGAGTACAGCAAGTCATAGAAAGATTGTGGTCAGCTTTCTAACAAGTCTTTTAACAGAGCTTATACTCACTGAATCCAACCAGCTTCAGTGTTCCTACGCTCCGCTGATGCTGCGGAGGTAAAGCTGTAGTATCCGAGAACAAGCTGTTTGGACCAGTGTCACTGCTACTGATCTGAATTCTTAGTCAACACACCTAACCTCAGAAAGTAGGAAACCAGAAGGCATGGGAACAGTGAGCTCCGGCAGAAGATGTTGAGGGAATACCTTTTATAGAAAAAAAAAGCCTTGATTGTAAAAAAAAATACAGTATTTTTCGGACCATAAGACGCACTTTTTTTCCCCCAAATGTTGGGGGAAAGTTGGGGGTGCGTCTTATGGTCTGACTGTGGCTGCGGGGAATGAGGTGCTGCGGTGGAGCGGGTCATCGGGGGCACGAGCAGGCTGTAGCAGCCTGCTGTGACCACGTGTGCCCGCTCATTACATATGCACGCCCATCCTCCCGCCCATTTCTCAGCGCAGAAGCCGGCGCTGACAGGTGGGCGGGAGGACGAGCGAGGACGCGCGCATAGTAAAGAGCCGGTCCGCATGATCACCCCTGGCAATTACAGCCTGGAGTGATCATGTGCGGCTGTATTCACTGCCCCCCGCGCGCCATCATCAGCGCGGGGTGCAGTGAATCAGTGTACTCACCCGTCCCCGTGTGTGGAGCCGTCCCCCTGCTGCACGCGATGTCTTCCTGTCTGTGCCGGTCAGCTGATCTGTGCTGGTCAGCTGATCGGCACAGACAGGAAGACATCGCGTGCTGCAGGGGAACGGCTCCACACACACACACACACACACACACACACACACACACACACACACACACATGTCAGTGGTGCAGAGAGGAAGATGATCGGCTGCAGGGAGTGAGGAAAAGGTGAGTATAAACGTTTGTTTTTTTTTCTCTGTGCTATTGGATACAGGCCATATACCAGGATGGTATATGAGCACGATGGGGGCATATAGCAGGATGGGAGTATATGAGCAGGAGGGATGGGGGGGTATATGAACAGGATGGGGGTATATGAACAGGATGGTATATGAGCACGATGGGGGCATATAGCAGAATGGGAGTATATGAGCAGGAGGGATGGGGGGTATATGAACAGGCTGGGGGTATATGAACAGGATGGGAGTATATGAGCAGGAGGGATGGGGGGTATATGAACAGGATGGGGGTATATGAACAGGATGGGAGTATATGAGCAGGAGGGATGGGGGGTATATGAACAGGATGGGGGTATATGAACAGGATGGGGGTATATGAACAGGATGGTATATGAGCACGATGGGGGCATATAGCAGGATGGGAGTATATGAGCAGGAGGGATGGGGGGTATATGAACAGGATGGAAGTATATGAACAGGATGGGGGTATATGAACAGGATGGGGGTATATGAGCAGGATGGATGGGGGGTATATGAACAGGATGGGGGTATATGAACAGGATGGGAGTATATGAACAGGATGGGAGTATATGAGCAGGATGGGGAAATATGAACAGGATGGGGGTATATGAACAGGATGGTATCTGAGCACGATGGGCGCATATAGCAGGATGGGAGTATATGAGCAGGAGGGATGGGGGGTATATGAACAGGATGGGGGTATATGATCAGGATGGTATATGAGCACAATGGGGGCATATAGCAGGATGGGAGTATATGAGCAGGAGGGATGGGGGGTATATGAACAGGATGGAAGTATATGAACAGGATGGGGGTATATGAGCAGGATGGATGGGGGGTATATGAGCAGGATGGATGGGGGTATATGAACAGGATGGGAGTATATGAACAGGATGGGAGTATATGAGCAGGATGGCTGGGGGTATATGAACAGGATGGGAGTATATGAACAGGATGGGAGTATATGAGCAGGATGGATGGGGGTATATGAACAGGATGGGAGTATATGAACAGGATGGGGGTATATGAGCAGGATGGATGGGGGTATATGAACAGGATGGGAGTATATGAGCAGGATGGGGAAATATGAACAGGATGGGGGTATATGAACAGGATGGGGGTATATGAACAGGATGGGTTATATGAACAGGATGGGGGAATATGAGCAGGATGATGGTATATAAGCAGGATGGGGGTATATGAGCAGGATGGGGGTTTATAGCAGGATCATATACAAGGCAGGAGGATCATTACCAGGATGGGGTACCTTAGTAGAGAATTTGGGGACATTACCCCCATAACAGTGTCAGCAGCAGATCCTCGCCCCATAACAGTGTGTCATGACCACATTTTTTTGCTTAAAGTTTTATTTTCCTATTTTCCTCCTCTAAAACCAGGGTGCGTCTTATAGTCCGGTGCGTCTTATAGTCCGAAAAATACGGTATATAAAATACATCAATATTTCAAATAAAATCAAAGATACTTGTGTTTTTGTATTACCCCCTTTCCGCACACTGATGTGATACTAGATTAGGGGTCAAGAACATCAGGCCCGCAGGGCATTTATGGGCCACAATACCATTTGGCTCAGCTCTCTGGCAGATTCCTGATAGTCACAGTGCTTGTGTCACCAGACCATTTTTTTTGTTACAGGCCCTTTCATTTTGCTGTAGAGCGTGCACACACAATGGCGGATTACGCGTGGCAAAGGCCAATGCCAGCATCCGTACATTCTTTGGGAACGGAGTTAGCTCAGTCTGCTCACACCCAGTGTCTCCTATGTGATACATACAAATTGGTTTTAGACTGCTAGGTGTACATCACATAGGATACATCTGAAAAATGTGACGTGCATTTGACTTCAGCCCCCTGTAATCTTAAAATTATAAATAAAATCTTAACCCCTTCAGGACGAAGCCAGTTTTGTACTGAATGCCCAGGCCATTTTTTGCAATTCTGACCAGTGTCCCTTTATGAGGTTATAACTCTGGAACACTTCAACGGATACCAGTGATTCTGAAATTGTTTTTCCATGACATATTGCACTTCATGATAGTTATAAATTTAGAACGATTTGTTTTGCTTTAATTTGTGAAAAAATCAGAAATTTGATGAACATTTTGCAATTTTCAAACTTTTAATTTTTATGCCCTTACACCAGAGAGTTATGTCACACAAAATAGTTAATAAATAACATTTCCAACATCTCTACTTTACATTAGCGCAATTTCTGAAACAATCTTTTTTTGGGTTAGGAAATTAAAAGGGTTCGAAGTTCATCAGCAATTTCCCATTTTTTCAACAAAATTCACAAAACCATTTTTTTAGGGATCACATCACATTTGAAGTGACTTTGAGAGGCCAAAGTGACAGAAAATACCCAAAAGTGACCCCCATTCTAAAACTGCACCCCTCAAAGTACTCAAAACCACATTCAAGAAGTTTATTAACCCTTTATTTGCCTTACCAGAACAAAAGCAATGTGCAATGAAAAAAAAATATATATTTTACCTAAAATGTTGCTCTTGCGCCAATTTATACACTTTTTGAAGAAGTAACACAACAGAATGGAACTCAAAATTTGTTACCCAATTTCTTGTGCGCACGCTGATACCCCACATGTGGTCAGAAACCTCTGTTTGGACAAATGGGAGAGCTCAGAACAGAAGGAGCAATATTTGAATTTTGGAAAGCAAATTTGGCTGAAAAAGATTGCGGGCACCATGTTGAATTTGTAGGGCCCCTAAGGTACCTAAACACCAAAAAATGGAGATGTGAGTGATGTCCACGGCCACGGTCCAGGTTCGTGCTGCTGTTGAATTTAGCTCTATTCTCTTCGCAGAGAACTCTCGTCTCCGCAGCATAAATTGACATGTTACAGCACCATATGTCAGTTTATGCTGTGGAGAAAATAAGCACCGTGAGCAGAAGATTTCTAAAAATCCTCCCACTGCAGTTCTACTGTACAACGCAGCGTTATGGACGCAGTGAAAACACAGCGTCCAAAACGATTGAAACCCTAATTGCGGGCACGCAGCCTAAAAAGCTAGGATGGATGGATGGACAGACAGATGTTAAACACATACATAATGTCCCACCCCCCTACATATTCTAACCTGGCACCCTTTAGTGACTTTCATGTGGCACTAAAGGGTGCCTAGACTTGTATTTAGCCAAAAAATAAATAATTTAAAAAAAAAAAATTGGGGTCCCCCCATTTTTGATAGCCAGCTCGGGTAAAGCAGATAGCTGCAGCCTGCAAACTACAGCTGGCAGTTTCACCTTGGTTGGTGATCCAATTTGGAGGGTCCCCAGGCTTTTTTTTTTTTTTTTTACAATTATCTATAAATAAAAAATAAAAAGAAAATATTGGGGTCCCCCCAAATTAGATCACCAGCTAAGGTAAAGCGGACAGCTGTGGTCTGGTATTCTCAGGGTGGGAAGGTCCATAGATAGATATTTGCCCTTCCCAGCCTAAAAATAGCAGGCCGCAGCCGCCCCAGAAGTGGCGCATCCATTAGATGTGCCAATCCTGGTGCTTTCCCCAGCTCATCCTGTTGCCCTGGTGCGGTGGCAAACGGGGTAATAAATGGGGTTGATACCAGCTGTGTAATGTCACCTGGATCAAGCCCTGGGGTCTGTGATGTCAGATATCTGACATCACACACCCAGTCAATAATTTTTTTAAAAAAAAAAAGGACAACAAAAAAAATTATTTGAAAAAACACTCCCCAACACATTCCCTCTTTTACCAATTTATTGAAAAAAAATAAAAATCTGGTCCGCCGTAATCCATTTTAGAGGTCCCTAGACGACTCTGTGTTCCAGTATTTGGGGATACGCTCAGGGAACGTATCCACCATTTTCTGGAAATACAGGCACTTCATGTGAGGAGTGTGAGTGCAGTGATACTGCACTCACGCTTCCCAGAATGCTCCCCAGGTCCACAGCACAGCAGTGTGAACCTGCAGCAAGCTGTGTCCCTGCATGCAGAGAGCCGGCTGACAGGCGCTCAGCGCATTCGACAAGCATTTCGCTGAAGACAAGGAGAAGGAGGGACACAGGGGACCGATGCTGCAGGAGGTAACGAGGGAGACCGGGGTGACAGCCTGACAGGGGGTGACCTGGGAGAACCTTTCTGTGCCATCTGCCATGTCAGATGGCACAGAAATCAAAGAAGTAGGATGAATGCGGCGGGACACACCTCGTGCGGCGGTGGCCATTTTAGATCGTTGGAAGGGGAACGGGGACCGGTGGGGTGAGGATATTTTGGCCACACCGGTGACCGGGGGAGGACACTCATCTCCCATTTGACATGTTTGATCATGCCAGATGGGAGAAGAATCATTTTATTACCAACGCGGCATTAACCTTCACGTTGTCGCTGTTACACGGTTTGTAACGGCGATCATGTGAATGGGGACTGGAAAAACCGACCCTGATCGGGATCTCGTAGGGTCTCAGCTACTCCCAGTAGCTGAAATCCCAGAGATTTTCCAACTCTGGGAGGCGCTATACCCTTTTTCCCGACCGCCGTTAAAAAGCGGCGGATCGGAAGAAGTACTCTTAATTAGCGCAGTTAAAAGGCGTATCGGCAGTCGTTAAGGGGTTAAAATAAAAAACAAACACAAAACTAACAAAAAAGCACAACTTTTTTTGCATAAAAGGTAACTGAAAAATCACATATCCAACTCTATAACCATTTCATATTTGATATATCTACAATCACCACAACACATACTATAAATATATACAATTATTTTAGGTCAGAGATGAATAAATGAAAAAATAAATGCCAGAATGGTGTGGTGTTTTTTTTATTTTTCTTTTTTGGGGGCAGTGTGTGCTTGTGCCTTTCAAAATTAAATGAATGAACAGTAAATGTATGTGTATCTTAAAGGGGTACGTGTATGTGTAGAATCTACAATTTGACCCCATATTGCTGCATGGATGCAAGCCTAAAGAGGGTACCTGAAACTCCAAGATGAAAAATACTTCCTTTTCTGTTTCTCTATTTGCCAAAATGGCCTGTTCTTTAAGAGGTTAAAAATTTGACCATGTATATATACTGTATGATAATTTAATTACTAGTCATTATTTGAAGTAGTTCTAGTATAACTATTCAGCAAAAAAAAAAGCAAAGCACAAATAGAAAGTCATTTTTGGCTTTTACTTAATCTTATATTTCTTCCTTTCATTATGCAACTGTAATAGAGCTTTGTGGCCTGAGTGCTGAACTCTGATTTAAACAGTGTAACCTCCGTCAGTGTCTGATGTTGCCCTCTCTTGCACTGTATTTCTCATACTAAGTTTGTACCCAGCGCGCAGCTGCTGTGAAGCTATTCTAAGTCCAGCGAGTCATTAAAGTTTGGGCTCTTACAGATTTCCTTGCAGAGGAGCAGTCCATGATTAATCATTGTGCAGATGCGCCTCTCCCTTGTTAGTGAACCTACCGCAGAAAACTGTGGCAAAGGTGAAATTCCCACCAAGATACTTTTATGGCAGCAGCTTCTTATCCAAAATCAGCCTAGCACTACAGTACTTACATGTTACAGGGTTATTATTCCACACTGCAATGCTACAAATGTTGGAGAAGGTTCAGATATATTGAAAAAATGTATGCATAATATCCAACTGTCTCCTATGTTCATTCTCAGCATTTGTGTAAATCCCACCTAATTGTTAAGTGACGGTCTATTAAGTTGAAAAATGAAAGGCCTCAAATATACTTACTCACAAAAAGTTAGGGATATTTGGCTTTCAGGTGAAATTTCAGAATGATTCTAAAATACCGGCACTCTTTATTACCCCAGTAAGAGACTCAAACGTATATAATGATCAAAATGATTATTTATTCAGAGGCAAAAAAAGTCCATAAAAAAACCGTTTCGACCTAATTCGGTCTTCTTCTGAAAGGACTTATCTGAGGTGAGGTCGGATTAGACAATATTAGACAAAAAGAGGAAATCCCTCACGGTTATATCGCGAGGTAGACGTATGTGTGTAGGGAAACGCTCCGTGGGACTTCACTGACTCACACTGACAACACTGACTGTGTTTTCCATGGATTCAATAAAAATTATGTCACTTTATTATTGTTGTTCTCTTGATATGCGCTTCTAAATTGTGTGACTTTCCTCTCTTGTTCTGCTGTTCACATTCTGATATCATGAGACTAAGGCGGGCTTTACACGTTGCGACATCGCTACCGATATATCGTCGGGGTCACGTCGTTAGTGACGCACATCCGGAGCTGGTAGCGACATCGCAATGTGTAAAACCTAGGTGCGATGATGAACGAGCACAAAAGCATTAAAAATCGCTGATCTGTGTCACGTCGTTTATTTCCATAATGTCGCTGCTGCCACAGGTACGATGTTGTTTGTCGTTTCTGCAGCATCACACATCGCTGTGTGTGAAACCGCAGGAACGACAAACATCTCCTTTCCTGCGTCCACCAGCAATGCGGAAGGGAGAATGTGGGCGGGATGTTATGTCCCGCTCATCTCCGCCCTTCCGCTTCTATTGGCCGGCCGCTTAGTGACGTTGCGGTGACGTCGCTGTGACGCTGAAAACACCTCCCCCTTGAAGGAGGGATTGTTCGGCGGTCACAGAGACGTCGCCGACCAGGTATGTGCGTGTGAAGCTGCCGTAGCGATAATGTTCGCTCCGACAGCCAGCAACAGATATCGCATGTACGACAGGGGCGGGTGCTATCGCGCTCGACATCGCTAGCAATTGCTAGCGATGTCTCAGCGTGTAAAGCCCACCTAAGACATCCCCTAACAATTGATCAACAGTACCTCAACATTGCAAGGCTTCAAGGAAGAAGTTTTCAGACATCAGTGGTCACTGAGCTTAGAGTGTCACAGAGTGTCATCAGCAGGTTGCAACAGAGATACAAAGATTTGAAGTGTCACAAAAAGGCAAAGTTACACTGATGACCGCTTCATTGCAAAAAATGCCCTTTGGAACCAGATAATGAATACACCACAACTCCAGGCACATTTAAGGCAGGTGAGAGGCACCCAAGTGTTATTTGAGACCATTCAAAACTATTTACATCAGCGTGGTCTACATGCTAGACGACCTGTAAGGGTACCTGACCACACCAGCATGCAAAGGCGTCATCGTCTTGCTGAATGAAGGACCAGTGGGTCTCAATGTGTTCACTGATAATTCAATTCAGTCGATGCAGAAATGATGGTCGTCATCAATGTTGGAAATGTCAAGGAGAGCGCTATGCATCAGCCGCTGTTGTCACCAGACAAGCCTCTGGTGGTAAAGGTGTTAGTGTGGGCAGGTGTATCTAGTCAATACAGAACTGCCCTACACTTTGTGATTGGTACAGTGACAAGCCCATACAACTTGAGTAACATCATTAATTTAATCATTTTGCCTCTGTATGAATAACACAGGTCTAATTTTATCTTTATTGACGACAATGCTCCATGTGATCAAGGTTGTATCATTAGGGAATGGCTGCTGTAGACTGGGGGTACCTCAAATGGAGTGGCCTGCACTTTCTCCATACCTGAATACCATAGAAAACCTATGGGATCAGCTGACGCACTGTGCAGAAGCTCATAACTCTGTACCCCAGAACCTCAGTGACCTGAGGGCCACCCTTCAAAAAAAGTGAGCTGCCATGCCTCAGCAGACAATAACTGAACTTGTGAACAGCCTGAGATGTCGTTGTCAAGCTGTAATTAATGCTCAAGGCCACATGACAACTTATTGAGACATTGCCATTTTTGGGAGAGTATACACACTAGTGTTATTGGCTTTTTTTTTTTTGTTCAAAAAATTATTGAGATGAGGAAATGCATGCTTCTAATTAAATGCCCAACGTTCATGATAAAATATCACTGTAGAGTAAACCTTTTAAGTTTTACATAAATTTCACCCAAAAGTCAAATATCCCGAACTTTATGCACACCATTTTGCCATCTCTCTAATACTGTATAGTGATACAACACTATTAATAAATCTACTCCAATACCTCATAGAGATAGCATACAAATTCCTTGCAGATGTTCAATTAATGATGCCTACAATGTAAGGTTACAGTGCGAATTACTGAAACACCGTGTTGTCCTATACATTTTCTTTTGAGTGTCTAATTAAAATATCTTCCACCCAAACAAACCTAATTATAGTCATTGGGGAGCGTATGGCACCATTTGGGTTTGTAGTGGGACTGATCAGTTTCTGGATCCCGATGCTGGTGTAAATCTAGCTTTAATGTTGGGAAAGTTATATTCATTCCACTGTTTATAGCGCAAACAAATTCAGGCTGTTATGTCTCCATACGCACTTCCAAGCTCAGCATAAATGAGTATACTTATTACCTATTAATGACTAATACTAAAATCTTTCTTTATTAATATGCATTAAAAAACTTTTATAACCAAGACAAACACACAATAATTACTTAGATAGTAATATTTTAAGAGGGTATCTATACCACTTTACTCGACACGGTTGGGAGGAAATGAATTGCAATACTTTTAAGCAATCTACATCACAGCTGGAGGGAGACAGGTAGAAAAAATGGCCATGTCCTTAATCTTACCCTCACAGGGACTTTCGCTGCCTGTCAATGGAGCACATCCTTAATTAACCGATGCCCCCATTCCTTGACGGCTCTTCCCTATTTTTCCCTTTTCTCTCCCTTTTAGAAAATAATCAAAAAGTGTCTCTCTAATGATAAGAACTACCCATGTCTCTGGTACCCAAAAAATATATATATAGGAGACAGACTTATATTATCTCAGAAAGGAGCTATCCCTCAATAATCTCGCTCCTGCCTGGCAATGGAGTACACCCTTATTTTTACGGTGCCCCCATTCCTCGGCGGCTAGCCCTGAAAGGAGCCCTAAAGTCCTGGTTAGTAACTACCAGGTATTAGTCAAAAGGGTATATTCTGACATAACGTTGAAATCGTATACCAGTCAAAAAATTGTTTCTTCTGAGTTTTTTTTATAAATGAGTATACCCCAACAAAATTGTCACAAAACCTATAGTTCTCTTTCAAAATCAACATTTCTTGTGGGCTACCAAATTACCATATACTCACACATATGTGGGCTATTGACTGAAAACAAGATTTTTTATTTTGCACATCCAAAAAACTTATTTTCCTAAAAAATTCATTTAAAGTCAATATTGCAAAAATGAGTACACCCAAATGAAAGGTTTAGGAGCAAAGCTAAAATTTAAACTAAAATGTTTTAATTAACAAGAATTCAACCACAGATAAGTTTAATTATCCATTAAAAGGTGTCCAGGAGACATTTAACTATAAAAGAGTGCTAGGTAGCAAAGAAAACCCCTTCCCATTTTATGCTGTCCGTAATGGCACCACATGGAAGAGAAATGTCACAAGTGAGAAGAAAGGTGAAGGCTACAAGAAGATCAGCAAAGCTTTGCTTATCAGTCATTATGCTATAGGAAAATTGATACAAAAACTTAAATATGGAATTGCAAACCTCTCACAGAGACATCCATGCCGACCACAGGAATTAACACCTAAATATGAGCGTCCCCTGATGAGAAGGGTTGAAGAAAATCAACATGCAAGTTCACTGCAGTTAGCTAAAGAAGTAAAAAGCTAAACAAGGTGGAGTGTTTCACATGACAGAATATGGCAGGCACTGAAGAGAAATGGCATGTATGAGTGTCCTCTGAAGAAACAAGTTAAGCATCAGTGTCCATCCAGTATTCAGGTTATCAAAGAGGTCGTTCTTAACACCAATGGAAACCGAGATGTTGCCTAGAAGATGGTGCTGGTGCTGACCTTAAAAATCATGGAGGTCATACAAAATACTAGATGTAATAGTTTTTGAGGTAGGGTGTATTCATTTTGCATCAACTAATTTGAGTAAAACTGGAGATTTTGTAATGAAAATGATATCATTAAAGAAGGCAACCACCAGGATTTTGCAATATGAACTAAAGACAGTGCCATACAGGCGCTGCTGAATGCAGGCATACCTGTTATAAAAAGATGGTATTTTTGGTTGCAGAAATATCTTTGATCAAAGTTACAGAAATGCACTGTACTTTGATTGACGAATGCAATTGGGGCGGGCCTTTGTGGTCGAGTCCTCATTGTAAATCCTCCTATTACGTGCACTTTTTTTATTTGAATATCACACCGCCCCGCTATTGCTGTTGGCAGCACGTGCGCATTGACATAGTAATTGTGTCTTCATTAAAATGTCGCCGGAGTCCGCACATGCCCGAACTGCGATCTCTGGTGCCATTTTATGGAAGACACTGTGGTGAAGACTATGAGCGGCAGGGTCGCGTGTGCAGGAAGATAATCTGTGCACACGCCGGTGTGTCTGATAGTAATTTTGTCTTCAATAAAATGGCACCGGAGATCGCGTTTCGCACACGCGCGGACTCTCGCGCCATTTTTTTTAAGACATTATTACTGTGTCAACAACTGCAATGGCGGTTTAGTGTGTTATACAAAATAAGAAAAGGGGATACATCATAGAGGACGCTGGAGGAGGACTTTACAGCAAGCACCCAACCCACAAAGGCATGCCCCTGTTGCACCTGTCAATCAAAGTGCAATGCATATCTGCAACTTTGATTAAAGATATTCCTGCAACCAAGTATCACCTCGATCTATAACCGGTATGCCTGGATTCAGCATCTTACTGCCTGTATGGCACTGCCTGCACCTCATATAGCCAAATCCTGCTGGTCGCTTCTCTTTAAACTTAGTTTCATTTTATGGGAAACAGAATGTTCTATGGAACTCAGTCTTGTCAAAATTTTTGAAATTGTTCATTTGTTCATTTACATAGTGATTAAAATATTACTTTTCAAATGGTTTGTACTCATTTACTCTAAGCACTGTATATTATAGATTAGATAAGCAGTTCTGTAACTTATTAGTACAATTATGCTTTCAGTTTATCTACTGGCTTTAAGCTGTAATTCTATTGTATAGGTGGATGTGGATCCCATAACTTCCTAAATAGACTGATCAATAGTGGCATTTCTTTAGTGGGAAATCCTCAGTGGAGAAAATCATACTGGGTTTTATTGTAAAAAATGCTATGGATTTCACTTATGCAGCGCAGAACAATTTCGGCTGAGGATTTTCTCCGCAGAAAGTATGCTAGGTTTTAAGTAAACTAGGTTTTACAGCCAGCAATTTTGTTAAATTTTAGCCACAATCTTGTTAGTGTAATATATCTGGGATTTTTTCTCACTCCAATCCATGACATATAATGCATCTGTCTCATATAGACATACCCTAAAAAACAGCTGCACAAGTCATCCAGTGCAGTTATAAAGAATATGCCAATTATTGAGCAGGATTGTTCTTTCTCACCCGAGGCTGCTTTTGTCTCAGTGACTTACGTTTGTCTGAATTACGTCTTGATGAATAAATGTATTTAAGCATAATAGATGATGGAATTGATCTAGTGTATTTTATCAACTAGTGATTGTGGATTGGTAACATTCAGACTCTGGTTATGTAGTTACATCAGAATAACAATTTTCTGTAATTTATGCAATTTGCTCATTGTAAACTTGAAATTGTGTTAATTATCTTATGAGTATATCTTCAGAATTAAAAAAAAAAGGTGCAGTGTTATCATGGTGTCTTGTAGTTTTTCGCAGACCACAAGATGGCGTTGGTGAGCGCCACAATAGCCTGCACTTACAGTACAATTTGTAGAACTAATTGAGAGTCTTCTCCATACTAACGTTGTCTTTTATGTGAAGGTGACCTTCAGTATAATGGCAGGAGAATGTGAGAGAGAGAGGGACCTTTAGAATATGGGAGAAAATGAATGGTTTTAGTTTAGCATTAAATGTATTTACTAGACAGAAGTTTAGCTTTTTAAGTGCAGTTAAATGTTTCTAACCTGTCTTTTTAGAGTGCGTTTGTTGGAGACCCGAAAATGTGTGTGTGCTACCAGCCTTTTATACCCGCCCATCTGCAATTAAATGGGTAGGGAAAGAATAACATTCCTGTCAGATCATCACAATGTTGCCAATACTGTCTCCTGGCAGTGTCCATCCTAAGTTTAGTTACATATACAGTTGTGGTCACAGGCAGAAATGGAGACCGGAGCTCTGAAATGTCTTGTCCGAATGGAGTACTGGCCACGCATGCACACCACCGCTCCATTCATTCTTTATTGGACTGCTGGAGATAGCCGAATACAATGCTATGAATGGATAACTTTAACTTTTTGATGACCTGTCATCTATATTTTCGTCATAGGTCACATGCGGGGTGCATGAAGTCGCTCAGGATTGGAGTCTGCATAATACCAGGCAGATACCAGCTAGGTTTTACAGCCAGCATCTGCCTGTAACAGTGGGTGTTACTGTGGGTAGGGTCTTTGGCTCTGCCCCAGTCCATCCACTCTTTCTAGTGTCTGTATCTTCCTATTGTTTTAAACTTCATGCTGGGCTCCTGTGCACACTAACCTCCCAGTGGGCTTCAGAAAAAATGGTACAGGTGGCAGGACATGCACATATTTAGATATCTGCACAATGAGTCACAATCACAATCTGTGCATGTGTGGTGCCCCTGACCTAGTCAGGCACCACTGAGTACTGCACCCATGCTGGGTCAGTACAACACAGGTAATCCCAGAGGCTGACTAGGGTGTGGACACACAGACACGAAGTAACCAGGAACACACACCACTTAGAGGGGACCCCTGGGCAGTCCCAGGAAGGGGGCGTGGCCCTTGCATCCCAGCTAGTGGTAGGTGTGGGACTGGAGACAAGGAGTTGTGCAGAGGCAGCCGAAGGAGCAGGAGGTGTAGAGCCGCGTCTGGAGGGCAGAGCAAAGGAGCAGGGTCCTGCCAGACACTGCACCAGTCAGTGGCTGCTGGCGGGGGAGAAAGGCTACCCAGTGGTGCCGCCTGAAATCCACCTAGGGCAGTAGCAAGAGGTGGCTGAGTAAGGGGACCGCCGGTAGTCCAAGCCCGTACGGGAAAACAGGTCCCCAGAGCAGGAGCCCATTCAGTTGGCCTGCCAAACCTGCTAATGAGGGCACTTTTTGCGCCTCACCAACCACCCACAAGGGGGCCCATAAGGAGGATAGAGCCTGGAGCCATCTTATCTTGGTCCACGCTGCCCGCAAACGGGCCAGAAAGGGGAGAACGGCAGAAGCGACTTCCCTGGGTGATTCCAGCAATACTACAAGTAGGAGTCGCCTCAAAACAAGAAGGGCTAGGAAGGCGAGTCAGCAGTCACCCCTACATCAGCCGAAGGGATACCTGGTTCCTCCTGGTTCATCATAGGATCGCCCGGGTTGACTCACAGCTACCATCTGAAAGTGACTAAAAACCATGAAAGACTTTGCTGCTTGTGTGTGAGTTCTTCTGCGACCTGTGGTACTACACACTTACACTGGGCCCTGGGGTCAGCCTCACTCTCAGGAGGCTACAACATTTGACTGCATTTACCATCAGCCCCAGGCGCTCCCTAAACTGCAGTGGCGGTTACCCCCTGACCGCAAATACCGAGAGTGGCGTCACGATTCCCATAGAAGTTAACCTGACCTACCCGTGGCCAGAAGATTCCCTGCACTGTGGCGTCACCGAACAGGATCAGCACTCCTGGGGCGACACACATGCACTACCAGCCAGTGGCGCCATTTTCCTGAAACCGACCAGGAGATCAGTCTGCGCACGTGCTGGAAATGTAAAACAATAAGATGTGGACACCAGAGCCAGCGGGAGGGCCAGGACTTGAAGGAATATAAGATACTACCCACAGTCCCACCCCAATGCACGAAGAGCTCAGGAAACCCAAACTTGTAATGAAAATTAAACAACAACAAGGCTGCAGATTTGTACATTGAAGGTGCCTATTGAATTAGTATAACAACTCAATGATACCCAAACCTTTATTTTAGCAAGCATGATCTAATGGTAGGTTCTCCTTAAATGTACTGGTTGCTGGTGCATTCAACTACCTAGCAACACAATTGTGAGGAGACGATGATGGGTTACCATGTAGCTCTGTAGGAGGGAAAGAAAGTGCAATAGGGTTTCTTTTTTCCTGAAGAAGCAGGATTTCTTTTTTCCTGAAGGAGACGGAGTCTGAAACGTGTAGAACTGTGAAAATAAAAATGTTTTGAATATACAGCATCTGTGGTTTTTAGCGCGGCATTAAACCCGTTTTCACTTTTAACTTATTTATACTATATGGGTTACCATGGCAGACAAGGGGCTTGATGAAAGACCCAATTTCTGCGATCTTATTAGTGATGGACAAATAGTAACTATTCGGATTATTCATAAATCACAAAGAACTATTCTGGTATTTGTTACGAATAACAAGCCTAATGCAAGTTAATGGGGATCCATTATGTTCGTTATTCGGGACAAATACCAGAATAGTACTTTGGGATTTGTTATGAACGATTTGTGTTCGGATGATTCCTATTTTCCCATCACTACTGTATGTCTTAGTCCTCCTAGGAAGCTCAGCCACAGGATGAGCTTTATAAGAGACTGCCAATAACTTACTGCCAAAATGTAGTATATAGTATAGGTGACTGAAGGTTCAAGTCTCTACAGGGAAGTAAACAAATAAACTTGTCACCCATTTAAAAAAAAAAAACTTCTTAAGCGGGCTTTACACGAGATGATAGATTGTGCAATATGTCGTTGGGGTCACGGTTTTCGTGACGCACATCCGGCATACCGCACAACGTGGTTTCGTGTGACACCTCCTAGCGACGCAGTATCGCTCACAAATCATGAGTCGTGTACACGTCGCTAGGTTTCATAAAATTGTTTAATTAAAATGGCGGCGGTAGTTCATCGTTTCCGTGGCATCACACGTTGCTCCGTGTGACACCACGGGAACGATGAACAACAGCTTTACCTGCCTCCCGCGGCACCCGACGGCTTAATGGAAGGAAGGAGGTGGGTGGGATGTTTACATCCCGCTCATCTCCGCCCCTCCGCTTTTATTGGCCGCCTGCCGTGTGACGTCACTGTGACGCCGAACGTCCCTCCCACTCCAGGAAGTGGACGTTCGTCGCCCACAGCGAGGTCGTCCAGAAGGTAAGTACGTGTGACGGGGGTTAAACGAGTTTGTGTGCCATGGGTAACTAATTGCCCGTGACGCAAAAACGACGGGGGCGGGTATGATCGATTGTGCTATCGCACAATCTATCGTCTCGTGTAAAGCAGGCTTTAGGCCATGTGTGCATGTTGAGTATTTGGTCAGTTTTTTACCTCAGTATTTGTAAGACGAAATCAGGAGTGGGAAAAATACAGAAGTGGTGCTCGTGCTTCTTTTTCCTGACTGTTCCACTCCTGGTTTTGTCTTACAAATACTGAGGTAAAAACTCACCAAATACTCAATGAGTGCACGTGGCTTTATCGACGGGAAATTAAAAAAAAAGTTCTGGCTCTTGAAAAAAGGGAAGGAAGAGACCAAAGCACAAAAGATTGACTTTGTTTTTCAAGTAAAACTATTATACATGACAGAATCGCAGAATCATTAATCAAACTACTAAACTGTAGCAATAAGGGCCCTTTCACACTATATTACCTACGTTCACTGTGAACCTATGGGTAATAATGCAGTGTGAAAGCGGCCTAAAGGAAATTAAACATGCTCCTGGTGTAAAGTCTGCTTTCATCCAAATATACTGCCACACTATTACCATTACATACATTTTTTACAGCAGCACTTGTTAACTATAAGGCAGTTTCTTATGTTACAGGATTGCAAGTAGAATCATTCATCCTGAAATCATATTTTATTATTTAAAAAAAAAAAAAAAAATGTCTGCGTCTGTATGGCTTACACTCTCCAGACCAGCAGGGTTCACTTCATGCTTCTCAGTGGGGACAGTGTGTTTCTCTTCATCTGGATTGTCTACTCCAATCTTATGCGGACGTCACACGAGATGATCTATCGTGCGATATGTCGTTGGAGTCACGGTTTTCATGACGCACATCCGGCATCGTTTGCGATGTTGTTTCGTGTGACTCCTCCGAGTGACTCTGAACGGTCGCAAATTGGTAACAAATCGTGTATCGTTGACACGTCGCTCATTTTTAAAAAGTCGTTTATTTTTCTTTGCGCCGGTTGTTCATCGTACCCGGAGCAGCACACATCGCTCCGTGTGACACCCCGAGAACGATGAACACAGCTTACCTGCGTCCCGCGGCTCCCGCCGGCTATGCGGAAGGAAGGAGGTGGGCTGTTTTTTTTACGTCCCGCTCATCTTTGCCCCTCCGCTTCTATTGGCCGGCGGCTGTGTGACGTCACTGTGACGCCGAACGTCCCACCCCCTTCAGAAAGTGGATGTTCGCCGCCCACAGCGACGTCGCTCAACAGGTAAGTACGTGTGACGGCGGTTTAACGACTTTGTGTGCCACGGGCAACTAATTGCCCGTGACGCACAAACGACGGGGGCGGGTACAATCGCTCGTGCGATCGCACGATAGATCGTATCGTGTGACGCCTGCATTAGGCTTTATAGTTGTGACCATGAAATTTAATCTAGGTCTTATCTCTGACACTTTAGTTTCAGAAGTCTTGAAGTTACTTTAGATGCCGTTTGGCCTATTGTTGTTGTATCGGTGCCCAATGGCTTTTATCTGGCAATGCTATAATGAAGCCCACTTTTGTGCCAGTGTGCTCTTATTATGCAGGCTGGAACAGCCACACCATGGGCCTGTATTTTCCTTTTTGTTTTTTTTCTTTTTATCTTAAATGTTTTTGTTTCAAATGACTCTTGATCTAAACCCAGACCATGGCTCTGAAGAGTCCAGGCCAAATGAAGTGGAGGTCGATCATGCTCCTTGCCTCTCTAATCAACCTAATGGGAATGCTGATGATCAGCCAAGCTCTGTGCTGAGCATTTTCCATTGCTCTTAATAAGAATGACTGAAAAGGCAGTGTGCATTATTGACCTCCGCTCCATTCCTGAGCTCGCTGGGGGTCATTGTAGTCAGACCCCCAGCAATCCAAAAGTTATCCCTTATCATAATTTTCAAATTTGAGAACACACCTTTAAAGGATTGTCCTCCATTATAATCAATAGATCTTGGAATAATAATAATTTCCACAATTGGGTGCATTTAACGCATTTTATAACACAGCACATAGCAGGGACACATATATAAGATTATCTCAACACCAGAAAAAAAATAAAAATAAAAAAAAAACCATCCAATTGTAAAAATTATTATTATGGCAAGATTTATTGCTTAAATTCAGCTTTAAAATTTTGTGGGAAAACCCCTTTAAGCATAATTCTAAGCGGCTCTGAGATTTACTGTATGACTACAGGTGATGCCATTAGTAATTTTCTAGCATCGACAATCACAATAGTTATCTAATGTGACTAGATTATTACCAGCATTGTAGTAGCATTTATGAGGGCAGGACTGCATATGACGGAGCCATTCAGTGACCGACCCTGATGATGGATAACTTTGCTGGGATATCTGTGTCATTTAACCTATGATCCTAATGCCAAATAAAAAGCAGTGAAAATTACAGCTTGTTACGCAAAATAATGACCTCACACAGCTCTGTACACAGAAAAATGAAAAGTACAACATGAAAAAAATGTTACAAATTGAGCATCACTGTAACCCTATTCACCTCTACTTTATAAAAGTATATAATTGTTTATCCTACACAATAAAAGGCTTAAAAAAATACAAACAAACAATGCCAGAATTCCTATTTTTTTTCCTGGTAAAGATTTAATAAAAGTTATGTTTTAAGGTGGCTTTACACGCTACGAGATCACTAAAGCGATCTCGTTGGGGTCACGGAATTTGTGATGAACATCCGGCCGCGTTAGCGATATCGTTGTGTGTTAATGAAAAAAAGGGGAGGGCACCAAAGAATAAATAAATAGATACCAAGAGGGGATCTAAACCACTTAGCACATTAAAAGAATCAGAAACAAAAAGCAGAGAAGAGGAATGTGCAAAAAAGTGGGATCACCAAGTAAATAATGTACAAAAATATCTTTATTTAAACACAGACACAAGTACCACATAAAGATAAAAACAATTAAAACAGCATACAGCTTAAGAAAACACACACTGAGGGTCCCAGTGGTATGACACCCAAAGATAACCTCCAACCCTCAATAAGCCAGAACCCCACTAAGATGGAATGATTAAGTATATAGGCAGTGTCCATGTAACAGGGCAGTCAGCATAGCAGATAAGTAATAGATACAAGTCCAGCTGACATGCTTCGGTCAAAGCCAGGCTAGATTGGCAATGCACAGAAAATAACAGCACATAACAATATCAGCAGTAATAAATATAGTGCTAAGCACAACATAGAAAGGCCAATACTACCTACAGATGGACACACAGGGGGGCAAAGGCATAGCAAGGAGGGATGAGGCACCAGCCCCACGCGTACCGCTACAGACAAGGTGTAGCTTCCTCAGGGGAAATGTGTGGTGTGGTGAACAACGTGCCTTTTTATGCTGCAACGTAATTACAAGATTGCCTACCAGCATGTGGAGATGAGGTCAGAAGAAAAAGCCATGGAGACAGAGGACGCCCGGTGGAGGCTGCCATATTTGCCACGTGATCCCAGTCACATGAGTAAACAATGCCATAAGGGGGGTCGCATGAACGCATGCGTTAGGAAGATACCTGTAATTGCGGTCGGTATAAAGAATCACACTAGAAACGTAGTTTGCGTAGTATGCGCATGCGCAGTAAGCTAAAAGCGCTAAAAGCCATAGGAGACTGAAATGAGCAGCCACTACGCTTGCGCAGGACACTCCAGCGCTATAAATGGAATAGCACAGATAACGCACGCGCAGTGAGCTGCAAATCAGATTAAATGGGACAAAGTACAGTGGGTGCATGTAAGCAGGTTTCAGCATAGCGATCAGTGGTATACAGAAAGCTAAACTAATATGCCAACCTTATTTCAACTGTACAAGGCACTATGCTGATCATGCAACAATACATAAGTGCATTAAACAATCGTGACATGTGTAGTGTAATATCACATGTCAACACGTTTAGTTCTTTGCTGGAAGATCACAGTGGATATTAATGAAACCAAATGAGAAAAAGATGCATAAGTGCAAATATAAATACATGGACACGCACGCCCATAAACCTGCACACATATATATATGTATATACACATATGCATAAATGCCAATATGTACCATCATGCATGCAGTTGCAAGCAAGCTTGCACTCCAAAAAATGCACATATAGTCCCAGAGAGACAGCCGCCACAGACATTCATTACCCAAAAAACCCATATGGACTGGGCCACGTGGCAATAAAAGGAGAGGAAAAAGAAGAAGAAAAAGAGGAAAGGCGCATGGATTAGGGCTGAGACTATCCCCAAAATGAGACAGGAAAGTGTACATCAGAATGCCCCGGACAAACAATATGGACTTAAATGTGACAAGGTTAACATTCCAAACATATGCAAAAAACGGACATCTTTAATCCATTATTCCCTTAGGGTATAGTCACCACCAAACAATTAGAAAGTTATCAACACCAATATAGATGCTCAAACAAGAGGTATGATTAAGGAATCCTACATATGAAACAGTCAGACAGTTATGCATGGAAGTTCGGTCCAATCCATATTCGTATGCAAAGTATGCCCCCAAATGGTTGTGCAGTGTTGTTCTCAGGTCTGTAGATGTTCAATCCTTGGACAATCCAACATTCTGCCATGTTAGTTCAGACAGGTCTTCAAAAATATTCATCTGAAAAATTAAATGAATCAATACTGATACAAAAAACACAACAACGGTGTTCTTATATCAGGGACTCATCACATCTTATTACCCAATTGGAGCAAGTGGAACTGCAGGCTGGCACTCTGTTGGTTACCATGGACGTTGAGTCATTGTACACCTGCATTGAACACGATTTGGGTATCCAGGCGGTCACCTACTTCTTTGATCAGCGGTCAACAGGTGATAGAAAGCATGATTCCTTTCTTTTGGACTTGTTACAACTAGTCCTACAGAATAGCTTTTTTGTATTTGATCGTGTTTTCTACAAGCAGGTTTCTGGGACTGCAATGGGTGCCCGTTGTGCCCCCTCCTATGCCAACCTATTTTTGGGTTGGTGGGAGGGGACACACGTGGCACTCACCGCCCCCTTTCAGCGCAATGTGGCAAAATGGTACAGATACATCGACGATGTCTTGTTTTTCTGGACAGGTGACCGTCCGTCCTGTGAAAAATTCATCGCTCAGCTCAACGACAATCCGTGGCATATCAGGCTTTCATCAAACATCTCTACTATTTCTGTGGACTTCCTTGATTTGAAGATCTCTTTGGAAGAAAATCGTGTTGTTACCTCTCTTTTCCGGAAACAGACTGCGACCAATAGTGTATTACACTATACATCTTTTCATCCTAGGCATGTGCGGGATGGCATACCCAAGGGTCAATTCCTTCGGGTACGTCGTAACTGCACCAATCTTGCCACCTTCAGGAATGAATCACAGGATCTTACCACATGCTTTCTGACAAGAGGATATCCACGTAAGGTGGTCTCCAAAGCCTTTCAGCACTCTGCCAACATCCCAAGGTCTGACACTTTTCGGGGCAAACAACGAAGTGAGCCATGTACCATCAATCTTATAACTGCATACAACAACCATTGGGATAAGATTTGGCGAATATTGGAGAAAAATTGGGACATTCTGCTCAGTGAGCCCAGGTTGGTTCCATTCATTAGTACTCGCCCCAAGCTCACGGCAAAACGGGCTAGAAATTTAAAAGATATTCTTTCTTCTAGCCATTTCCAAAGACCTACTACTTCTTTAGGTCGAGGGCACAAACTGGTCGGTTCCTTTCCGTGTGGTGATTGCACCATCTGACCCTTTATGGCTGCTAAGAGATGCATTGAAATTTCTATCTTTCCAGGGACTATTACAACTAAATTCTATTCCAATTGTCGGACGAGGAATGTGGTTTACCTCCTCATATGTGGTTGTCCAAAATTATATGTTGGACAGACCACTCAGGAATTGCGACGGCAGATACTGCATCACTTCTCTGACTTTGGACGGGCGAAGAAAGATCAGGCCCAAGGTAAGCCCATCACATCCGTGGCCAAACATTTCTTAGATTTGCATAACAGCTCTCTTCGGGGAGTCCAGATTTTGGTGTTGGAATCCGTGTCCTCTAATATTCGTGGGGGTAGACTATCAGACGAATTGCTAAGAAGAGAGGCAAGATGGATCTACCAACTACGTAGCCTCTCTCCCAATGGACTCAACGAGGAACTTTTGTTCACAGGTTTCTATAAGAAATAAAAATGTCTACTGAATTCTCTTGACCGTCCCCGGCCAGCACTATTGACGATGGTCCTTATATTGTATCTCACTATTGGGCCTCTGTCCATGTTGCTGTCCTGGTTGGGTATTTTTGTCTAGTCCCGGAGGGGTTCACACTCTTTCATTGGGTGGGTTTCCCTCGCCCCCTCCCCTTTTTTGGCTGATGGTTCGTTTTTGTGTGTTGTTTTTGTTTTTTTTTCTTTTGCCGTTGTTGTGTTTTTTGTATCAGTATTGATTCATTTAATTTTTCAGATGAGTATTTTTGAAGACCTGTCTGAACTAACATGGCAGAATGTTGGATTGTCCAAGGATTGAACATCTACAGACCTCAGAACAACACTGCACAACCATTTGGGGGCATACTTTGCATACGAATATGGATTGGACCGAACTTCCATGCATAACTGTCTGACTGTTTCATATGTAGGATTCCTTAATCATACCTCTTGTTTGAGCATCTATATTGGTGTTGATAACTTTCTAATTGTTTGGTGGTGACTATACCCTAAGGGAATAATGGATTAAAGATGTCCGTTTTTTGCATATGTTTGGAATGTTAACCTTGTCACATTTAAGTCCATATTGTTTGTCCGGGGCATTCTGATGTACACTTTCCTGTCTCATTTTGGGGATAGTCTCAGCCCTAATCCATGCGCCTTTCCTCTTTTTCTTCTTCTTTTTCCTCTCCTTTTATTGCCACGTGGCCCAGTCCATATGGGTTTTTTGGGTAATGAATGTCTGTGGCGGCTGTCTCTCTGGGACTATATGTGCATTTTTTGGAGTGCAAGCTTGCTTGCAACTGCATGCATGATGGTACATATTGGCATTTATGCATATGTGTGTATACATATATATATGTGTGCAGGTTTATGGGCGTGCGTGTCCATGTATTTATATTTGCACTTATGCATCTTTTTCTCATTTGGTTTCATTAATATCCACTGTGATCTTCCAGCAAAGAACTAAACGTGTTGACATGTGATATTACACTACACATGTCACGATTGTTTAATGCACTTATGTATTGTTGCATGATCAGCATAGTGCCTTGTACAGTTGAAATAAGGTTGGCATATTAGTTTAGCTTTCTGTATACCACTGATCGCTATGCTGAAACCTGCTTACATGCACCCACTGTACTTTGTCCCATTTAATCTGATTTGCAGCTCACTGCGCGTGCGTTATCTGTGCTATTCCATTTATAGCGCTGGAGTGTCCTGCGCAAGCGTAGTGGCTGCTCATTTCAGTCTCCTATGGCTTATAGCGCTTTTAGCTTACTGCGCATGCGCATACTACGCAAACTACGTTTCTAGTGTGATTCTTTATACCGACCGCAATTACAGGTATCTTCCTAACGCATGCGTACATGCGAGCCCTCATGGCATTGTTTACTCATGTGACTGGGATCACGTGGCAAATATGGCAGCCTCCACCGTGCGTCCTCTGTCTCCATGGCTTTTTCTTCTGACCTCATCTCCACATGCTGGTAGGCAATCTTGTAATTACGTTGCAGCATAAAAAGGCACGTTGTTCACCACACCACACATTTCCCCTGAGGAAGCTACACCTTGTCTGTAGCGATACGCGTGGGGCTGGTGCCTCATCCCTCCTTGCTATGCCTTTGCCCCCCTGTGTGTCCATCTGTAGGTAGTATTGGCCTTTCTATGTTGTGCTTAGCACTATATTTATTACTGCTGATATTGTTATGTGCTGTTATTTTCTGTGCATTGCCAATCTAGCCTGGCTTTGACCGAGGCATGTCAGCTGGACTTGTATCTATTACTTATCTGCTATGCTGACTGCCCTGTTACTTGGACACTGCCTATATACTTACTTTATCATTCCATCTTAGTGGGGTTCTGGCTTATTGAGGGTTGGAGGTTATCTTTGTGTGTCATACCACTGGGACCCTCAGTGTGTGTTTTCTTAAGCTGTATGCTGTTTTAATTGTTTTTATCTTTATGTGGTACTTGTGTCTGTGTTTAAATAAAGATATTTTTGTACATTATTTACTTGGTGATTCCACTTTTTTGCACATTCCTCTTCTCTGCTTTTTGTTAGCGATATCGTTGTGTGTGACACATATGAGCGATTTTGAATAATCGCAAAAACGTTCAAAATCGCTCATCGGTGACATGCCCCCCTCTTCCCAATTATCGTTGCTGCTGCAGTAACGATGTTGTTTGTCGTTCCTGCGGCAGCACACATCGCTATGTGTGACGCCGCTGGAACGACAAACATCTCCTTACCTGTGTCCACCGGAAAAAGGAGGAAGGAAGGAGGTGGGCGGGATGTTCGTCCCGCTTATATCCGCCCCTCCGCTTTGATTGGGCGGCCGCTTAGTGATGTCTCTGTGACGCAGAACGAACCACCCCCTTAGAAAGGAGGCGGTTCGCCGGTCACAGCGACATCGCAGAGCAGGTATGTGCGTGTGACGCTGCCGTAGCAATAATGTTCGCCACGTCAGCGATCACCACATATCGGCCGTAGGATGGGGGCGGGAGCTATCACTCTCAACATCGCTAGAATCGGCTAGCGATGTTGCAGTGTGTAAAGCGGGCTTTAGGGGTGCTTTACACGCTGCAACATCGCTGCCGATATATCGTCAAGGTCACGTCGTTAGTAACGCACATCCGGCGCCGGTAGTGACATCGCATCGTGTGACACAAATGAGCGATGGTCAACGAGCTCAAAAACGTGCAAAATCGTTGCTCGTAGACACGTCGTTTATTTCCATATAATCGGTGCTGCTGCAGGTACGATGTTTTGTCGTTCCTGCGGCAGCACACATCGCTATGTGTGACGCCGCTGGAATGACAAATATCTCCTTACCTGCGTCCATCGGAAAAGAAGGAAGGAAGGTGGTGGGCAGGATCTTTCAGCCGCTCATCTCCGCCCCTCCTTTTCTATTGGGCGGCGGTTCAGTGACGCTGCTGTGACGTCGCTGTGACGCTAAACGAACCGCCCCCTTAGGAAGGAGGCAGTTCACCGTTCACAGCGACGTCGCAGAGCAGGTATGTGCGTGTGACGCTGCCGTAGCGATAATGTTCGCTACGGCAGCGATCACCACATACCCGGCCGTACGACGGGGGCGGGTGCTATCGCGCTCGACATCGCCAGCAAATGCTAGCGATGTTGCAGCGTGTAAAGTAGCCCTTACTCTCTTCTCTCTGATCCTGTGATGCATGCTGCTGCTGCGCTGTTTTTTGTTTATGTGCTGCAGCAGTGATATCATGACTATGTCACATAACCGCTGCAGCAAATCACTGTGCCCCATGGCTCTGCTAATGTAGACAATATAATAAGTGGGATAGATTCAGTATTGGACCTGGAACTGAATATCGCTGTTTGTTTTCCAGGCAACCCCTTTAAACTGAACCTCAGAGCTGATTCATGCTGCCCAGACCACGGGCAGCATGAATCGGACACTGGCTCCTTCATTTAAGGGGTATGTTTTACAATGATATGCTTCAGTGTTTCAGAGTAAGGCTACTTTCACACTACGTTTTTTTAACATGCCTCATGAACGTTTTTTCTTTATCGTTCCTATGGGAGAGTATAGCTTCTGCCTCCGGAGGACACACAAAGTACTACACTCAAAAGTGTAGCTCCTCCCTCTTAGCTTATACACCCCCTGGAGAACCAGATCTAGCCAGTTTATCACTTTGTGTTCAGGAGGCATACATCCACACATGCATTCTCATCTGATTTTTGATTTTTGGAAAGAGTTTGAAGAAAAGCGGGTCCATGTCTGGACTCCCGGCATGTCCCTTCTCACCCCACTGTGTCGGCGGTGCTGTTAAGGTTGATTCCAAGGCTGGAGCCTTACATGCCGTGCTCCTTCACCATCCCTCCTGGGCTCTGGCTTGAAGTGGGAGCCAGCACAGTTCTCCATGCTTGGCAGGAGACTGGTCTCCATCCGCAGCCCTTCAGGATCCTGCTGGACCGGAGCACTCATCCCCAGGGACTTGGAACCCTGCGTCTCAGCAAGCTAAGTACCTGAAACGTTTATATATTGGGGGTCCCTGTACTTTATTGTTGTGGGAGAGTGTGCTGAGTGAGTTTTCTGACATTTCCGGCGGGTTCTCTGGCTGTCGCCTGAGAACCGCGCCGATGGTGCCTGCGCGCCGGCCGCACTGCTCAAATTTAGGCCCCGGCTCCACCGGAGGCCTACTTTCGCTTTCACTGCCCTCGCATGTCATTCATGCAGAGGGACAGCGCGGCTCCGCCCAGCGGCCGTTCTGCACAGGGGAGGGACACTCCTCACTGGGTACATGTCTCCTCCCCTGTAAGTCTCTTTGGCCCTCCAGATCCCGCTCTCAGAGTAGGTCCCGCCCCCTCTCTTCGCTCTGGCGCCATTTTCTCAGCGTTTTCTCTGCGATTAGCACTGGTCTGCAGCATCCCTGCTGAGGTGCTTGGGGGTCCGGGCTTCGGGATCTGGAGGGCACACAACACCGCTCCAGCGGTCTGGTAAGCCACAACCTCTGGTTGTGGACCTCTGTATATACTCTGGGGGTCATTCTGGCAAGCCCCCACTCCAGCAGCATGTCTCACACGAGGAGCAAGGCTCCAAAGCTGTATTCAGTATGCACTGCATGTAAGCTCCTACTGCCTGAACCGAGCACCTATCCACATTGTGTTGCCTGCTCTAACCTGACGATGCCTCAGCCTGGAATCACAACCCCAGTGGTCTCTCCGGCTGCTCCGGCTCCTGTGGCTGAACCCCTGGCTTGGGTAGAATCCTTATCTAGGTCTATCTCCCAGTCTTTTGCCGACTCCATGGGACAGCTGTCCAGGACTTTGCTGAACATGCATCAGCCCTCTTCACAGGGTGCCTCTGCTGCTAGGGCTCTCTCAGCGGAGCTCACAGAGGATTCATCATCTGGTCCCAGACCCCGTCGTCCTAAGAGGAGACGCAGGGCTCCCTCTCCTTCCTCGTCCCGCGGCTCTGTTTCAGAAGCTGACTCGCGGGACGAGGAGGATGCCATTACAGGGGGCTCGGAGGCTAACTCCATGTGCCCCATTGATCTGTCCGAAAGTGACTCAGATGTTAGTGATTTGATTGCGTCCATTAATTCTGTACTGGACCTCAATCCGCCAGTATCAGAGGAGCAACCCTCTCTGGCAGAAAAGCACCAGTTTACCTCGCCTAAGAGGACAAAGAGTGTGTTCTTTAACCACTGCAGTTTTCAGGCCGCTGTGACCAAGCCTAGGGCCTGTCCTGACAAACGCTTCCCAAAGCGTGGTTCTGATGACCGTTTTCCCTTTCCACCTGAGGTGGTCAAGGAGTGGGCTCATTCACCAAAGGTAGACCCCCCCGGTGTCTAGACTCTCAGCCCGGACCGTTGTATCAGTGGCTAATGGCACCTCTCTTAAGGATTCCACTGACCGCCAGGTTGACCTTCTGGCCAAATCTGTATATGAGGCGGCAGGGGCCTCATTCTCCCCAACTTTTGCAGCAGTGTGGGCTCTCAAAGCCATCTCTGCTTCTCTAGAGGAGATGCATTCCCTCGCCAGGGAATCTATGCCCGAAATGGTTACCTTAACTTCCCAAGCTTCAGCTTTTTCATCCTATGCCATGTCTGCCATGCTGGAGGCTTCTCACCGCACTGCAGTGGCTTCGGCTAATCCCCTCGCTATCCGCAGGATCTTGTGGCTTCGAGAGTGGAAGGCAGATGCTTCTTCAAAGAAGTACCTTGCTGGACTCCCTTTTGCTGGGTCCAGGCTGTTCGGTGAACAGCTGGATGAAATTATTAAGGAAGCTACTGGCGGGAAGAGTACTTCCATGCCACAAACCAAAACCAGGAAACCTGTCCAGGGTAGGAATCAGTCGAGGGTTCGTTCCTTTCGTTCCTCCAACTGGTCGTCCTCTAAGCCCTCGGCCTCGTCCACTAACTCAGCCAAGGACCAAAAATCCAACTGGCGCACAAAGGCGCGTCCACAGAAGACCGCAGGAGCTGCTGCCACTAAGGCAGCCTCCTCTTGACTATCTGTCCGCGCCAGCAACGTCCTTAGTTGGTGGCAGGCTCTCCCACTTTGGCGACGCGTGGTTTCAACACGTCTCCGATCAGTGGGTGCGGGATATCATTTCCCACGGCTACAGGATAGAATTCTCTTCCAGTCCGCCAAACAGATTTTTTCTGTCAACTCCCCCCTGCTCCGAGGCCGCCGCCTTCTCTCAGGCCGTGGCATCCTTGCAGGCCAACGGAGTAATTGTACCGGTTCCCGCCCGGGAACGGTTCAGAGGTTTCTACTCAAATCTCTTCCTAGTCCCCAAAAAGGACGGTTCCTTCCGACCCATCCTGGATCTCAAGCTTCTCAACAATCATGTTCAGGTGCGGCATTTTCGCATGGAGTCTCTGCGGTCAGTCATTGCCTCAATGACCCAAGGGGATTTCCTGGCATCCATCGACATCAGAGATGCCTATCTCCATGTGCCAATTGCAGTTTCACACCAGCGTTGGCTACGTTTTGCAATCTGAGAGGAACATTTCCAATTCGTGGCTCTTCCCTTCGGGTTAGCCACGGCCCCTCGGGTATTCACCAAGGTCATGGCAGCAGTGGTTGCGGTACTGCACCTCCAGGGGTTGGCAATGATTCCTTACCTGGACGACCTTCTAGTCAAGGCTTCATCCAGCGCAGACTGTCAGAGGAGTGTCTCGCTCACTCTCGCCACTCTAGCCCAATTCGGGTGGCTTGTCAATCTGCCCAAATCCACTCTGACTCCGACCCAGAGGCTCACGTACCTAGGGATGCAGTTCGAGACTCTGCCGGCACTTGTGAAGTTGCCCTTAATCAAACAGCAGTCCCTCCAACTGGCGGTGCGCTCTCTGCTGAGGCCCCGCCGTTATTCCATCAGGCACCTGATGCAGGTGCTGGGTCAGATGGTGGCGTCAATGGAGGCTGTTCCCTTTGCCCAGTTCCATCTGCGTCCACTGCAGCTGGACATTCTCCGCTGTTGGGACAAGCGGCCTGCCTCCTTGCACAGGTTAGTGGCTCTGTCACCACAGACCAGGAGCTCTCTTCAGTGGTGGCTTCGGCTCCTCTCTCTGTCTCAGGGACGCTCCTTCCTGGCCCCGTCCTGGGTGATCCTCACCACGGATGCCAGTCTATCCGGCTGGGGAGCGGTATGTCTCCACCACCGAGCACAGGGCACTTGGACTCCGTCCGAGTCAGCCCTCTCGATCAATGTGCTGGAGACCAGAGCCGTGCTTCTGGCTCTCCTAGCTTTTCACCACCTATTGGCGGGCAAGCACATCCGAGTCCAGTCAGACAACGCGACAGCGGTTGCCTACATCAATCACCAAGGCGGGACACGCAGCCGCCTGGCAATGTTGAAGGTACAACGCATCCTTCAATGGACGGAGGACTCAAAGTCCACCATATCCGCAGTCCACATCCCAGACGTGGAAAACTGGGAGGCAGATTATCTCAGCCGTCAAACCGTGGACAGTGGCGAGTGGTCCCTGCATCCGGCAGTGTTTCAGTGAATCTGCCGCAAGTGGGGCACTCCGGACGTGGACCTAATGGCATCCCGTCACAACAACAAGGTTCCGGTTTACGTGGCTCGCTCCCACGATCCTCAGGCATTCGCCGTGGACGCTCTGGTTCAAGACTGGTCCCAGTTTCGTCTGTCCTACGTGTTTCCCCCTCTAGCTCTCTTGCCCAGAGTTCTGAGCAAGATCAGAATGGAGGGCCGTCGAGTCATCCTCATTGCTCCGGACTGGCCCAGGCGAGCTTGGTATTCAGACCTGCTCCATCTGTCCGTAGAGGTGCCGTGGCATCTTCCGGACCGTCCAGACCTTCTCTCACAAGGTCCGTTTTTCCGCCAGAATTCTGCGGCTCTCAGATTGACAGCGTGGCTCTTGAGTCCTGGATCTTGACGGCTTCCGGTATCCCCCCTGAAGTCATCTCCACTATGACTCGGGCCCGTAAGTCTTCCTCTGCTAAGATCTATCACAGGACTTGGAAAATTTTCCTGTCCTGGTGTCGCTCTTCCGGCCATCCTCCTTGGCCTTTTTCCTTGCCGACCCTTCTATCCTTTCTACAGTACGGTCTGCAGCTTGGACTGTCCCTCAACTCTCTCAAGGGACAAGTCTCGGCTCTGTCAGTGCTGTTCCAGCGGCGTATCGCCCGGCTGGCTCAGGTCCGCACCTTCTTGCAGGGCGCGTCTCACATCATTCCGCCTTACCGGCGGCCCTTGGATCCCTGGGACCTCAATTTGGTTCTCACGGTTTTGCAGAAACCCCCCTTTGAGCCTCTTAGGGAGGTTTCTTTGTCCCGTCTTTCACAGAAAGTGGTCTTTCTAGTGGCCATAACTTCCCTCAGGAGAGTCTCTAATTTGGCTGCGCTCTCTTCGGAGTCACCTTTTTTGCTTTTTCATCAAGACAAGGTGGTTCTCCGTCCGACTCCGGACTTTCTTCCTAAGGTGGTTTCTCCTTTCCACCTTAACCAGGACATTACCCTACCTTCCTTTTGTCCGGCTCCTGTTCATCGCTTTGAAAAAGCGTTGCATACTCTGGATCTGGTGCGTGCTCTCCGGATCTATGTGTCTCGCACCGCTGCTCTTAGGCGGTGCACCTCTCTTTTTGTGCTAACCACAGGTCGGCGTAAGGGCCTCTCTGCTTCTAAGCCGACCTTAGCCCGTTGGATTAGGTCGACCATTTCGGATGCCTACCAGTGTTCTCAGGTGCCTCCTCCGCCGGGGATCAAGGCACACTCGACCAGAGCTGTCGGTGCCTCTTGGGCTTTCAGGCACCAGGCTGCGGCTCAGCAAGTCTGTCAGGCTGCCACTTGGACTAGCCTGCATACCTTTTCAAAGCACTACCAAGTGCATGCTCATGCTTCGGCAGATGCGAGCTTGGGCAGACGCATCCTTCAGGCGGCTGTCGCCCATTTGTGAAGTTAGGCTCCGCCTACTTCTTAGTTTTTCTTTTTATTCCCACCCATGGACTGCTTTGAGACATCCCAATGTCTGGGTCTCCCATAGGAACGATAAAGAAAGAGAGAATTTTGTTTACTTACCGTAAATTCTTTTTCTTATAGTTCCGTATTGGGAGACCCAGCACCCTCCCTGTTGCCTGTTGGCAGTTTCTTGTTCCGCGTGTTATCACTGGCTGTTGTCGTGGACAGAGTCTCCGGTTGTTCCGGTTCTTGCTCTGTTTTTACTTGTGGGTGGCTATTCTCCTTCAGCTTTTGCACTAAACTGGCTAGATCTGGTTCTCCAAGAGGTGTATAAGCTAAGAGGGAGGAGCTACACTTTTTAGTGTAGTACTTTGTGTGTCCTCCGGAGGCAGAAGCTATACACCCAATGTCTGGGTCTCCCAATACGGAACTATAAAAAAAAGAATTTACGGTAAGTAACAAAATTCTCTTTTTTGCTGCAAAAGCGGATCCTGTTTTTGCAAAGAGAAATGAATGCAAATGCATGTGTTGTTTTACAGGATCCTGTCTCTTGAAGTTTATGGGCGGGCATTGGAGTCATGTGATCGGGAGTGAGGGGAACTGAACGTGACAGAATGGAAATTCAGACGCAGCTGGGGGGGCAAAAGAGAGAGGAGAAAAGAAAAGAGAGAGGAGAGCAGAGAGGAGAGAGAATAGAGAAGAGAGAGAAGAGAAGAAAAGAGGAGAGAGCAGAAAGAAGAGAGGAGAGAGAAAAGGAGAGAGGAAAGAGCAGAGAGGAAAATAGAGAAGAAAGGGAGGAGAGAGGAGAGAGAGAGGAGAAAGAGATGAGAGAGGAGGGGAGAGGCAAAGAGATGAGATGAGAGGGGAGAGAGGAGAGAAGAGAGAGGGGGGAGAGAGGAGAGAGGAGAGAAGAGAGAGGGGGAAGAGAGAGAGAGAGACTGTGATCACGCCAGGCTGGTTTCTGGCCAAACAGGATCCTGTTTACCAGCATACCACCGTTCACATGCGTTTGCTTGCTGTTTAGTCAGGATCCAGCGACTTCCAGTATTTGGACGCAGCTGAAAAACGCTACTTGTTAAAAAAAACTGCAAGTTGCTGGATCCTAAATAAACCGCACGCAAACGCATGTTGACGCAAGTCAATTGCAAATGCATTGAAATAAAAACGCATTTGCACTGGATCCGTTTTTGTGTTAAAAAAAACGTTCAGGACGCATTGTAAAAAAACCTAGTGTGAAAGTAGCCTAAAAAGCACATCTAAAAGCGGTCTGGAAACCATGCTGCTCAGATGAGTACTATTCAAAAGTGTAGTCCCCGGTGGCTTCTACTCTCCCCACTCTCCTTGAGTAACAGGTCACTAAAGAAGGGCGGAGTCTGAAGAAACCTAAAGGGACTGGCCATTTGAACTAGTCATCCAAGTGGCATGGTTTCTGGCTGGCTTAATGTAAAACATACCTGGCTGACCGGAATCAAGCAGAATGAATCCAGTATAGGGTTCCCTTTATTTTCAACAAAATATTCTGTTGTAAATGTTGTTGAGGTGCTGAAACCTGCAGAAATGTTAATGCTTCTCTGCACTTTGAGACTGTGCTCACACTCCGGATTCCGCTAAACCCATGGTCATGTACAGAAAAGAGAATAAAAACTATACTTTGGGAAAAAAAGATTATGAACCAGGTTTTTAAAAACAAATGTTATTTCTTTTTTTAAGCAAACTGTTCTTGAACTGTAAATGCTAAAACCAACGCACTTTTTTCCCCGTGATGGTCTCCCTTGGCTTCTGATGGTATTTTTTTGAAAAACTTGTCAAGGTTAAAATCAGAAAATTGACATCATGTATCAAGATTACGTGCCTACAGGATCCTTTTCATCCATGCTTGCATTCTCAATGCTAGTTTACACTCTGCAATTGGTAGAAACAAATCTGTCACAGCTTTTCGGTACAGAACAGGGGTAATTTGCTTTACATGACCCGTTTTTACAATAAGCTTCATTGCCTCTTGTTGCTTGGGTTACATTAACAAACCTTATAATCAGAGCTGTCTGATACTATGATATGACCAGATGTTGGAATCTACATACACGACTGATCTAGACCGTCAGTGGTTGGGGATTTTATGGTATCAATGCTGATGTCAGTGTGAGCAAACAATGGCAATTCAGGAGCTGTTCTTCAGTTCTGGCTGCGTCTTTGATGTTCTCCTGTAAGCCGTTTGCTCATATAAAAATGCTCAGTGTATTCTCTGGCCAAGAACATCTGTTTTTGAACCAAAAAGCATTTCTTTTGATGCCTGTCCAGGTGGTATGTCTCTCAGACATGAGAACTGTGCATGTGCCGGCCAGATCTCATGGATCGTCTTATGAATTATGTGTCCTTTGACAGTTGGGCCCCAATAAAAACATAGCACTTGGCATCCAATCTCATAGCAAAGTCTTGAAACTGTTATGATCATAAAGTGATTTTCTACTGCAAAGTATTTTAAGAAGGCTAAACCTTTCCTCATAGTGATGATCAGCACCAGCCAGTGTGCATCTTTGTTTTGGCTTTACGCTGTGTAATATTTCTCCTTGTTCTACCTAATACATCCAGTAAAGTGTTATTTAGGTAGTGTATTGTATTATTTTTTTTTATTTTTCTAAAAATAATGAATTACATCATTTTGGAAAGAGAGAATATTCCTGATTGAATGGGTCTATTATAAAAGAAAAATCTTTGGTTAGATTCAAGAGTGTGCATTTTCAGTATATTAGAAGAGGAGCTGGACTGCGAGTCCCCGGTAGTGTTAGGTATGCCCTGGTTTTTATTCCAATCTCACAACTTACTTTGCTTGCATTGCTTGGATTCCAGTCCTCCTCTACTGCCGAATTAATAAATAACATAAGACTTGCAGTGTATCAAAAAATAAATGAATTGAACAAGTTTGAAAAAAATTAGAAAAAATGCTTAGATACTCCAGGGTGGTCCTCCTAATATTTTAATGAGTGAATAGATGTTACATATTTGCATCTCTGCATTTGGCTGTTGAATGTAAGTATATACTAATGGCGGCAGGTAGAAAATTGTCATTTTTTTTCCTAAATATAAAAAGTAGTGTCTAATTTAAGGATAGGCTTGACTCACATTGTCCACATAAGAAGTATGTAACTTTTGTGAGCGAAATACACTCCTTCTATGCCATTGGAACTCCAAATTAATAAGATTTGTTTTACAAGCGCTTGGGAAATCATTGCAGCACATGTTTTGTGGTGTACTGAAAGTTTCTGCTTTATTAAATTATGTGACCAGTTTATATAGTATCTCAAACAAAGAAATAACTTCTCAGAACTATGCACCAATAAAACCCGCAGGGGTGTGTGTAGAAATGTGAAACTTCACCTCCCATCAATGTTAGCTGAGCCCTATGACATCATTCAGTTGGTTTCTATAAGAACAAAACGAATTGTATTCTCTCACACTTTATATTGTGTTATAGCATTGCTTTTTAATGTTAGCATTTTGTTACCTTTTGGAAAATGATGTAGATTTTCAATAAAAAAAAATTAACAGATGTAAAAAAATAAAAAGATGAAATGACAAGATTGTTAAATCTTCACCTACATAATTACCTTCATGTATCTTCTCCATCGTTGCAGATACAGAGACACTTGGACTAGATGCAGGCAGTGGGTTAACGGCCTGGAAGCTGAATGAACAGCTCTTTCCATGCGATGTTTGTGGAAAAGTATTTGGTAGACAGCAGACTTTATCTCGGCATCTGTTATTGCACACAGGTACAGCTTTTATTACCATGAAATATTAAAAGTTTGCCCTCAAATCCACCTCCTTATTGACGAGGTGACCACATGGGCACGGCCCTGTTGCACCATATTAGGTTTGTTCTTCATGTTGTGCTGCCAGTTTGGTATACAAGTCAGATTTCTCTAACCCTTACAATGGGCAGACATTTCCTCTTGTATGATGTAGCTTATGTGGTATGTTTTTTGTTCTTTCCTGAACAGAAGAGAGAAAGTACAAGTGCCATTTGTGTCCATATGCTGCAAAGTGCCGGGCCAACCTGAATCAGCACCTGACTGTCCACGCGGTAAAGTTGGTAAGCACTGATACTGAAGATATTGTCAGTGCCGTCATTTCTGATACCAGTGAAAAAAAGAAGAGCCCATATTACTATAGGTGAGAGCCACTCATATACCATTTGTTCTTTATTCAGTATTGCATTGAAGATGTTTTCAGCTATTTTAATAGGTTTTTTTTAGGTTAATGGCTTTCACATCTTTTACGAGAAATTCAGTCAATTATTTCATTTTATCTCAAAAGGCTAATTATGGAATTACTACTCTCAAATATTAAATTCATAAAAGCAGTGTCTGCTTAAAGTAGATCTGTCATCAGATTAAGCTTAGGGGGACAGGTCGACTCCCCAATATGGGACAAAAAAAAATATAATGTGCAGTTTGGCTCAAACTAGGGATACAAATATACACTGGTCATTTATTGTTCCCCATTTAATATTCCTTCTACCGCTGTGCCAGTTGTCTGAGGTCAAAACGGTGAAAAGGAAATTTGTACAATAGAAATTGGAATACATTGTAGCTGAAATTTCTGTGAGCTCAAAACCGGCTTTTCTCGTTTACGGAAAACCCAAAGATGCGCCATATTTATTAAGAAGAGTTCACCTCTTAATAAAGTTAGCGCACCTTACACCAGCGGACTTTGGGTTTCACACTGACTTATCTCCTCTCTTGATAAACTCTCTCAATAGTTTGAATTGATACAATACTGACGTTACACAGCTGGCATCATATATTACACCATTTGCCACTGCACCAGGGCAGAGGGAATAGCCTGTTCAAAGCGCCAAGATTGGAGCATCTAATGGATGAACCACTTCTAGGGTGGTTGCGGCCTGCTATTTTTAGGCTGGGGAGGGACCAATAACCATGAGCCTTCCCACACTGAAAATACTAGACCTCATTTGTCAGTTTCACCTTGGTTGGTTGAAATGAGGTTTTGTGCCATGAAGGGAAGCATAGTCTGATGACAGATCTGTTTTAAGTCATTGTGTCATTTAGAAAAGAGCTTCCGGAATAAGTTGTTGAATTTTCATTAATACCATGAATTAGCCAAAGTGAAGAGCAGATGCAAAGATCGGAAAATTCAAGGGATAGGCATTTTCCTGGCTTTTCCTTTAGAAAAAGTGAAGTTTCACTTAGATACGCATAGAATTAAACCACCTTTTAACAATCTACGACTTGGATCCTTTTGTCTACAGCAAGGCAGTTTTATCCACATTTTTTTCCTGGTTCCAGTTTAAGGGAAATGAATTGGCACTCTCAGAAGTGATATAAAAAGATGATTTTCTTTATTCATATCTTCATTAAAAAGTCACATGTGCAGTTCCATATTAACCCTCTGTTGTACTGCATTCGGCCGCAGGATTTTTTTTTTTTATGCATTTGTATGTTTCATTATCTAAAATACTATACACTTGCGTACAGTACATGCTGTTATCCATAATTACTGTACATTAAGTTTTGTCAGATTTTTTAATAATGATATTTTGATTGTCTTTGAATGATTAAACGGCACTCAAGAGACCGGGGGGAGAGAATGTTGATGTTATTTTTTATGATTCTATATGTAAATTCACAAGCTTTCTTCTCAGTTATAGCTTAGAAAGTATTGAATGCTGGCACTCGTGATTTTATTGGATAATAAGTGGGGTTTGAAGTCTTAAATTTTACCTGGATGGGACACGCAAGGAAAAAAACATGGCTGGTCAATGAGATATTGGACAAGACAAACAAATTGAGACTTTACAGTCACTTATATAGCGGTACTAGCATACAACAATCGGCACAACCTAATCTATGGAATGCATCATTAACTGCCCTTCAAAGACCCCAATATCCAGGACTTCAGTATAGCAAGTGGTGCTCTGCTTGCACATTCCAATGTGGGAAAAGTAGACACAAAGTTTGGTGGAAATAGCGGCACTCACAATCAGTAAAAATAAACTTGTGGTTTATTCAATAAACTTAATTAAAATAAAAGTCACAGGATTACCGTCATGCAGGGAAAAGAGAAGAGAAAAGCAGGTGCAGCAGGCCGGATGATGGCCATTTCATGCTACTCAGCGCTTCAAGGGGTCCATAACTTTACAACATAGAGGATTGTTTAAATAATGTTTTCATATTAATGTCTATTGTTCTTTCCTTACCACAGATAGACATCCTGGTGTCACTATAGGTATGGGGAAATACCGAGTGAAAAGGGAGTGGAAGGAAAAAGGGAAACGCTGTGTTTACGGGAAAGGGGAGATAATGACACATGATAAAACCTTCCGCTTGCCGCTGGCTTTCCTGACGTTTCTAGATAGGTTATGCACTGATGAGCCAAGCAGGATAGGATACCTGGCCGTGGCTGACCCTGAAATGGGCCCTAGGTAATGAACGGATGGGATGAGCGCTATTCAACCCCACAAAGTCCTAAAGAACACAAAGGGAAAACAAACAGGAAAAAGCAAAGAAAATACTTCTCCAAGATTACTTAGGGAGAGGAACAGCAACATACAACATTTCTCCAGATGATTACAGGCTGACTGCTTGCAATCAGGACCGTATAGAAATCTAACTCTATTACCATCAACATACAAAGGGGGAAATGCAGGTATATAAATACACAGAGGGTGAGGGATAATGATTAGCAGCTGAAAAGATCTCCGCACGGTCCTAAAGGGGAAACCGTACACCCTAACAAAGAAGACACACAAAGCTCCATTCACACCACAGAGGAAAGGATGGAATATCAAGGAGCAGTTTGTGCAGCCCAATGCAGCGACCTTCTGCAGCCGGACACCACAGGGTCATCTGTCAACTGTAACACACCTAGATGAGAAACTGTGGAAAGAAAAGCGCAATAGAGTCTTATCCCAAAAAGGGGAGGAAGATATGTAATAAAAATACACTCACCTATAATTGTGCCAGTCACAACCACTATACAGGCATATATAAGATCCAGGTCCAGGCAGCAGTCCCAAAGTTGGCTGATAACAGAGAGTGATAGAAGAAGGATCTTAATTCCGCGCCAAGGACTCAATGGATCCAGGAAGAGATTAATGCTTCTTTAATAACATGCACAAGTCTACGCGTTTCTGGAGACACAGCTCCCTTCATCAGGACATTGGCAAGAGAACATCAAATAAAAATTGCCAATGTCCTGATGAAGGGAGCTGTGTCTCCAGAAACGCGTAGACTTGTGCATGTTATTAAAGAAGCATTAATCTCTTCCTGGATCCATTGAGTCCTTGGCGCGGAATTAAGACCCTTCTTCTATCACTCTCTGTTATCAACTGTAACACACCTGTGACACCTGGCCAGAGGATTGAATATTGTTCCTGATTTAGGATTTCGATTTGTTCCAAACAATAAAATATCTTTTTTTTTCTGATAATAGTAACGTTTATTCTAATATTGATGCTGAACTTGTGACTATTAATAAATTAGATCATCTTTTTCAGGATCAGAATGCTTTATTACCTGTCAAATGCTTGGAAAGTGATAATATGAATGTTTTTTTTTTGTTGAGGATATAAATGGTAAAATTTATGACTTAAAATCTTATTATCCAATAAAATCATGAATGCCAGCGTTAGATCCTTTCCAAACTTTATTTGAGAAAGAGCTTAGGAATTTACATATAGAATCAAAAAAATTGCATCAACTGCAGTGCCTTGCGAAAGTATTCGGCTCCCTTGAATTTTTCAACCTTTTCCCACATTTTAGGATTCAAACATCAAGATAATTCGTCCCCTTTACTTTCAGTGCAGCAGACTCACGCCAGATGTTCATTGAGGATCTCTGAATGATCCAATGTTGTCCTAAATGAGTGATGATGATGATAAATATAAGCCACCTGTGTGTAATCAAGTCTCCATATAAATGCACCTCCTCTGTGATGGTCTCAGTGTTCTGTTTAAAGCGCAGATAGCATCATGAAGAACCATGAACACAACAGGCAGGTCCATGATACTGTTGTGAAGAAGTTTAAAGCCGGATTTGGTTACAAAAAGACTTCCAAAACTTTAAACATCCAAGAAGCACTGTGCAAGCGATCATATTGAAATGGACGGAGTATCATACCACTGCAAATCTACCAAGACCCGGCCGTCCATTCAAACTTTCATCTCAAACAAGGAGAAGACTGATCAGAGATGCAGCCAAGAGGTCCATGATCACTCTGGATGAACTGCACAGATCTACAGCTGAGATGGGAGAATCTGTCCATAGGACAACAATCAGTCGTACACTGCACAAATCTGGCCTTTATGGAAGAGTGGCAAGGAGAAAGCCATTTCTCAAAGATATCCATAAAAAGTGTTGTTTAGTTTGCCACAAGCCACCTGGGAGACACGCCAAACGTAGAAGAAGGTGCTCTACTCAGATGAAACCAAAATTAAACTATTTGTGTACAATGCCAAACGATATGTTTGGCGTAAAAGCAACACAGATAATCACCCTGAACACACCATCCCCACTGTCAAACATGGTGGTGGCAGCATCATGGTTTGTGTCTGCTTTTCTTCAGCAGGGACAGGGAAGATGGAAAAAATTGATGGGAAGATGGATGGAGCCAAATACAGGACCATTCTTGAAGAAAACCTGTTGGAGTCTGCAAAAGACCTGAGACTGGGATGGAGATTTGTTTTCCAACAAGACAATGATCCCAAACATTAAGCAAAATCTACAAAGGAATGGTTCACAAATAAACGTATCCTGGTGTTAGAATGGCCAAGTCAAAGTACAGACCTAAACCAATCGAGAATCTGTGGAAAGAAAACTGCTGTTCACAAATGCTCTCCATCCAACCTCCCTCAGCTCGAGCTATTTGCAAAGGAAGAATGGGCAAGAATTTCAGTCTCTCGATGTGCAAAACTGATAGAGACATACCCCAAGTGACTTGCAGCTGTAATCACAGGAAAAAGGTGGCGCTACAAAGTATTAACTTAAAGGGGACGAATAATATTGCACGCCCCACTTTTCAGTTATTTTTTTTCTTAAATAAAGTTTAAAATAAGCAATAAATTTCGTTCAACTTCACAGTTGTGTCCCACTTGTTGCTGATTCTTTACCGTAACATTAAAATTTTTATCTTTTATGTTTAAAGCCTAAAATGTGAGAAAAGGTTGAAAAATTCAAGGGAGCCGAATACTTTCGCAAGGCACTGTACATTTTTTCTTATGAGTGCCAAAAAAATAAAAATATCATTATTAAAAAATCTGAGAAAAATGAATGTACGGTAATTATGGATAACATGCAGTGAATCCAGCAATCTTTCTTGTTTCAGGTTCAAAGCTAGTCTTTATCTTTCTAGTACCCTTTCTGTGACACATTGATTTGAAGGGTAATATAATAATAATAATTAATAATTTTATTCATTTATATAGCGCTATTAATTCCACAGCGCTTTACATACATTGGCAACACTGTCCCCATTGGGGCTCACAATCTAGAGTCCCTATCTGTATGTCTTTGGAGTGTGGGAGGAAACCGGAGAACCCGGAGGAAACCCACGCAAACACGGGGAGAACATACAAACTCCTTGCAGATAGTGTCCTTGGTGGGATTTGAACCCAGGACCCCAGCGCTGCAAGACTGCAGTGCTAACCACTGAGCCACCGTGCCGCCCAATAATATGAAGTCAAGCACAAAGTTCACCAGCTCTGATAGATTGGCTATGAAGATCCTCGGCATGGAAAGTAAAAGTCCTAGCTTGGCTTCATATACGGACAGTGTCTATGTCCGAAAGGTGTTTTCTTTGCCTTGATGCAATATTTTTAATTTACCTGGTGCCTTATAAGCTGTACTAATAAATTAGTGAAGTTTTATATCCAAACAACTGGATACCTTTTGTTTGCTTTAATATGAAGTGAAACATAGTTAATCACAAGGCCAATGCCAATGGTCCTGCTCCGAAAGCTATCTGTGCCTGCTGTCACTTAGCTAGCTCCAGATATTTCAACATAACATTACTTATTCAAGCTGAATTGTTTTTAAATCATAAAAACAATTCTAAATAACCAGCTTGGCCATAAAAAAAATAAAATCCTAGCCTATAATATTTATTGAAGTACAGTCGTCCCCCGCTATACCGCAGTGCACTTATTGCGGCTTCACTGTGTCACGAGTACAGGGGGGAGCGGCAGCGGTGGTGGAGCGGGGTCACAGCAGGTAGGGGTGGTGGTAGAGCATGGCGATGTTACGGGCTGTGCGGCGGGTGTCCCAGATGATCACTGCGGGCGCTGGCAGGAACATCCAAAAACTATCAGCAGTGTGAGCTTCAAAGATATGGCGCCCAGACTCAGTGAGTGCACAGATTGAGCTATTGGCTCAATGACTAACAGAGATCTCATCTGGGCGCTTGCCGCCTCTGGACACCTTTTTTCCTTAAGTCCGCTGCTGGCAGATCAATGGGCTGGAGGCAGTGCGTGCACAGATGAGATCTTGAGTGGAGAGCTCAATCTGAACAAGCACTGACTCCAGGGCGCCATTATTTGAAGTCTGCACCGCCAATATTTTCAGGATGGCCCCTGCCTCACCACCCGCAGCGCACAGTCTGGAGCATTGTCCCTGTCATCATTCTCCACCACCCCTCGCTCGATAAGCTAGATTCGGCTCACAATCTGAAAAATATGTGTAAATAATAAGGTAAATATAACGCCGAAACTTTGCAGATTTTCACCTATCGCGGGGGTCTCTGAAACGTATGGTAATTCCTGCGTTAAGTGACCGATCACTGTACATGAATTTACTTTAGTTAGTAAAATGTGTTATTTTGTGGAAGACTTTACGGTGTAGTGCAAAATCCTGTTTGTAACTATGTTTGTATGTAGTACAGCGCTATTCACAAAGGTCCGTCATTTTTGCCAGCGATATACACAGCATTCCGCTTTATTTTATTTTGTAAAATGACAACCAGCCAAAAACCAAACAGACTCTAATGGGTTCCATCTGCTGTTATTTGTTTCCATGATGGGACGGATTGCTTTCCTGCAGGAGTTGGGTTTCTTCTGTTCCTATAACAGAAGCGAAATACAAAACGCCATGCGCAAGTGTGATCCCAGCTTTACTTGAGACTTCCTGGAAGTCTCATTCCCTTTGCCCTGTGTCCATGGTTTAAAAATAGTCAGTGAACCTGTCAGTTTGAGCTTTCACACAATGAACGGAGTTCTTGTACAGTGTATGTCCTGTTCACTAAATAACAGCCGGTGGCAGCATTGTGTTCATATTCTAGCACTGACTGGGACATGAAGTTCCTGGAAGCTTGTGAAATAGTGCAGCGTAACCTGGGAAGATGTCCAGATTGTTTGAATTGGTTTCTGAGGTGCCGTGTGCTCTCTACTTAGCAACAAACCAGCCTTTACAACTGTATTTGGCAGGGTTACATTGCTCCTCTGTTGCCCTGAGGAATCTGCGAGGTGATGTGCAGCATCTGGAACATGTAGTTCCCAATTAACATCATCATGATACTCCGCAGTGTAAAGGCATGACACATCCATATATATATATATACATTATACATATATATATATATACACAGTGTATATAATATATGTATATATATATATATATGTGTGTGTATATATATATATGTGTGTGTGTGTATATATATATATATATATATGTGTGTGTGTGTATATATATATATATATGTGTATATATATATATATATATATATGTGTGTGTATATATATATGTATACATATATATATGTGTGTATATATATATATATATATATATATGTGTGTGTGCATATATATATATATATATATATATATATATATATATAATGTGTATATATGTGTGTGTATATATGTATTATATATATATATACACATACACACACACACACACACACACTTGTTTGTTTCTTCAGTTCTCGTGGGGATTAAAGAGCAACTGTATTAATCCTTCATGTTATATGATCCGAGAATCGAGAATCATGATTTTTTTTTTTCTTCATCCCATATAGCTGTCATGTTTGTGGCTTTGAGACTGAGCTGAATGTCCAGTTTGTGAGCCACATGTCTCTTCACGTAGACAAGGAACAATGGATGTATTCAATTTGCTGCAGTACTTGTGACTTTGTCACCATGGAAGAAGCTGATATGAGAACGCATATCAGCACCAAACACTCAGGTAAGGAATGAAGGCCTTAATTAGTCATTGAAACGCAAACTAATAAATATACACAAAAAGATGAGAAAACTTTATGAATAAACTTACCTGAAAGCTATAAAGCACTAATATATGTACTTCACATACAATCAGGTCCAGAAGTATTTGGACAATAACCAAATCTTTATGATTTCAGCTCTGCAGGCCACTATTTTTTATTTAAAATGAAACAACTGAAATGCAATTGAATTGCAGATTTTCAGGTCTAATTAAAGGGGTTGAACAAAAATATCCTGTGAAATGTGTAGGAACTGCAACCATTTTTCTATAAAACCTCCTTATTTCAAGGGGTCAAAAGTAATTGGCCAAATGTACTTAACCATAAATAAAATGTTCAATTTTAATACTTTGTAGAGAATCCTTTTCAGGCAATGACTGCCTGAAGTCTGGAAGCCATGGACATCACCAAATGCTGGGTTTCCTTCTTCATGATGCTTTGTTAGACCTTTACTGCAGTTGACGTCAGTTATTGCTTGTTTTTGGATCTTTTTAGTTTAAGTTTTGCCTTAAGCGTGTGAAATGCATGCTCAATGGGGTTAAAATCTGGTGATTGACTTGGCCATTGCAGAATATTCAACTTATTTGCACCAAAAACGTTTGGGTTTTTTTCGCAGTATGTTTTGGGTCATTGTCCATCTGTAATGTGAAGCGCCGTCCAATCAACCTTATTGTTGCATCTGAGGAAAAAATATACAGCCCTGTACACTGTGCTTTGGTTCATAAGCCAATCCAAGCCTTCTCCATACTTTCTTCTTCCCATCATTCTGGTGCAGGCTAATCTTAGTTTCATCTGTCCAAAGAGTGTTTTTCCAAAACTGGGCTGGATTCTTTAAATGTTTTTGGCAAAGTCTGATCTAAGGCTGATTAATGGTTTGCACCTTGCAGGCAGCCCTCTATTTGCTTTCATGAAGTTTTCTATTTAAGGTAGACTTAGATAGTGAAACACCTACTTCCTGGAGAGTGTTCTTCACATGGGTGGTTGTTGTGAAGGGGATTTTCTTCACCAAGGAAAGGATTCTGCTATCATCCACCACTGTTGTCTTCCATGGAGATCCAGGCCTTTTTGAGCTCCTAAGCTCACCAGTGCACTTTTTTTTTTTTTTATCTGCAGAATGTACCAAACTTATGAATTGTCCACCCCTTACATTTCTGCTATCTGTCTGATGGATTTTTTTTTCCAGCCTAATGATGGTTTTTGAGCCTGCAACATACTTCTTTGGACGCATGTTGCAGGTTCGCAGCATCTGCTTCCAAATGCAAATTCCATACTTAGAATCAGCCCCAGACCTTTTACTTGCTTAATTGATGGATTAACGAGGGAATAGCCTATCAAAGACCTTTTATAGATAATTGTTCAATAAATGTTAGCCCCTTGAAAAAGAGGCAGCCACATATTAAAGAACTGGAATTCCTAAACCCTTACTCTAATTAGTATGTGAATACCCTCAAATTAAAGCTGACTTTACACTGTAAGCCCATATTGATTATCAAGCAAAAGGCAAAAGAAGCAAAGAAAGAAAATGAAAGTACAAAGGGCACATTCACTTTTGTATTACCTATTGTCCTGTCCCGCTGTTTTTTATACCACTTGCACTGTGGGATCTTCTTTTAATATGTTTATCAATGTTTACAAAACTAATTATACTAAATAATAAACATAAACATTTTTTATTTATTTGGCCATATTACCTGAAAGCTATCATTGCACAATTGTAGTCTGTTATTTACCATATTAGGGTTAGGGAATGTGTATAGATTAAGCTAGTATTTATTAAAGAACTGGACACAGTATTTTATACATAGTTTTCAAGGTTTAGACATTCTGTAAAATACCTAGGCATTTTATACCATTCCTCCACTTCACATAATACCTGCCCAATAAGAGCTGACAGTTTGACTGTATAGGGGCGCACCATGCTGACAAACAGAGAGGTAAAACTTAGCATCAATATCCTGGAGGAATAAAAGAGGAACGACACAATGCAAAGTGCGAACAGAAGCTTCTCCAGAATTATTGATGGAGAGGAAAATATTTGATAAGTCCAACATGTCAGGACTGCTCACAAGTCCCTGCTAAGTCATTATAACACCTTCACAGAGAAAACTGTTACATTTTGGCCAGTATGGAAACCATTCCGTGCACCCAGCCCATGTGTGACATGAAGCCCTGTGTCTACAGAACTTATCCAAAATCAATCTACCATTTAAAAGGGTGTTTTCCTTTCTCTAGGAGATGAAAGAAAGACCCCCAGTGAATCCGTAAGCCCTTCTTCTTCTTCATTGTCAGCACTTAGTGATTCAGCCAACAGTAAAGAAGACTCGGACACCCCACTAAGAAACCAGACTTCAAACAGCTTGTTGGTGATTTCTGTAGGACACAGCTCCCAGGCTTTTGTTAGCAGTGAAGAGAAATCTGACAAAGGTAACTGTGGCTCACATAAACGGCTACAATTTCCTCTCCTATCCCCTTGTTAGCGCATCTTTATGTGGATGACAATGTAATTCCCATTTCACCCAAGTGCATACAAACTGTATAAAAACAGAACCAAAAAAAGTCCCAGTGGCCAGAGGCACCAATAAATAAGGTAAAGGGGGAGACCACTGGTAGAATAAAGACCAGAAACAAGTTCTTAGTGAAATACAAAAACTATTTTAATGAAATATACGTGACATAAGGACAGACAGTAGTGACGAATGAGATCTAAAGATCGCCAGACACAAAATTGCACAAGCACCACCTGCAGATGTAATAGAGCTGCTAGATATGAAAGGGTTAATGTAAAAATCATGATCTCCCCATCCTCTGGCTTTTTTTTTTTTTTTTTTTTTTTACATTAACCCTTTCATATCTAGCAGCTCTATTACATCTGCAGGTGGTGCTTGTGCAATTTTGTGTCTGGCGATTTTTAGATCTCATTCGTCACTAATGTCTGTCCTTATGTCACGTATATTTCATTAAAATAGTTTTTGTATTCACTAAGAACTTGTTTCTGGTCTTTATTCTACCAGTGGTCTCCCCCTTTACCTTATTTATTGGTGCCTCTGGCCACTGGGACTCTTTTTGGTTCTGTTGTTCTAAATGAGACCCTCCCCTTAAGGGAAGCTGTAGGTTTATATAAACTGTATAAAAAGTTCTAGACAGGGCAAGTAACCATACGTTGTATGAATCAGGTAATGGCAAAATTGATATCAAAAGGATATTGTTTAGCTCTTAAAAAAATAAAGAATTGTGAGAAATATTACATTTACAATAATAGGAATATTGGTAACACTATAGCAATAGATCTGCTACTGTGCAATAAATGGTCAGTTGGTGATCTGGTATTGCTTCAAATGAGATCTCCGTTGGATGAAGGGGTTTTCGGGACTTATAGTTAATCATATGATAGGCCATAATTATTACATCATTTGTAGCCTGACTCCTGGTGCCCACATGAATCAACGAATTGATGGGCCATAGTGCTCCGGCAACTGCTGCCTTCCATTTAATGTTTCTCAGACATAGCACCATACATTTTGCTATGGTTATGTCTTCTATTGCAGCTCAATCTTACGGAATTTGATACAGACAATGACAGGGTTAGCATTCCCTTCAATCAGCTGAAAATGGGGGACCCAGGAGGCTGAATCCCATTGAACTGATATTGATGACTTCTTCTATGGAGAAGCCATCAGTATCAAAATCCCAGAGAACCCCTTAACTACCTTTTTTATTTGTTTCATTTATTGCTACGTTAGATATTTCTGCAGAATGAACTTGTTTTTGTATGTATACAGGGATTCTCCTGGTAGAAAAGTTTCTTTTCCACAGCATTCACTACCTACACAAATGGCATAAAGAGCCTCACTTAAGGGTGCTTTACACGCTGCGACATCGCTAGCGTTCTCGTTAGCGATGTAACACGCCAGATCGCACATACGATTTGCCGAGATCGCACATGTGACCGGCGCTACAAAAATTACCTATGTTCGATCTCAGCAAATCTTATCTGCGATCTGGCGTGTCACATCGCTAACGAGATCGCTAGCGATGTTGCAGCGTGTAAGGCACCCTTTACTCTTTACCACTTCAGAACTCAACCCCATCCTATTGCCCGCTCGCTCCAGTCTTTGTTGACACAATTGCAGCAGTGATGTTATGATTACAGTATGTGACCACTGCAGCCAATTGTCTCACAACTGGTGGGCCCAGTGATTGGCTGCAGTGGTTACATGTTGTAGTTGTGACATCGCGGCTGCAGCCGGTTAACAGAGAATAGTAGACAGTGCTGAAGGAGAGGTGAAAAAAGGCTATTTTCTTAGCTTAAAAAAAAAACAGAATTAAATCAGGAAAACCCTTTTGATCAAGCTGTATTTTTTTACTTTTGTATAATTTCTTAATTAAAAATTTTACGCTAATGGATCTTTTGTAATGGCAGGTTTTGAATGTGTGTTCTGCAATTTTGTCTGCAAAACAAAACCAATGTTTGAACGACACCTGCAGATTCACCTGATCACTCGAATGTATGAGTGTGACGTGTGCCATAAGTTCATGAAGACACCTGAACAGCTCTTAGAACACAAGAAATGCCACACAGTCCCTACCGGTGGGCTCAAGTAAGGAAAGCAAGTACAAAAACTTTTCCTGTGTTAAGCATATGAAATATCCTGTTGTATTTAATATGATTATTTTTGTATATGTCTGCAAAATATTTTCCTAGGATTGGCTAGGACTGAAAATAAAACCGGGTCTTATATTGTTTTTGGCTCTAAAAGATGCGCTAGCGCTTATTTTTATTGGCATCAGTGATTGGGTTCCCCAATAATGCAAAATTAATATTCACCCTTTCCCCGCCCACCCCTCTGTGCCAGAGTCAGTGTTTGGTTGCCGTTAATGCAGAATTAATGTTCAACCCTTCCCCCCCTGCCGACGCCTTTGTGTTGCTATCAGTGATTGGGTGCAGTCAGGCTGATATATTACTCGCCCAAGGATCACATCACACTCCTTGGACTAGCCGGCGGCTCTCCTGACCTGAGCATGACAGATGCATAGGAATACACGCTCTATAAGGAACAAGGAGAAAAAGAACTGCACAAAATGGGGAGCACAACCAAATATTATAAAGGCAGGTTTTATTGTAGCAAAATTACATAAAATCATTTGAAATTCAAAAAAACACACTAGTGACACGGTGTGAGTCTCCCCAACCAACTCACAATGGTGAGAATTTTTTGTCGCCAAAAGTAAATATGTAGAAACCCCCCCCCCAAAAAAAAAACAAACAATTTGACATCACTAACATGTGAGTACAAAATATCACAAACAACCCATAAAGTGGGTTCTACCCACGGGATCCTTGTGACTATCCCCTTCCCCTTCTCTTGCCCCCCCATCCCCTCTGGTATTACCTCGTTTTATCGCCTACATTATGGAAAGCTTTCCTTATGGACTCTAATTGGTATGTTAGTACCCCTATGTGATCCTGGCCAGGAATCATTAGGTCTCTTTGAGCCCGTTTGTACTACATAGGGTATTTCCCCCTTTTTTCTGATGTGGGCTAAGTTGATATGTGGGTGCTCCTGTGATAACCTTTTTACTATGTCCAATGGATGTTGTGCATGGATTGGATTATTGTATTGACATATAATTGTGCATATTGGCTTTTCATGCAGGCAAAAAATTGATGTTCATTATTTACCATGGGACACTTTATGGGTTGTTTGTGATATTTTATACTCACATGTTAGTGAAGTTAAATTGTGTTTGGGGTGGTTTCTATATATTTACTTTTGGCGACAAAAATTTCTCACCATTATGAGTTGGTTGGGGAAGACTCACACTGTGTCACTAGTGTGTTTTTTTTAATTTTAAATAATTTTATGTAATTTTGCTACAATAAAAACTGCCTTTATAATATCATTCGGTTGTGCTCCCTATTTTGTGCAGTTCTTTTTCTCCTTGTTCCTTATATTTACTGCATGGGTGAGCATCCGAGCTCTTTAATATTATATTGATATTCTTGGCTGTGCACACCTTGTTTGTTCTTGTTGTAGGAATACATGCTATCACGCTTGTCCTTAGGCAAGTAATATAGCAATCTGACTTCACCCAATCACTGACACTGGTACAAAGGGATGGCCAGGGGAAGGGGCGAATATTTATTTTGCATTAATGGACAACTCAATCACTGACTCCAGCACAGAGGGGTGGGCGGGGAAGGGGTGAATATTCATTTTGCATTAACATACGTATAACTAGCTGATGCGTGATTATACATTTTCTGGGGCTTACAGGAACACAATGGGGCAAAGTACAGCAATGAAAGTTACATATCCTGAAAGAGCTGCCTAATCTCTTTTTCAGGATACTATAAGTTGATGAACTGCAAAAAGGGCTTATTTTTGAGTCGGGCTTATATTTTAAGCAAACGCCAACCAAGTTGAAAAATCCTGCTAGGGCTTAATTTGGGGGCAGGTCTTATTTTCGTGAAAACACGGTAGGAATTCAATTCCAGCATTATATCATGCCCTTATTGCCAAATTATTATTAGTCCATAGCATTTAAAGAGGTTGGTCCACTACACACCATAGCAGCCACACATCAATGTCAAGCTCATAAAGAATGCTTTTCTCAAATATCTTGTGTAGTCTATTCATCCATTGAGTGGCACTATTATGGTCTGCTTAATCCCTATCGCGTGACCCCCAGGCTCCGTGACCTCTGAGATCTGGTGTTGTCATGTCAACTTCCAGCATATCGCGCTCTCCCTCCTTTGCTGCAGAGCGCCGCAAGCAGGAGCAATGCTGGGCTGTGACAAGCAGTGAAACTTCTCCCACAGCCCAGTCACTCAGGGAGATTGGGGCCGGCCTCGATGTTGAGTGAACTGGAAGTTGACGTGACATCACTGGATTTTAGAGGTCACGGAGCCCGGGGGTCACATGATGGTAATGAGCAGACCGCACTAGCTCCACTCAGAGGATGAATTGACTACACAAGGTATTTGAGAGAAGCCTTCTCTATGAGCTTTATATCGATGTGTGGCCACTATGTTGTGTAGTGGACCACCCCTTTAAGTTTATGCTGTATTCAGTTATAATATCTTACCTTTAAAGGTGTTTTCCCACGAACAAAGTTAATTTTAATCAATAGATCTTGGAATAATAATAATTTCCACAATTGGATGTGTTTAAAAAAAAAATGTTCTGATCACACCACAGCTCCTGGGTCGGGGAGGAAGCAAATAAGTATATAGAGATTACAGCACAGGATCAAAAAAAATTCTTTCTTTGAGGTAAAACCTTTTTTAAAAACACAGGGAAATATTTTACCGCACAAAAAGAATCAGCTGTGATCGCATGCTGTTATATACTTTTGTTTCCTCCCCTGCCCAGGAGCTGTGGTAAGATCAGACCATGTCCCTGTATGGTCAATTATTCTCAGTGAGAGAAACAAAATTATAATTTTGTAGTTGTGATACCTTTTAATGGCGAATTAAAATAAAATGGTGTTACAAAGCAAGCTTTCAAGACATCTCAGGTTCCTTCTTTAGGAATGGTATGACAAAATATCTGAAGAAACACAAATATATATACAAACAGAGCAGAGAGATGGCATAATAAAAGTACATTTAAATAAACAAACACTGCGCTTAGAGAGTGAATCCTTAATTAACTTTGATTAGTGTAATGAAAGGTTTATTATCCCAATATCAATTTAGGATCAGAGGCATGGTGCCCTAGCAGTCTCTGGAACAGACTCCTCAGATTTTGTAGTGAGTCATAAATCCTCCTGACAGGTGAAGTCCTGTGTCCACAGAGTTAAAAATTTTAATGAATTTGTATTCCCAGAATCTTCGATGATTTTGTGATCTGAAGTTGCCTTTTAATATAACGACTTTCATGTGGTTTATATTGTCTCCTGAAGTACAGAAATGTTTGGCCACAGGTAAATGAGTTTTTTTGTCTGTAATTGTGTGCCGGTGATATCTCATTCTTGCTCTCACCACAGTATACCAACCTTTTCATGGCTTAACTGGAAAATGACTTTTTAGCATCCTGCTCCCTCAAACCATTGGCCTATTTCCGTTTCATCGATGACATCTTAATAATCTGGAACGAATCTGAACAAGAGCTTCTAAAATTCCATGAAAAATTCAATGCATTTCATCCTACCATAAACTTGACATTGGAACACTCAAAAACAGAAATCAACTTCCTAGATACAACCATAAATATTCAAAATGGCTCAATCCAGACATCGGTGTATCGAAATCCTATTGACCATCCCACATACCTCAGATGGGACAGCTTACACCCCAAACACATTAAAAAGTCCATTGTCTACAGCCAGGCCCTCAGATATAATCGTATCAGTTCCAGCCCAGCAGACAGGGATGAACACTTAACCCATCTTAAAAAAACATTTTTAAACCATAGCTACCACCCCACCTCTATTGATGATCAGATCATTAGAGCAACAAGGACCCCTAGAAGTGAACTGCTTCAATACAAACAAAAAGAGGAAAAGAGTCGAGTACCTCTGGTGGTGACCTAGAACCCACAGCTTGAGGTACTGAGGAGAACGGCCAAGAAACTTCACCACATTCCACACAAGGATAACCGATTAAAAACAATATTCAAAGATCCTCCATTGCTATGCTACAGACAACCTCCTAATTTAAGGGGCATCATGATCCGGAGTTCGATGCCCTCAGACACACCAAGAGGAACTTGTCCCTGCAATGTAAAGAGCTGCAAAACCTGCTCTCATGTAGAGACCAAAGACCAGATACAGATCCCTAACACACAGAAGGACTAGAAAATTCCTGGGACATTCACATGCTCCTCATCAAACGTGGTGTACTTAATCCTGTGCACTATATGTCCTATTGGTGGCCTCTATGTTGGAGAAACAGGACAGAGACTGAGAGCAAGAATGAGATCTCACCAGCACACAATTTCAGACAAAAAAACTCATTTACCTGTGGCCAAACATTTCTTTACTTCAGGACACAACATAAACCACATGAAAGTCGTCATATTAAAAGGCAACGTCAGATCACAAAATCATCGAAGGATCTGGGAACATTACCATTACATTAACGTGTTTAACTCTGTGGACACATGACTCCCCCTGTCAGGAGGATTTATGACTCACTACAAAATCTGAGGAGTCTGTTCCAGAAACTGCTAGGGCACCATGCCTCTGATCCTAAATGGATATTGGGACAATAAACCTTTCACATCACTAATCAAAGCTAATTAAGGATTCACGCTCTAAGCTCAGTGTCTGTTTATTTAAATGTCCTTTTATTATGCCATCCCTCTGCTCTGTTTATGTATATATTTATGTTTCTTCAGATATTTTGTCATACCATGCTTGAAGAAGGGACCTGAGATGTCTCGAAAGCTTGCTTTGTAACATCACTTTATTTTATTTTAGTTAGCCATTAAAAGGTATCACAACTACAAAATTATAATTTTGTTTCTCTCACTGAGAACAATCAATCATTTTTCAACCGGCAAACACCGTACCAAAACCTTTTCTCCTGTACGGTCAGACACGGCCATTACACAGTACATAGCAGGAAAACATCTATATGATTATCTCAGCACAGGACTGTTTTTGTTTTTTTAAATATCAAATTGTGGAACTTATTATTATGTCAAGATCTGTGGCTGACAGGTTTTCATGAATTGGCCAATTTATGCGCAAAGTACCTTCATTTTTAAAAGTATATTCCATATAACCGTAATGCAATTCCAATTTCCCATGTTCAATGATAACATATATCTTGGTGCTTACAGAGTGCTGCTGTATTCTTTTGTTTGTGTATTATACAGTCGTAGCAGCTTGCACCTGTTCACACTTGGGTTATTCTGTTTGGAGGTGCTAGTCAGTTTCTTGTTTGAAAAAAGAAAACAGACTGTGCATTATTTACCCTGCCTGGGTCCAGTGCTGAATATGCACTACTGCTTCTCATGTCTGTTATTGTCTGCAGCTCACCACCACTGCAGCCAATCGCCAAGCTCAGCAGCTCTGCACATGAGCTGCTGAGCTCACTGATTGGCTGACGATGTGAAGTCAGTGCCGCCGATAATAACAGGCACTGGGAACAGCTGCAGAGACACAGCACAGTAAACTGCATACAGTATTAAATTAATGTCTCAAACTTGATGAAGCTGGTGTAATTTCTTTAACAATCCATGTCAGAATGGTTGCATAATACTTTCTGAAAGTTTTTACGAGCTACTACTTACACAGCCATTCTAACATTGCCTTTCAGAGTGAGTACACTTGCCTCATCAGATCCAAGACATATATTTAATAATGTATGTAGTTTGTATTGTAAAATATGGTGCCATGTCTTTTCAAGGTTGACTTGGAATCAGATGCTGCTTTTTGACATTCTGGAATCCATTCACAGACTACAAACTGCCAGAATCAGACTGTTACACTAAATTCCTTAAAGTGTTCCATAGCATTAACGGAAAGCTCTGATGGCTAATTGATACTAACACATTATTAAAAACTTAGTGACAAAGCCTAGGCACCTTTTAGTCAGTGTCAATCTGTATCTCATTTAGGTCTTCATTGCTTAATAATAGTAAGCATACAGTCATAAGATTAACCGTCAATGTGGTTTGCTTGGCTTTCTTTCTAGGTGCCCATTCTGCATTTACTCCACAAACCGCCCTGCAGCCATGGAATGTCACTTGAAAACGCACTACAAGATGGAGTACAAGTGTCGGATCTGCAAGACGGTCAAGGCAAACCAGCTAGAGCTGGAAGTGCACATCCGCGAGCATCGGCTCGGGAATCATTACAAGTGTGACCAGTGTGGCTACCTCTCAAAGACGGCCAATAAGCTGATTGAGCATGTGCGTGTCCACACAGGAGAGCGTCCCTTTCACTGTGACCAGTGCAGCTATAGCTGCAAGCGCAAAGACAATCTCAATTTGCACAAGAAGCTCAAGCATTCTCCCCGCCAGACCTTCAGTTGCGAGGAGTGCCTGTTTAAGACCACCCACCCTTTTGTCTTCAGCCGTCATGTTAAGAAGCACCAGAATGGTGAGTTCCTGGAAGAAGAGAAGAAATTCCAGACCGCAGTTCAAAAAGAGGCTTCCCCAGGGCTCCCTGTCAACGACAGTAGGAGCCTCTTGTCCCCCCTCTCTGTCATGTCTGCCTCACAGGCTCTCCAAACAGTGGCTATGTCTGCTGCTCAAAGCAGTGGCATGGAGACACATTTAGCACTTAAAGCCTTTGCAGTAAACGGTAACTTATCATGCTTAGATAGGTACCAGAACTCAGAATTTGCTCATCTCATTCCCTTAACAATGCTCTTTCCTAAGAACCATTATGAAGTCACATTCCATCCTCCCAGACCTCAAACGGCACCCCCTGGTGTCACCACACCGAAGCACTCCTTCCTGGCTTACCTTGGACTGGCAGAAAGGGCAAAAACTGTTTAAGAATGGCCCTTATTTTGTCTCAAAATATCCGGCAGGTAAACATTGCTGAAAATTATACGTTTGAATGGTATGAAGATTAGTTAATGGGCTCTGTGTGTATATTTACTGCATTTACATAAAGCTGCTTAATTAAGTATTCAGAGAGAAAACCTACTGCATACTTCTACATATCAGGGGGCTGGCGCCCCTGTGCCGCTGCTTATGGTGACGGCTTCTGCACTTACTAAATGATAGTTTCATGTTTCAGTTGTCTGCCAACCTGAGAGAGAAACGTACCACACCTGATAATTTTACCTTGGAGAAAACCATGTACCACATATGATATAAGTACTGTGGAGAGAAATGTGTTCCACGCATTCTAAAAAAAAAAATCTATAGGGAGAAATTACCACCCTTAATATAAGCACTGTGGGGAGAAATTACCACCCATTATACAAGTACTGTGGGGAGATAAGTATCACCCATAATATAAGTATTGTGGGGAGATATGTATCACAACCTAACAAAAGTTTTGTGGGCAGAAAAGTCCTACCCATAATCGACATACTGTGGATAGAAAAGTACCACCTATAATAAAAATACCATGGAGAGAAACGCGTACCATCCATAATATAAGTACTGTGGAGATAAATGTACAACACCTAACAAAAGTATTGTGGGCAGAAAAGTACTACCCGTAATAGAAGTACTGTAGATAGAAAAGTGCCACCTATAATAAAAGTACCGGGGAGAGAAGCATGTCCCACAAATAACAAAAGTCCTGTGGGAAGAAAAGTAGTACCCATAATAGAAGTACTGTGGGGAGAAACACGTACCACCTATAATAGAAGAACTGTGGAGAGAAACACGTACCACCCATAATAGAGGTACTGTGGAGAGAAACACGTACCACCCATAATAGAGGTACTGTGGAAAGAAACACGTACCACCCATAATAGAGGTACTGTGGAGAGAAAAACTTACCACCCATAATAGAAGTACTGTGGGGAGAAACACGTACCACCTATAATAGAAGAACTGTGGAGAGAAACACGTACCACCCATAATAGAGGTACTGTGGAAACACTTACCACCCATAATATAAGTACTGTGGGAAGAAAAATACCACATTTAATAAACGTACTGTGGCGCGACTAATGTAACACTTAGAGATGGTGCTGATCAGTTTGCAGGACCTGGCCCAGCAACCGCCTTGATATTCTGTGACTGCCGGACTGGAGCTCAGTCATTCGTCTCCTTTCTGTCTGTATCGGTGGCTCTTCTTTTGATTAGGCAGCCTGCTGTGATCTCACATGTGTATTACAGTGCAAATATGACGTATCAGGCCGGCTACTCAAAAGAGGATGCCGTCAGATAGGAAGCTGTTTGCTGGGCTCCTGATTAGCAGCTACTTATTACCGACTTGGCTACTGAACGTGGTTCTGTGAATCGATTTGAAGCATCTCTAGTACCTCCTATATGTACCATGGAAAAATGTACCACCTATAATATAAGTACTGTGGAGTGTCTTTCTATGTGTACTCTCAATATAGCCAGAATCAGCTGCATAACACATTCTATTCGTTATATTTTCCTTTCCGTTAAGCACCCCTCCTTATATTTATTAGTGGCTTTTATTATAACCTTTACCAGTACTTTACATACTGGGGATCAAAGATCCCAGTATAAAAAAAAAAATCCACTTAACCATGTTACAGTTTTCCTGCAGATGATGTTATTGCAAATGTATCTTTTACTAGTAATAGAGAACCTTCAAAGTAGCGGCAGCGTTCTCTTTAATTTTTCTGGTACTGTACAGGCGCCGGAGGCTGACATTTTGAAACATAAATTACATCACAGATCTTTGTTGCTTATCTTGTATATCATACTCTGTTGTTGTTTAGGAATTTAAAAATTCTATAATTTACAGGAGAATGCCCACTGATCTGCTGTAGATATTCAGAATAATAGGTCAAATTAGTTGTTAATACATGTCAGGAGATGCAAGAGCATACACTAGTATATACAGTACATACAGTGGGTGAAATAAATATTGGTCACCAATTATCTAACTAAATATATCTCTAAATGTTCTATTGACATGAATTTCTCACCAGGTGTCAGTAATAACCCATCCAATCCACACAAGCAAACAAATCAAGCCATAGATGTCCATGAATATAGTGATGTGTAATAATGAGAATTGACACTGGGAAAAAGTATTACTGATATTTTATTTTTGTAATGCTTCGTATAAAAGCCTTTGTTGGGGACAACAGCTCTAAGATGCCTCCTTAGGCTGAGGCCACATGGGGATTAGTGCGAGTGCTCACATGACATTCGGCTCACGCTCGCAGTACAGCGGGAGCCGAGTGTCATGCGACTGTGGTCCAATCCTGCGATCAGACCACAGCTGTGGAGGGGAGGGAGGAATTTATCTCCCCATTTCCTCCGTTGCCGGCTAATGCAAGAATCGCATTACTCTTGCCCCCATACACTTGAATGGGTGCAAGTGAAACAGGATCTCATTCCACCCGCAGTATGCTGCAATTGTTTTCTCGGTCCTATTAGGATTGAGAAAAAAATAGCTCATGGGAGCTGCCCCAAAGAGTAATATTTGTCCGAGTGGAACGCGATTTTTTTTTTTTATTATCGCAATCCATATTACTCGCCGTGTGTGTTTACCCTTATGGAAAAACTAGTCGCATGCATTGTTCAGGTGATTTGGCCCATTCTTCCATACAAACACTCTTCAAATCCTTGAGGTTTCATGGACTTCATCTATGAACTCCAAGCTTCAGTTCCTTCCATAAATCTTCCATTGGATTCAGGTCAGGTGGTTCGCTGGGCCATTCTAGCAGCTTTATTCTCTTTCTCTGAAACCAATAGTGTTTCCTTGTCTGCGTGTTTGAGATCATTGTCTTGCTGATAGTCCACCCTCATTTCATATTCCTTATCCTGGTAGATGGTAACAGATTTTAAACAAAAATATCCAGGTACTTTTGTCCATACACCCTTCCTTCAGTCATATGAGGTTTTGCTGGAAAAACAGCCCCACTCTGTCATGATAGTTCCACCTCCAAACTCCACTGTTGGCATTGTGTCTTGTGAGTGATATGCACTCGTTTTTGTACTCCAAACATGGTATGTATTATGGCATTCAAAGAGTTTAATTTTTGACTCCTTTAACTAGACAATATTCTCCCAGTATTTCACAGGCTTGTCTAAATGTTGTTGAGAAAACTGTTTAAACCTGCTTGTACATGAATTTTGTTCACCTATGGGGTTTGCATGGTGAGCATGTATACAGGCCATGGAGGTTGTGTGCATTACTTACTGTATTGTTTTCTTTGAAACAATTATACCTGCTGGTTCTACTACTTTCTGTAGCTCTCCACAGGTAGTTCTTGGCTTTTGGACAACTCTTATGATAATAAATTTCAGTCCTCTATCTGAAATCTTGGTTCTGGCCAGTTTATGGTGAAATTGTTATTTCCACTTCCAGATTATGGCCCCAACACTGCTCACTGGACCCTTAGTAGTTAAGAAGTTATTCTGTAACCAATGCCATTAATATGTTTTGCAACAGTAAGGTTGCAAAGGTCTTGAGACAGCTCAGTGGTTTTACCCATCATTAGATGTTTCTTGTGTGGCACTTTGATAATGAATTTAGATTAGAAAAGATAAATCACTAATAGCCTTAATGCACATACATTAATTAACTATTTAATTATTAATTGGACTTCATGGGTATAGAATTAGGGGTATTTAGTAAGGGATAGCCTACACTGAATGGAGCACCATATCCCAATATTATGGTGCCAACCTCCACGGCTAGATAGGGAACAGTGAGGACTACTTAGGGTCAGTACTACTGGTTCAACTATTGACTCACCACCCTGCTACATTGTCACTGTATTTCCTGCTTAATCAAAAACCTTGGGGTCATTATAGTGCACCTTATTGTTTGTTTTTGGCATTTTGTCACAGTCAGTCTTGTATGTGATTTAGTAATTAATAATGTGCTATTTTAATATTACAGCTCTTTTCTATACTTCACTTTGATAATGAGACACCTTTTTGTAGGCCCTCAGTTGAACTAGTTGATATTTTTTGCTAAGTGGCAAGATTGCTAATTACGGATAAATTTCAGCTGGTATCATGAATTTCGATATCTTTTTCCCTCTTTCTTTCTTCATGTGTTCAATACTTTTTCCCTGGGTCATTTCTCATTATTACATATAACTTAATTTATGGACATCTCTGGTTTGACTTATTTGCCTGTGTGGCCTGGATGGGATGGGTTGTTACTGACATCTGGTGAGCAATTCATGTCAATAGCACCTTTAGAAATATATTTACTTCAATATTGGTGACGTGTTCAATACTTATTTCACCCGCTGTATATTTAATCTCTGCAGTATTGCCTTTGATTTGCAGTCCATCCTGTTCAGTTATTCAGATTACCGACACACCTCACATATGTTCGGTAAAGCAAGAATGGTGGTTGTAGTTAACCCTTTGCTGCTCTATTTCGGCCTGAGTAGATTACCATTGTTAGCTCTGTATGACAGATGTAAATATGCAGTGATTACTGACAGACAATGCCAGATGTTAAACTGGCAGCTGTGTACACTAATTCGAGCTGCTTTTGCATGGCATTTTTTAATTCACTTGCTTTAACATCTTCCTGCTGGAAAACAGGTCAAGGGCCCATTACACTAGTATGAATACGCTGTATTTCTGCTGCCATTGTCTTAAGAGGCTTGTGTTGAAGTTCACTTAGCAACTGGTTCCAATGGCGTTAGGACAAAGGATACAGCCTAATCATGGTTTCCATGGTTGTCTGCAATGTATAATGCTTTATCTCACTAGAATGACATGCAAGGGTTAAATACGGTGAGTATGCAGTGGGTACCTTTTTGTACTGAAATATATATTACCTGTAAAAATTGATGTCATTTATCTAGTAAGGATTATAAAGGGTGTCAGAGACAAGCTGGGTGATACACCCAGGATAAAAAGGCAGTTTTGCACAGTGCTTTGCCTTGCGCTAGTTCATGTATCTCATTTCCTGAACCATAAGAAACCTCTGATTGTCTGAAATGTCAGTCAGAAGCAAAATAATCTCACACCACATGTTAAACGTACACAACAAGATTTAGTTGGTATGTATTCCAGATGATTCCAATATTTGGATCAAAGCTTGTGTCTTGTCAGACAGATATTTACCTATGATGATGTGACGGTACATATTTTATGAGAAGTGATGATATATACAGCAAACGAGCTCCTAAACCCACAGAAGAATTTATATTTATTGACCATGTGGTTTTTATATGCGATAGAAGCCAGCAGATGTGGTTTTATCAAAACTGGTCCAAAAGGAAAAGCAACTGGTGGGAATCTAGTTTCCATTTTATTTGGCAACTGTTCCATATTTGTTGTGTACCAGTTTTAATAACTCCCCCAGATAGTAAGTTGGTAATTTACAAACTCAGATTTTTGACCATTTTCACAAGACTCCTGTATCATGAAACCTTCACTACAACTGTTCAAAATATGAAACTTTTTCCATCAGCTAAAACCAATTAGTACAAACCTAGATTGAATCATGTAGGATCTCTATGTTGCGGAGTATCGAAATCAACTAGGGGTACGTTGCCAGCTGCTTAACCAAATCATAAATGACCTCTCCAAGAATGTAATAAAATGGACCCATCACGTAATTTACATGGTAGCCCACACGTGCCAGGACCGTCTGCAGTGTGAAGAAACACAGCTCCCAAAACCTGTGTCTCAACTGACAAGAGGATCTGTATCGGAAGTACATTCATCTAGGAGAAGGGTCGTGACATCAGAAAACATAAATCTTCTCTTTGGCTGACTGAGCTCAAAGACGTTTTTGTCCATCCTCAATCCTCCATAAGCAGTCAGTCAGCCGAAAAGATTATTTTTTTTCTTCTGTCTCAGCCCTTCTCTGGCAATTAACTGCTATCTCTGCTTACAATACAGCTCAACTTGTTGGTTGATACACAGATCTCAGGAGTGTTTTATCAGATTTTAGACCATCTTGACAGTTGACTAGGCTGAGCTGCGGTTTGATTTTTGCGACCTAAGGCCCTGTCACACACAGAGATAAATCTGCGACTGCAGTGAAAATGTGGACAATCAGTGCCAGGTTTGTGGCTGCGTACAAATGGAACAATATGTGCATGATTTCACTGCAACCACAGATCTGCCAAAGATTTATCTCTGTGTGTGACGGGGCCTTAAGTCTTCTTTTTACATACTTGGAGAACCCATTCAAAGAGAATCTGTCACCACCTCTTGGCACCTAATCGGAGAGCTGCATAATGTAGTGACTGAGGTTCCAGCAATGTATCACTTACTGGTCTGTTTACTGTAGTTTTGTTAACATCACTTCTATCAGCAGGAGATTATCATTAGAGGACTAAAAAAAACTGCTGCCATGTGGTCCTCCATATTCATGAGCTCTGTATAACCCTACCTACACCATTGTGGTAGATTTTTGCCTATGCACAATGTACACAGAAAGCTGCCAATCAGTGATGTGGGTGGAATTATACGGAACTCCGCATTCCGAGAATTGTTAGATCTGCAGCAGATAAGTAATTGTATTGAAAATACAATAAGCAGCTTAGTAAGTTATACATAGCTGGAATCGGGGTTTGTGTCCATACATCATTCTGTTCTCAGATGGTTACATTAGCCTTTAGTGGTGAGTCCAACAAGGATCATCGCATCAGTTAAGGACTGATGAAAGCATTTGTTAGTAGTGGGAGAATGCTGCATTCAGAAGCTTGTGATAGTTTTTATATTCAGGCCCATGGCACATGCATTTCTCGGCAGGGTTTATCAAGCCAGCAGAGGAAATTACATTTGAGGTCATTAGTATTTCAAAGTAGGTAACCCCTTGCAATTCTTCTTCTGCTACAATCATTGTCAATCATAGACTGGTTCACAGATGCTAAACTGCTCATTACATTGACGATAAATGTCAGTAACTGGCGATTAAACAACTCTTAGCATTCTTACAATTAATTACATGCAAAGACCTATCTTGATACAGTCTCTCAATAGTAAATGTGGTATTTTATCTTTCCGCTGTTTTCCACTCAGATCCTAGTCATACAGATTTTAAATTGAAAATAAAATATAAACAAATATATATTTATTAAGAAATATGAACTTACTGTATGATTGAGTGTTTTGGATCTGTGTGGGTTGAATGTGGAAGATGTCCGGAATACACACCTAATGATAGTGTTTGGAGCTGTGGTCACTGACATTTATTTGCATGTTATTTCCTCCCATTTGTAAAGTAAGGCACGCTAAGGGAAACATTCAATGCAAAGGAGAAGCATAGGAGCAGGAGGTCCATAGATGTAAAGATGTTAGTAGAATTTTTAGCTTTTTAAGGAGAGTAGATATAATTTTGCACTGTGAGTCTGTAAATAGTGTTATCAGAAGGACAGTTCTTTGCTGAGCCATCGTGACTTGGCTTGGTCAAAAATGTGGAGCATTTTGTTCCAAATTATATAGATTCTTATTTCTCACCCCCCTAAGTTACAGCCTCCTATCTTGTGGCTGGAGATATTCACTCTGCTTCACTAAGGACTCCTTCATTATACATCTGAACGTGTGAGCACATGAATGTTATTGGAAACGGGCCACTAATCTGTCAATGAACAAGAAAAACACACATTTGTCACCTAATTTCATCATTTATTCTGGCCTATAAATCACTGTTGTCCATAGCACATCCTCCTATGTAAACGGGGCATGTGCTACCGACAGTCTGCAAGCTGTATGACGACTGAACGACAGATGCAGTCCCCATACAGTTAGAATCATCCTGTGTAACAGGACCTTAAGCTCTGATTAACTTGTTATATTATTGATTTAATTCATTATGAGCAAATATATGCTGGAGTGAATCCAGCTTTACCAGCTGCTTTTATCATGGACATTCTCCACTCTCAAGATACGAATTGATGTGGTGATCACATGGCTGAGATTCTCCTACATTTCTTGCCCGTAGCACAGACGAACCTACATGTGTCTTTAATGGCTGATACTATGCTATCGATTCAGTTTTGTGACCTTTTATTTACCATTGATCTTGAGCTTGGTATCCAGTATGTCATTGTTATATACTTGGTATCCAGTATGCCATTGTTATATACTTGGTATACAGTATGACATTGTTATATACTTGGTATCCAGTATGCCATTGTTATATACTTGGTATACAGTATGACATTGTTATATACTTGGTATCCAGTATGCCATTGTTATATACTTGGTATACAGTATGACATTGTTATATACTTGGTATCCAGTATGTCATTGTTATATACTTGGTATCCAGTATGACATTGTTCTGTCAATCTTCTGTGCTGCTTTGTATTACCTATTTTTCCATTAACAGCACACTCAAAACTTTTGAAGTATCGTTACCTTTGATAAAGCCTGACTATCCTTGCTGAGCCTTTTCTGGCCACCATAAATGCGTTGCCTTTGGCTGTATACTCCTGGGGCCACTTTTCACTCAAATGTGCTACTGGCAATTACTCATTGGTAAAATCCATAGCTGTAACACTTGCTGGCAACTAATTATTAAAGTTTGATATTTGCTCTAAAAATATGTTCTTTTCACTTTGTAGAGGTAAATGCCTTTAAGGTGAATGGAGTGAATAAATACTCAAGCACCTGTCACAATTGTGACATTTTTATCAGAAATAATCCTTGCTGCCAGCCTTATATTTGTCTTATTTCTCTCAGGCCGATTTCATACGTCCTAGAGACATGGACTGTTCTCGGGATTGTAATACCTAGCCGGATTATCATATGCCTACCAGACAGTTAGCTCATATCAGGAGACATGGCAGGTATCGTGAATGGCCTAAGGGAAACAACATATTCATCTTGTAATTATGAAACTTTTTAGTAGTGTGTTTAGGCTGTCCCATCTATATATAGGTGAATTATTAGATCCATACAGGGGATGACTGTATTGAGTGGTTTTGAATTTTTATGGTTTTTAACCATAACATTAACTGTTAAGATTAGTGCATAGCACATTGGACTGCTTTTACTGAACTTAAAGGGAACCAACCACCAGGATTTTTGTATATAACCTAAAGCCAGTTTATACTGGCACTATCAGGCTGATTCTCTACATACCTGTAGTGGTCAGCTCGGATACTTAGGTTTTGATTTCCAAGAAAGTAAAGTTTATAAAATTAGCTGCTTGTTGAGTGACAGCAGCTGAGGAGCAGATAAAATATTCATACTGATCCCCTCCCTCCGTTATAATTAGCATAAGTATTATAGAAACGATTCACGTTGTCTCTTTCAGGGCATGTGAGGTCATACCCATTTGATCTGGTATCCAGCTTTGTTGGCTGAGGCACCGTTCCTTCTGGTGACACAAGTATGACCTCACACAGGTCCTGTAAGAGACAAAGTGAATCGTTTGTATAATACTTATGCTAATTCTAACAGAGGAAGGGGATAACTATGAATATATTATCTACTCCTTTGCTGCTGTCACTCAACAAGCAGCTAATTTTATAAGCTTTACTTTCTTGAATTTCAAAACCTAAACATCCGAGCTGACCACTAAAGGTATGTATAGAATGTGCCTGATAGTGCCAGTATAGTATATATACTGGCTTTAGGTTATATACGAAAATCCTGGTGATTGGTTCCCTTTAATGTTTTGGATCGAGGTGAGCGGACCCGTGGAAGTTCAGGTTTAGCGGGTTCAACCGAACTTTAGGTAAAGTTCTGTTCTAGACCCTAACTTGACTGTAACCTCATTGGAAGTCACTGGTCAGTTCAGCTCTCCATCTACATACAACCAGCCATAACCAGATTACTTCCAGCCGAGTGAGCACGGGGGTTTTCATTTATTTTATTTTGTACACACTACATCCAATAATGCTCTTGTTACTGCCAATGGGAGCCATTCAGACACGCAAATGGCTCGCACTGGGCTGAACACTGAGCATACCCAAGCATACCAATGCTCGGTCAAGTGGTCAGCATACATAATGGACCTGAATTCCGAACTCAAACACTGATTTTTTTTTTTTAAAGTCTATGTTCAGACAAACTTGAAAGTTCAGGTCCACTCATCCCTCGTTTTGGACACCACCATAAAAAGTCAAAACAACACAATACAGAGAACCTTACATTGAAAACCTATTGATCAGCCTGGAAATCATTATTCATATAAATGTGAGCCCTGTTTGCTGTCTATATAGCTTCTCATTAAAGGGATTCCGTCAGATTTGTCACTTTAGTAAATATCCATTGTTACATGCAGTGCGCACTGATACTCTGTGTGATGACGCTTACAGACCAAACTTTTCAGCAACAATTGTGCGAGGTGGCGTTCCTTGCACACCACTGTAATCTCTCAGGCACCATTTCACGCTTCATTGGATAGACACACATGGAGGGAAATTGCAAGTTGAAAATATAAGCTTAGATACACCCCAGAGTAAACTAGGCTGAATGAGGCAAGCTAATCACAAGGCACTTTGAAACATGATAAGAAAGGGACTCAATGTTAAGCTAACTAGCTTGGCTTTCTGATGACTTCTTAGAAAGGTGAATACCCCTCTACCTGTACCGAGGTCCTAGACAAGACCTCTTTAAGTTATGCTAAAAGCATGGTTATAACATAAATGTGGCAACTTTCTTGCACTTTACTGCTAGCTGAGGCAGCAACGGTTGCATAACATTTAGTTGTATTGATACGTAACCTTAAAAAAGGAGAATAAAACATTGATTTTCTGGAAGAAAAAAAAAGCAGTACTTTTGAGGATTTTAATAAAAATATACTTTGTCTTCTGTTAAACAGACCAGAAAGCCTAAAGTTACTTTGACGATATTATGTATGTTGATCAAAAAGTGAACTGTAATGTATTATAAACTGAAACGTTTTCCCCATCTGATTACATAAACACTTTGGTGTATATGAATGCTTTCCTATATGATATTATTCTATATGATATTATTGCTATTCACAGCACTGTGTCCTTTTTTTCTGCTCACCTTCGAGCATGGAACAGACTGGGTATATTAAAAAAAAAATTTTTTGTTTTTTTTTTTTCCCCTTTTCTCTGGGAGAATGGTTACCTAACTAGGTATAAAAGCAGCAAATATGTTTACAATTAAAGCTTTCAGTTTTCTGTATTGTTGAATTATTTTACTGTGTGTCTACACAACATTTATTAAAGACTGAAATGAGACTGGGATTTTAATTACAAATAAAGTAACAGTTGTTACAAATGTGAACAAAAAGGCACGGTGGTGTAGAACATGGTTTTAATGTTGGAGTCCTGTATCTTGAAGACCTATGTACACACATCAGAGGTAACTTTACAGTGTCAGGCAAAAATTTTGGAATCACTACACTTAGGAGATATTCCCCATCCCATGTAATCACCGTGCAGTGGAAAAAAAATTATGGGATTGTAAGGCAATAAAAATGTAACTTAGCACTTCGCTACTTCTCTTCTTAGAGCTGTTCTGTTGGCCTGAATTTAAGGCATGGACTTCAGTACTGATAATCCAAATTTTATATGAAGCTGGTTTCAACTTTTTTGAAGAACAATTGACCGACCAGCTTTGCAGGATAGAACCTTGTCATAGACCAGGTCTGCACAACATACAGCCCTCCAAAGGATTTCTTGCGGCCCATGGCAAACCAGGAGATGCCAGTTCTGTTTGACATGTATTCAAATGTATCCATGTCTTTTACCTGCAAATACATTTAAACTCTTGATCATTGGGGCAGAGGAGCTGCATTCGTCAGCTTCCCACCCCATCCTGCTGCACCAGAGGCGTTATGAGTTCATCATGCTGCAGTCCTCCTTACAATACTGTTGTCTCTGTAGTGCCCCAGAGGCAACAGAGATGGCAGGGAACAGTAAGCACTCCATGAAGGAGCCGAAGATTGAATGTCCTGACTATTATTGTAGATGGTAGTGGTTTTGGTGTTACTATGAGGGCACGCTATAGGGCAATGGGTAAACATTGGTGAAAGGGGACCAAGCATAGGGAGGGAGCAGCATGTGTGTTTCATTACTGAGTGGGGGATATTGTGGAGATAGGACAGTATGGAGCGATGTAGTCTTGGGGGACATTGTGGAGAGGAACAGTTTGGGGGACAGTATCGCAATGAGCAGTAGGGACGTCAGTGTGTAGGCCGTCAGTAGGGAAAAGTCGAAGGACACCGTAATGAGTGGGAGCTTGGGGGGACAAAGTATAGAGTGGTGGACAGTATGAAAAGGTGGGGATCAACTTGGAGAGGTAGGTAGACACTGAAGATGGGAATTTAATAAGGGAGGACATTGTTGAGGCCATAGTTTGTAAGGAAGGACAGTGTGGCGGTTACAGTTCATAAGGGAGAACACTGCTTGTTATAATTTATAGGAATGGAAAGTGTGGAGGCAGTGTATTACAAGGGAGGAGAGTCATTTTGTGCAGGCAGCACAATAAATGAATACAAAGAAAAATTGCCAGCTCACCCATACTTGTACTGTCTCAAATCAGGAGCATGGAAACGCCTCTGTTAGGTGCAGTAGTATTCACAAAAGGAGAAAAAATCCAGCTCCGTGAATGAGAAAATAAAATTGATGGCTTTTTTTTTTTTTACAGATTACGAGCGTTAAAATCCAAAAAGTCAACATGTGGAATCCCAAGGGGAATAAAATGTCCTATGTTGATCAACTTTCTTGGCCAAGAGACGGCTATCAATGCATGATGCTGTTTCGCTTTTCTTGGGAAATCTTCTTCATGGCTGCTCCTCAATTCAAACCAGTGACCTTTCGCTTGGTAATCAACCTAGTAATACACTGAGCTATTAAGGAATGTGAGAACAGGTTGTAGCATGCACAAAGAAAAAAAATGCTCAAAGCTCTAGTAGATGGTGAAACATGGATCCTAAAATTCAAAAGTTCAAAACATTGTTACTCTTTTGCTTGTCACTGTATATCCGTTTTTAATTTGATTTTATTATATTCTTACCCTTTCCCATTCTGCCACTGATACATTAGGTTTCATTAGGGCAATGCGTTGGTTCATGGCTTATGGGGAATGCTCTTTGATGATGCATGTCATTATGGAGAGTACTCCGCTGTTACATCAGCATTGCCATCCTGTGATGCACTCCCTGAGAGCATTTCCTTTGGCCCACTCCTAACACTGCCCCTATTCGCCGATGTACACATCATTGACAGTTCCTTAAGTACATGTGCGATAAATTCTGCCTATCACTTCCTGACGAAGTTGCAGAAGCAACGAAACGCACATTGAGGTGTATCATTGCACTTTGCATCAATATGTTGCGGGTTAAGTGCATTGTATATAGACTGTAATGTGATCTTACAGGGTGTATAGACCGTCTAGCTACAGATCTTTCTTCTTTCCCTTATGGCTGAACTGTTGAGCATTATGTGTTTTATTGACATATTGTCATGCCTGTGGATACGCCCATGACTCCCGCAGTTGGTAAATGCCGCTCTGCTCCTCCTAGTGTCAGATTACCTAGTGAGTTGATCCTGGCAACACATCCAGCACTGATACATCCTCCTATTGCTGGAAAGTCTCAACCCAGCTCAAATAAGGTATGGTCAGACTCTGCAGGAGTGTAATCACCTGCCTCCTATGAGAGTTGCTGCTCTGGCCAATCCGCTGTAAATAGTGGATTTATAAGTCAGTTTCTCCCTCCCCTCCATACATTGCCTGAGCTTTGGTGCATATCAGTTTGTGTCTTGTTCCCTGTCTGGCTGAATTTTCGCTTGTCTCTCTTGATACCGATCCAGCTTGTGTACCTGTATATCCTGTTCTCTCTGCTCCTGACCCAGGCTACATCTTTTAAACCTGTAATGCCTGCCCGACCTTGGACCGTTTGACTCCATCTGCCTATGCCCTTGGTACTTCGTACAACTGCTTTGACCTGTCGGTCAGCTGCTGTAGATATGGGGACTGCCCTGCAAGTGGTACCTGGTGACTTCCTAAAGAATAGCCTATCCTCACCATCAGAGGCTCTAGTGAAGACCAATTAGTCACTTAGCTATGGCCCTCCAGGATAAGCCGAGCCAGTGGCGCAGTGGGTCCACACTCACCAGTGTTACTGTAAGCTCAGGTCATTCAGCCCACTGACAGATTGGGACCCAGTGATGCCAAGTCTAATGTGCAAATCCTGTATGACGTTCTTTCACAACAGGAGCACCAGGAACAATTGATGCAGGCAACTAATGTGGTGGCTACCCAGGTGCAGGATTTATCCATTTCAGTTTCCACTTTGTCTTGTGCCCCTTCCATGTCTGGCCGTCCTCTTTCTAATCTGGCTAGGTCTCCCAGGGAACCATCAAAGGCTCCAGTGTCTGGTGGAGCAGCTAAGCTTCAGCTGCCACTTCCATCCTGCTATGACACAGATCCCAAGGAAAGTTGTGTCTTTATTAACCAGGGCCTAGTCCATTTTATTCTCCATGTTTCTTTCAAACCAGTTTGTGGTTTTTCTCCTGTCCGGTCAAGTACTCGCCTCTGCAAATCCGATTTGGGAGCGTGGAGGTCCAGAGACTGACGATTTCGGGTTGTTTCTGGAGATGTTCCATGCGGTGTTCAAGGCTCCAGGCCGCACCTCAGCTGCCTCGTCCCTTCTTAGTCTGAGATAGGACACAGACTCTGTGGTTAATATTCATTATGCTTTGTTACCCTAGCCGTGGCGCTGGCTTGGAATGAAAAAGCCATGGTGGCGACCTTCTGGCAGGGTCTGTCCAGCCATTTTAAGGATTAATTGACAGGCGGAGATCTACCTTCTTCCTTGGATGACCTGACATGGTTTCTAGCATTGACCTCCATTTCTGCGAGTGTGGCCAAGAACAGGCTCTAGAACCTTTTGCTTTCAAAAACTACCCAAGCAGACTTTCACCTTCTTGCACACCTTACTCCGACAAGCAGCACCTCCTGATTTAGAGCTGATGCAAGTCGGGCGTGCCCAACTTTCTGTACAAGAGTGACAGGGAAGATATAAAAAGAGCGTGTGCATGTCCTGTGGAGGAAAAGGGCATTATATTTGTCAGTGTCCTGTAAGCCCTGGAGAGCCCAAGCCCTTAGGGTTCGTTAGAGAGATGACCCTAGGCTGCCACTAGGAATTTCAGGGCCCCATACTGTGAAAATTTTCAGGCTATCTTGAGACTCCACCCAGGTTCCACCCCAGCTTTGCCTCCACCCCTCAAACCTTCCACGTTCTCACTGCCACACTTGGAAAAACGTGTGTGTGTGTGTATGTATGTATGTATGTATATGTATGTGTGTGTGTGTATATATATATATATATATATATATATATATATATATATACACATACATACGCACGCACACACACACACACCAGTCATGGCCAAACGTGTTAGCACCCTTGAAGTTGTTCCAGAAAATGAAGTATTTCCCTCAGGAAAATAACAATACACTCCCGACAATGCCCCTCCCCATAATACACCCTCTACACCGCCCCTCTCCATAATATCCCTCCCAAACACTGCTCCTCTGTATAATATCCCTCCCACACACTGCTCCTTTGTATAATATCCCTCCCAACACACTGCTTCTCTGTATAATATCCCCCTCACACTTCATCTCTGTATGTCACCCACATACACTGACCTGCTCTATAATATCTCCTGACACACTGCCCCTCTGTATAATATCCCCACACACAGATTGTTCCTATGTATAATATTCCCACACACATTTCCCCTCTGTATAATATCCCCCACACACACCGCACCATTTATAATATCCCTCACATAAGCTGCCCCTCTGTATCCTCATCCTCCCACACACACTGCCTTTCTGTATATTGCCCCACACACACTACCCCTCTATACTATCACCCACACACACTGCCCCTCTGTATAATATCATCGTGGTATATATGTCCTCCTCCTGTTATATATGTCTCCTTCCTGGTATATATGTTCCCATCATTGGCCCTTCCTGGTATGTATGTCCCCCTCCTTGTATATATGTCACCCTCCTGAGTCCATCCTGGTATAAATGTACCCATCCTGGTTTATTTGTCCCCTTCCTAGCATATATGTACCCATCCTGGTATATATGTCCTTGTCCTGGTATATATGACCCCTTCCTGGTCCGCTCCTGAGTTATTAATCTGCCGCAAAAAAAAAATATTTTACTCACCCTCCCCAGCTCCCATGTCGCATGGCGCCCTCCCTGAGCCGCGATGCATTTCAGCTGGATGTGCTGCTGCTCGCTGAGCCACAGGATGACGTGCCGGCACCCTACTCTGCCTCACTGATCCTGCCTCCACCACATGGCTAATTGGCTTGCGATATCCCCTTGCATGCAAATTAGCCAGTGTAGTGGCTGAAGCGATACTGCCGGGCCCCTCTGCTGTGGCTGTGACTGGGACTGGTGAAGATGGGGAGCCTGACCCTGGCCCAGTTCTTAATACAGCTAAGTAATTACCATGGGCCCTGACTGGGCCACATACACCAGTCATTGTTGTCATGCCCTGATGGCAGCCATGACCCTAGGTAGGAAAGATTGCTGCTAGTTTATTTTCATGCCATATCAGAGTGCTTCCAAAAGAACTTAGCTGCGTCACGGATGAACTCGAAGGCAGACAAGAACATAAGTCCTGCCACCATCACTTTTCCAAAGGACCCTGCTTCCAACTTCTGCACCCCTACTAAACCTGAAGGTTTTTTCCATTGGCCAGGCAAAGCAAAAAAACTGATGGGGGTATGGTCACACCTGTTGCTCGTGACTCATGTGGCTGGTAAATGCTGTTCTGCTTCACCTAGTGTCAGATTACTTCATGAGTTGCTGGTGGCAACACATCTAGCACTGTTACATCCAACTGTTGCTGGAGAGTCTCAACCCAGCTGAAGTAAGGTGTGGTCAGACTCTGCAGGAGTGTAATCACCTGCCTCCTGTGAATGTTACTGCTGTGGCCAATCCGCTATCAGTATTGAATTTATAAGGCAACTACTCCTCCAGACTTTGCCTGAGCTTTGGTGCTTTGTTCACTGTCAGGACAGTTAACAAGAATAACAGACTAGCAGAGTGGCAGCACAGGTGCTGTCACAAGTGTGTCACGTTCGGCTGAGACCTTTGTGGTGTCTGTGATTGGAAGGTCATAGTGGATAACAGATCATAGGTTCTCTTTAACATAAAATTCAGGACAACTCCTTGAACAAATGCAAGACTGAGCTATTTTTCTCTATTCATGACCAGGCCCATTTTTGTGTTTTTGTTTTTGTTTTTTCATGCATGTAGTGTTAATATATCTAAATATTTTTTTCCTGTTTGGCTATGCAAGTCATTTTTGCCTTTTTTGTGGTAATCGTGACCCAATTTTTTATGGCCTTTTTGTATTTGTATTTTTTGCAGATATTGGGGGAAAATATATACAGAAAAAAAGGAAATATCGATATGTGTCTGTTTTAGGTATTTTTTTTCTAAGACCATAAAAACTATGTTTTAAATTGTGTTCCCTTTACTATTACTATTATTTTAAAAGAATTGGACAGATATTGTTTCCCTTTCAATTAGTGGAGTATCCATGGTTTTGAGTGGCAGTCTTTTTTTTATTTTGATTTATTATTTGTCCTGATTTTTATTTACCGTACTTATATTTTTATTTTTTTTTGTATGTCTCACACATTGTGCCCACCATAACGTCAGCAAATACCTTTGAAGCCACTTCTATGTTAAAATATTTTTTTTTTCTCTATTACTAATTTCCCCTGTTATGGGGTCTGGCATATTAGCCCCAGTTACAGGGCACATTTAGCCTTCTGCGTGAACTGCAGAACTGATCTGGGTCTGTTATCACCCAGCAGCCTCTGCTCTCTCCTGGGAGGAAGAGGTATTGTCGGTGCTTCCCAAATTGTAGACACAGGGTTAATTCAAAGATGTATATACAGTACAAAAACATGTCTACCTTATCTGTGGAATCTAAGGCTGTGTTTCACAGCAAGCTCTGTGCTCCTGCTCGATCTCCATGCAGCTGCTGACTCTGTTAAGACCTTCTTGAATATCTCAGGACAAAGGATGATTCTCTGCTACATTTATGGTATTAAAAGTTGAAGGGAAAAAGTGCAATAGGGTCTTACTCAAAAGACATAAAGAGTAATAAGGGATTGTGCTCACAACCAGAATTACAGCATGCAATCAGCTGCTGCAGAATCCACATGCTAAAAATGCCGAAGCAGATCAGGAACAAAGTTGATGTGGAACTATTAAAGTGTTGGTGAAGATATGACATAAATCCAGGAAAACTCAATTAAGGTGGTTTTATTCAGCGCATTTCAAAGTGTCACCCTACTTCCTCATCAAGAAATTGGATATATTGGTGAATATCCTGACACTTCGAAACGAGTTGAATAAAACCACCTTAATTCAGTGTTCCTGGATTTATGTCATATCTTCAGCAGCGCAGTAACTGTTCCACGTCAGCTTTGTTCCTGATCTGTTTCAACATTTAAGGTATTTGCCCAAGGTTAGAAAACCATAGCAAGTTCCTTCTAGAAACATCACCAGTTTATGAAGTGTGTTTGATGTTCTAGCTGGAAGTGAATGAGGCTGAGCTTCTATGCCACACATATATGTGGCACTAGTTTTAGAAGAAAACCAGGGGCGGACATATCAATGGTGCAACCTGTACAGTCGCACAGGGGTGCAAGAGGTTGTGGGGCCCATTTCTACTACCAAAGTTGAAGTTCATTATATTTATTAAAAAGAAACAAAAATGAGGAATAAATATCATTACTTACAGCAAAGATGGGGCTGCAGTTGTACAATGCCCAGGCCAAAAACTAGTACTTTAGCAGGATACAGCTAAGCCCCCACTAAGTGGAGGCATCACAGGCATACCTCCCAACTTTTCAAGAAAGGAAAGAGGGCAAATTTTGACCACGCCCCTAGCCACACCCCTAGCCACACCCATTTGGCAGTAAGGGTCATTCAGCAGATGCCGTGGACTGTTCATTCATATTCATAGCAGTCAGAATTTTTTTATATTTCTGTGTCACTATATGACATGTTGCTTATTTGTGCCTATCAATCTGTGTTCACACGTTGCATAAATTCTGTTTCTTTTTGTTTCTGTCTGCACCAAACTACACAATAACAATCTTCTCTGTTTTTTCCATTTTTGCTGCATTTTTTCTGCCTTTTCTCCTTTATTTGGATCCAAGAGAGCGCAGTCCTGCACCACCCGTATAGGCCTGCCACACCTGGGATCACTGGAGGGTAAGGAATATAGCACCAGGCGTCTTTGTTGGAAACCGGATCAGCGTGCAGGTCCAAATAGCAAGAGTCAGTTCCATTCATCCATACAGAAGAAGAAATAGACCGCACCAATGCTGATGTCTTTTTCCGGATCTTTATTCCATAAGCAAAGTTAAAAGGTGTGTGAAGATCAGCGGGTGGAGGAGACCTGGATGCGGCCCCTCACTATGGACGACGGCCGTTTCGCCTGTGATTAGGCTTCCACGGGTCCACATGTGGGGTAAGATCAGCCCTCCCTAAATAGGGTCATGCATCCAGGTGACCTCCCCACACATAAAAAATGTGAATGAAGTGTATAATACAATAAAAGGTACTATGTATACATATTTCACGTACCAATAATAAAAACAATCATTGTGAATAATGCGAAATCGGACAATATTCCAGAGGTATAAATTATTACAATATTCACAAAAAAATCAATTCATACATGGTTTATATATGCAAAAAATTACCACTCAATTTTACTTATCTGGGATATTTTTCTGTTAATAATCCCACCAGTTATAAAACATATACAACTATTTTACCATGCCCTGTTTTTGCAAAAAAAAACCCATTACAAAAAGACTGATAAGTCATTGCGGTCATTCATTCCCAATGCGCCCTGTGCTCCATATTTTATAATTAATTTTGCCTCCATTTGCAACAACAGTTTGTGGTGATCCCCTCCTTGCAATGGGAGTGACACCCTTTCCAAACCGGCAAAATTCAGGACATCAGGGCAGCTATTGTGCGATTCACGTACATGTGCTATCAATCTTGGGGATCCTTTTCCTGTCAGGATTGAATTATAGTGTTCCTTAAATCGGACATATAGGCATCTGATAGTTTTTCCTATATAAAATCTCCCACAGGGACATACTATTGCATAGACCACGAATTTTGTCTTACACGATATAAATTGGTTGACATAATGTGTATGTGCACCAATTTTTACGGACTTGCCAGTCAAACGCAGATTACAAAACCTGCATTGGCCACATTTAAAGTTGCCATTCGGAGACTGTTTCTCCAACCATGTGTTTTTGCTGGTTAATTTATTTTTAACAAGCAAGTCCCTCAAATTGTGGCATCTCCTGTAGGAAACCAATGGCTTAGAAACTGTCATGTTTTTCAATTCAGGATCCCTTTCTAGGATGTGCCAGTTCTCATTAAGCGTTTTTCTTATAATGTCAAACATGGGTCCGAATTTGAAACTAAAGGTGAACCTGTTACTAGTGTTCTTTTCTTTCCTCTTTTTCCCCCCTCCTGAATCGGCTACTGGACAGAGACGATCATCCTCGTTTGTAGTTTTTTTAGTTTTTTTATATGCTACATCGATAATAGTATCGGGATAACCCCGTTGTAAGAGTCTATTTCTTAATTCAAAAGCCTGTTCCTCAAAAGTCGCACTGGTACTGTTTGTTCTTTTTACCCTCAAAAACTGCGAGTACGGTAAGGCAGTTTTTGTGTGCTGCGGGTGGGCGCTTTCATAATGTAAAACAGAATTAGAGGCTGTGGGTTTTCTGTAAATTTTTGTTGTAATTACTCCGTCACTAATTCCAACCTCCACATCCAAAAAACTTATGGAATTGCCTCCAAAGGCAGAGGTAAACGACATGTTCATGGTGTTGGTGATGTTCAAATAGGAAACAAAGTCGGAAAAATCCTTCTCTGTCCCATCCCACACCATGAACACGTCGTCGACATACCTTAAATAGTATTTTATATGTTTCAAAAACGGGTTATTGACTGTATATACATATTTGCCTTCAAATTGCCCCAAAAAAATGTTGGCCATGGCACATGAGACCGGGGTACCCATCGCAGTACCCCCGCATTGTACATACCACCCGTCTAGAAACATGAAGGCATTTTTTGATAAAACAAATTCAAGCGCTTCACCCACAAAATCACAAAATAAAGGACTTTTGCCACTACGTGTGACAATGTCCTTTACTGCCTCCACTCCCAAAGCCTGTGGAATCCGTGTGTATAGATTATCCACATCAATTGTGGCTAGATTGTATCCCTCCTGCCACGTTATTTCTTTGAGGAGTGACACAAAATCCCCACTGTCTTTAACATAAGACGGGATATGGGCTAACAGGGGTCTCAACAGCCAGTCTAGATAGTGGGAGAGTGGCTCAGTGAGTGAGCCAATACCCGCCACTATTGGACGTCCAGGAGGATTTTTTTCATTTTTGTGCACTTTTGGTATACAGTACCAATGTGGTCTCGTAGGGAAAGGCGGAACCAATTTTTCTGCTTGTTTTTTAGAAAGCAAACCGAGGATTACATATCTGTCCAAAAGACGTACAAGTTGTTTTTTGTATTCATTAATAGGGTTGGATAATAGGGGTTTATATGTTGTGCGATCTTGTAGCTGTTTTAAACATTCCTGCAGATACATATCCCGGGACATGAGGACAATATTGCCCCCTTTGTCCGCTTCACGGAAGATGGTATCTTCCCACGTGCGCATGGTTTTTACCGCAGCTAATTCCCCTGCACTCAAATTCATACTGACTTGTGGATATCTCAAAGCCTCTACCTTTTTTATGACCGTATCCTGGAACAAATCGATCAAATTCCCATGCATTGTTGGTGGACAAAAGTCTGATTTATTTAAACCAGTGGACCTGCACGCTGATCCGGTTTCCAACAAAGACGCCTGGTGCTATATTCCTTACCCTCCAGTGATCCCAGGTGTGGCAGGCCTATACGGGTGGTGCAGGACTGCACTCTCTTGGATCCATATTATTGCATTACTCTTTGGAGTCCATTGCACACTCGGCTACCACCGGGATATATAAGTAAGAGGTTACTGGATTTGGGATACGAAGGATATGACGGATAATACAGTCAGCATGGACAGCACCAACACGTCTTTGGCTAACACTACAGGTGTTCAAGCGGGTCGATCTGATGCGGCTTCCTTTTTTGTGGAGTGTAATCAGAAAAAGGACACAGAGGTAATGGGCGTAAAAACCCTGGAACAGAAAATATATTCCCTCTCTGAAAGAGAGGTGCGGTTATTTTGGACGGTACAGTCACTACAATCATATGTGGACTGCAACAGAGTCCCAAGGGGCTTACGTATTATTAAGTCTGTATCACAATTCCATCAGGATGCGACTTTTGTTAAGGAATGGGAAACCATACAATTGGATTGCTCTATGAGACTGTTGCAGTTAGTTTTAAAGAAAAACATAGAAGATTATAATGATTTGAGTTTGGAATTGGAAAACTTAAAGCAGGATACCCGTTCTAGAGTGACTGAGGATTATTGGTCCTCATTCACATCTAGGTTAGATAAAAAACTAATGGATGTTCAGACAGAAATTAAAAATAAAAAAAGAGAAAAATTTTTAAGAGACAAGCATGATTATGACACAAACCAGATCTTTTGTTGGACAAAGGATAAAGTAAAGGGATATAAAAAACATCAGTATATGTATAATAAGAAAAAATCGCATGTACAAAACAAAGGATATTGGACTACCGATTCAGAGTCTAGTGGCTCTGAAGAGGTAGTGCCGGGTCCTTCAAAAGATACCTCTTCATCAGTGCCCACTCCTGCCCCTTTAGGAAACGCACCCGACGGGGGGGCAGGAAGGGGCGCAAGAGGAAGAGGACGCAAACGAAAGATGGTGTCATGGAGGAATTGAAGGAAAATCAATTGCTTGTCTCGTCGAACAAAAATATAATAAATCTGTCTGAGCATTCACTAACCAGCGATATGGTGTCCGTTTTGTCTAAAGGGTTGAGCTTTTGTGTTCCAGAAGAATTTAATTTTGTGGAATTTAGAGTGGATCTTTATAAAGCAATAAGAAAAATACATTTATTCAAATTCTTTAACCAAATGCCTCATAATACAAATATGATTCCTGAGGGTGAACAACCATGCATGGTGAATGATGGGAATTTTGATGTGACAGGGGCATTCGACCCTGACACATTAAAAGAAGCAACTTTGTTAATGAGTTTGAATGATCCCACATTAGAGTCCGAAGTGGACATAAATGAAATAATATGTGAACCTATGATTTTTAAAAAAGGAAATAAATCAGACTTTTGTCCACCAACAATGCATGGGAATTTGATCGATTTGTTCCAGGATACGGTCATAAAAAAGGTAGAGGCTTTGAGATATCCACAAGTCAGTATGAATTTGAGTGCAGGGGAATTAGCTGCGGTAAAAACCATGCGCACGTGGGAAGATACCATCTTCCGTGAAGCGGACAAAGGGGGCAATATTGTCCTCATGTCCCGGGATATGTATCTGCAGGAATGTTTAAAACAGCTACAAGATCGCACAACATATAAACCCCTATTATCCAACCCTATTAATGAATACAAAAAACAACTTGTACGTCTTTTGGACAGATATGTAATCCTCGGTTTGCTTTCTAAAAAACAAGCAGAAAAATTGGTTCCGCCTTTCCCTACGAGACCACATTGGTACTGTATACCAAAAGTGCACAAAAATGAAAAAAATCCTCCTGGACGTCCAATAGTGGCGGGTATTGGCTCACTCACTGAGCCACTCTCCCACTATCTAGACTGGCTGTTGAGACCCCTGTTAGCCCATATCCCGTCTTATGTTAAAGACAGTGGGGATTTTGTGTCACTCCTCAAAGAAATAACGTGGCAGGAGGGATACAATCTAGCCACAATTGATGTGGATAATCTATACACACGGATTCCACAGGCTTTGGGAGTGGAGGCAGTAAAGGACATTGTCACACGTAGTGGCAAAAGTCCTTTATTTTGTGATTTTGTGGGTGAAGCGCTTGAATTTGTTTTATCAAAAAATGCCTTCATGTTTCTAGACGGGTGGTATGTACAATGCGGGGGTACTGCGATGGGTACCCCGGTCTCATGTGCCATGGCCAACATTTTTTTGGGGCAATTTGAAGGCAAATATGTATATATAGTCAATAACCCGTTTTTGAAACATATAAAATACTATTTAAGGTATGTCGACGACGTGTTCATGGTGTGGGATGGGACAGAGAAGGATTTTTCCGACTTTGTTTCCTATTTGAACATCACCAACACCATGAACATGTCGTTTACCTCTGCCTTTGGAGGCAATTCCATAAGTTTTTTGGATGTGGAGGTTGGAATTAGTGACGGAGTAATTACAACAAAAATTTACAGAAAACCCACAGCCTCTAATTCTGTTTTACATTATGAAAGCGCCCACCCGCAGCACACAAAAACTGCCTTACCGTACTCGCAGTTTTTGAGGGTAAAAAGAACGAACAGTACCAGTGCGACTTTTGAGGAACAGGCTTTTGAATTAAGAAATAGACTCTTACAACGGGGTTATCCCGATACTATTATCGATGTAGCATATAAAAAAACTAAAAAAACTACAAACGAGGATGATCGTCTCTGTCCAGTAGCCGATTCAGGAGGGGGGAAAAAGAGGAAAGAAAAGAACACTAGTAACAGGTTCACCTTTAGTTTCAAATTCGGACCCATGTTTGACATTATAAGAAAAACGCTTAATCAGAACTGGCACATCCTAGAAAGTGATCCTGAATTGAAAAACATGACAGTTTCTAAGCCATTGGTTTCCTACAGGAGATGCCACAATTTGAGGGACTTGCTTGTTAAAAATAAATTAACCAGCAAAAACACATGGTTGGAGAAACAGTCTCCGAATGGCAACTTTAAATGTGGCCAATGCAGGTTTTGTAATCTGCGTTTGACTGGCAAGTCCGTAAAAATTGGTGCACATACACATTATGTCAACCAATTTATATCGTGTAAGACAAAATTCGTGGTCTATGCAATAGTGTGTCCCTGTGGGAGATTTTATATAGGAAAAACTATCAGATGCCTATATGTCCGATTTAAGGAACACTATAATTCAATCCTGACAGGAAAAGGATCCCCAAGATTGATAGCACATGTACGTGAATCGCACAATAGCTGCCCTGATGTCCTGAATTTTGCCGGTTTGGAAAGGGTGTCACTCCCATTGCAAGGAGGGGATTACCACAAACTGTTGTTGCAAATGGAGGCAAAATTAATTATAAAATATGGAGCACAGGGCGCATTGGGAATGAATGACCGCAATGACTTATCAGTCTTTTTGTAATGGTTTTTTTTTCGCAAAAACAGGGCATGGTAAAATAGTTGTATATGTTTTATAACTGGTGGGATTATTAACAGAAAAATATCCCAGATAAGTAAAATTGAGTGGTAATTTTTTGCATATATAAACCATGTATGAATTGATTTTTTTGTGAATATTGTAATAATTTATACCTCTGGAATATTGTCCGATTTCGCATTATTCACAATGATTGTTTTTATTATTGGTACGTGAAATATGTATACATAGTACCTTTTATTGTATTATACACTTCATTCACATTTTTTATGTGTGGGGAAGTCACCTGGATGCATGACCCTATTTAGGGAGGGCTGATCTTACCCCACATGTGGACCCGTGGAAGCCTAATCACAGGCGAAACGGCCGTCGTCCATAGTGAGGGGCCGCATCCAGGTCTCCTCCACCCGCTGATCTTCACACACCTTTTAACTTTGCTTATGGAATAAAGATCCGGAAAAAGACATCAGCATTGGTGCGGTCTATTTCTTCTTCTGTATGGATGAATTTCTCCTTTATTTAATGCGTTTTTGGTTCAGATGTGAATCTGCGTATTTAAGTGTTTTTATTGTACAGAGAAGCTTTTTCCTGCATTTTTTAAGCTCCACATAGAAACCTCCAGAGAAACCCCCCCCCCCCCCCCCGAAAACCGCAGAATTCAGGAGCGTCTTTTCATGGAGAATAAATGTGCAAAGAAACAGCAGAAAAATATGCAGCATTTTCACTACATGTGAATATGGACTAATTGTCCAAGCAAAGTGGATGAGACGTCCTGAAATCTCCGCTCCTGGTGCGTGGAAAGACGCCGCTGAACTGTGCGGATTTGGTGTTTCTTTCTTTATAAGCTTCAGGATTCACATCAGCAACAAACATGTATCAAATAAGGGGGACAATGTATAAAAAATACCGCAAACACGCAATAATCAGAGAACATTGTTATTGCACTCGTGGCGCGGACACCTGCAGAACAAATGCAGCATTTACGCTATGTGTGAACACGGCCTCAGTGATCCATTTTTATTACATTTTTTATGGGTTTTAATAAAGAAAAATAATAAATTGCGCCTTTTTTTTCCCGCCATTTACCGATCCCCATAAATAATCTGATCGCTGTGTTGTTCAGGTCATTACGATTACAGGGACACCAAATATGTCCATGTTATTTGCTGATTTGTGATGTTTATTATTTTATAAAAAAGTGCAATAAAATTACATTATTCTATTTTTTTTTATTATTTTTAGTAACTTTATTAGAAGAAAAAAAATCCTCTTTTCCTTTCCCTCTAGAATACAGGACATAGAAATGCTGCTCTGTACAATGTAGCTGTGTCCTGTGTAATCTGCTGTGTACGAGGCTGCATTGTAGGTTCATTTATGTGAAATCCTCCCTCTGACATCATCAATCCTAGTGGCTCAACAGCTAGAGCAGCTAGGAAAGCTAGGAGGTTGCTGGACACAAGTTTTGAACGTTGCTGGTTTGAATCCAAGGTGGTGAAGATAAAAAAAAAATAAAAAAATTGTATTTGTATTTTTTTCCTCATTTCTTTATAGTAGTTTTATGGGAACAAATGAATCTGGAGGATTTTAGCAATATACAGGACTAGATCCACAGTGGAAGTATCATAAATAGCTGGACCAATAGCTTTGTAACAATAACATAAGCCAATAGAAGGATTAAACCTAAAACATAACTTTTAATATTCAATGTATAAAATTGAACAATCGTTCAAGTCATAAGTTAAAACCAGGATTCACAATCGTACCTGTAATGGGACGATTAACCAGATCCCAAATATCCACAATTAGGATCAAAGATAAACGAACTGCCGCAGCTGACTTCAATCTTACATAATTAAGTGTCAAGAAAACAAATACACTTACTTCAGCTGTAAAAAATACATAAGAGGTTTCGCCAAAGATCCTAAATAGAGAACCTATCTTAACATGTATAATAGGCAGATTAGTTATATTGAGAAACAAAGCTGAGTTTCTCTCTCTCAATAAGGAATGGTCTTACCAAATCCCAAGATGTTAGGCAGGCATTAGTAGCAAGTTACCGGCTCCAAAAACAGGGGGGCTGTCTCCCAGCACTTCAAATCCCATTTGGCCAGATAACCTCAGTCAGGCAATTTCAATGGTTCCCACTCCCAACGTTTCACAATGGATCATCAGGGGAGTCCAAGTGGGATATCAGCTGTGGGCGTCATTAAGTCTTGCTTTAACATGACCCTCCACAGATGCCCGGTTCACGCATCCAGGTGTATGTCCAACCTAGTTCAAGATTGCCGCCTGACTGAGGTTATCTGGCCAAATGGGATTTGAAGTGCTGGGAGACAGCCCCCCTGTTTTTGGAGCCGGTAACTTGCTACTAATGCCTGCCTAACATCTTGGGATTTGGTAAGACCATTCCTTATTGAGAGAGAGAAACTCAGCTTTGTTTCTCAATATAACTAATCTGCCTATTATACATGTTAAGATAGGTTCTCTATTTAGGATCTTTGGCGAAACCTCTTATGTATTTTTTACAGCTGAAGTAAGTGTATTTGTTTTCTTGACACTTAATTATGTAAGATTGAAGTCAGCTGCGGCAGTTCGTTTATCTTTGATCCTAATTGTGGATATTTGGGATCTGGTTAATCGTCCCATTACAGGTACGATTGTGAATCCTGGTTTTAACTTATGACTTGAACGATTGTTCAATTTTATACATTGAATATTAAAAGTTATGTTTTAGGTTTAATCCTTCTATTGGCTTATGTTATTGTTACAAAGCTATTGGTCCAGCTATTTATGAACAAATGAATCTGACTCTTTCACTAACATTGAGATACAGTATTTATCTATCTATCTATCTCTATCCCTCTATCTATCTATGATTCTATCTCTCTATCTATGATTCTATCTATCTATGATTCTATCTATCTATGATTCTATCTCTATCTATCTATTATCTGTCGTGTATCTATATATCCCTCTATCATCCATCCCTCTATCATCCATCCATCCCACTATCATCCATCCCTCCCTCTATCTCTCCATTCATCCCTCTATCCCTCCATTCATCCCTCCATTCATCTACCCATCCCTCCCTCTATCCCTCCATTCATCCCTCTATCATCCATCCATCCCTCCCTCTATCCCTCCATTCATCCCTCCCTCTATCCCTCCATTCATCCCTCCCTCTATCCCTCCATTCATCCCTCCCTCTATCCCTCCATTCATCCCTCCCTCTATCCCTCCATTCATCCCTCTATCATCCATCCATCCCTCCCTCTATCCCTCCTTTCATCCCTCTATCCCTCCATTCATCCCTCCTTCTATCCCTCCATTCATCCATCCATCCCTCCCTCTATCCCTCCATTCATCCCTCTATCATCCATCCATCCCTCTATCATCCATCCATCCCTCTATCCCTCCATTCATCCCTCTATCATCCATCCATCCCTCTATCCCTCCATTCATCCCTCCATTCATCCCTCTATCATCCATCCATCCCTCCCTCTATCCCTCCATTCATCCCTGCCTCTATCCCTCCATTCATCCCTCCCTCTATCCCTCCATTCATCCCTCTATCATCCATCCCTCCCTCTATCCCTCCATTCATCCCTCTATCATCCATCCATCCATCCCTCTATCCCTCCATTCATCCCTCTATCATCCATGCATCCATCCCTCCCTCTATCCCTCCATTCATCCCTCCATTCATCCCTCTATCATCCATCCCTCCCTCTATCCCTCCTTTCATCCCTCTATCCCTCCATTCATCCCTCCTTCTTTCCCTCCATTCATCCCTCCATTCATCCCTCTATCATCCATCCCTCCCTCTATCCCTCCATTCATCCCTCTATCATCCATCCATCCATCCCTCTATCCCTCCATTCATCCCTCTATCATCCATCCATCCCTTCCTCTATCCCTCCATTCATCCCTCCATTCATCCCTCTATCATCCATCCATCCCTGCCTCTATCCCTCCATTCATCCCTCCCTCTATCCCTCCATTCATCCCTCCATCATCCATCCCTCCCTCTATCCCTCCTTTCATCCCTCTATCCCTCCATTCATCCCTCCTTCTATCCCTCCATTCATCCCTCCATTCATCCCTCTATCATCCATCCATCCCTCCCTCTATCCCTCCATTCATCCCTCTATCATCCATCCATCCCTCCCTCTAGCCCTACTTTCATCCCTCTATCCCTCCCTCCATTCATCCCTCTATCATCCATCCATCCCTCCCTCTATGCCCCCATTCATCCCTCTATCATCCATCCATCCATCCATCCCTCTATCCATCCCTCTATCCCTCCATTCATCCCTCTATCATCCATGCATCCATCCCTCCTTCTATCCCTCCATTCATCCCTCCATTCATCCCTCTATCATCCATCCATCCCTCTATCCCTCCTTTCATCCCTCTATCCCTCCATTCATCCCTCCTTCTATCCCTCCATTCATCCCTCTATCATCCATCCCTCCCTCTATCCCTCCATTCATCCCTCTATCATCCATTCATCCATCCCTCTATCCCTCCATTCATCCCTCTATCATCCATGCATCCATCCCTCCCTCTATCCCTCCCTCCATTCATCTCTCTATCATCCATCCATCCCTCCCTCTATCCCTCCTTTCATCCCTCTATCCCTCCATTCATCCCTCCTTCTATCCCTCTATTCATCCCTCTATCATCCATCCATCCATCCCTCCCTCTATCCCTCCATTCATCCCTCTATCATCCATCCCTCCATCCCTCCCTCCATTCATCGATCCCTCCATCCATCTTTGCAGCTGAATAACCTGCTTCTGGTGTCTGCAGTATAGAGGTCAAGATAACAAAATCTTCCTATTCCTTTCAATAGAGGCAGTAGCTCAGTGGTTAGAGCTGCTGCCTTAGAAACAATGAACTCACAGTTCCACGAGTTCGAGTCCCGGCCGCCCCGAAAATCAAGAGCCGATGATAATTTAATTTAATTTATTCACTTCACTGAGGGGAGGAGCCGGGACATCAGCTGTGAGCCGCGGGAGTGCGGGACAGCCCTGATAAATCGTGCAAGTCCCGCAGAATCCGGGACGGTTGGGAGGTATGTCACAGGTGCAGGAGGAGCAAATCACACACACTTCCAAAAAGTGGCCTGGGCATTGTACACCTGTAGCCCCATCTTTGCTGTAAGTAATTCATTATATTTATGTTTGATTTGGTTTCCAAATCCTCAACTTCACAAAAAACCACCCACAGTCTGCTTATTTTCTTAATCATTTTTTATTTGAAGCCTATGTCATGTCTGCTGGCAATGTTAGAAGTATTGGAGAAATGCAGTTTTGGGACTTCAGTGACAAACTTTGACATTGGTCCATGTAGACTAATTTCTAATTCCATCGCCACCTCCCTTACTGCTGTGTAAATATCCAGTGATATCATGACTGGAGTGTAAAGGAATAAGAGGAGGAGACCCACCCTGCTTTTCAGTTCAGGTTATGCAATAAAAATCAGCAATATGCAGTAATGTGCTTTATGGCTTCTGTGCCCACATCTGTATATTGTTCTAAAACAGCAACGCCGCTAATGTATAATTTACGGATAGTTTACAAGTATGTATTTGGTGCCCATAGGTCCTTGACTTAATTATTGACAAAACGGAAAGGGTTTAGTGAAGATAGATCATTGTTCTGGTATACATTTTATTCTTCACTGTTGTCTATTCCTAAATATGCAATGTAGACTAGCCTTTAGTTTTGTTCCAATGCAATGTGTCAAAAAATACAACGCTCAGTATTAATATCTTACTGATATAAAGTTTAATTCTGTGCCCTCCAGTCCGGGTGTATCAGATATTCTTTCTTTTGTGGTCTGTAAACTGGTGAATAAGTTCCCGGAGTTTCTTTTAGTGCTGTCAGAGGTCCTGTGGACAAAGTCCTAATCAATCTCTCCATAGCTTTTCTTTCTGAAATGAAGTTTAATCTGTTAGACATGGAACCATAGTAATAATAGCAGCTTGGATCATGTACGAGTATAAGATAAAGAGATAATGTAACCAAACCCCATGGAGTTATGTCATCAGGTAAGCCAAACCACTATGGCAACTGTAGCTATGAGCTATGAAATTCAGTCATCTGTCGAAAAAGAAGGCCTACAGCCTGTATGATATATATAGGGCTCAATTTATAATTCTGGTCACAATGCCTTGGTGGATCTTGTCTGATGGAACTCATATTTTTTTTTTTATCATGGCTTCATTGTAGAGGCTGTTACCTTAACAGTACAAATAGCACTGCATGAAATTGGCAGAATTGGTAAATGAGGCTTCAAATAGAATTATGAGCAGACCCTTATGTTGGTTAACAGCATTTACACAGGGGCAAACATATCATTGGTGGCCTAAGAGCCAAGGGGGCCCATTTCTACCTCCAAAGCAGGTGGAATTGTGCATTGTGATGAGCTCTTGGGCTACAAAGGACCCATATATTGTTCTTGCACAGGGGTCCTTTTCTGTCCGTGTCCGCTATATATTCTACAAATCATATCAGGAAAAGAAACCCCCAAAAACATATCCAGAAAAGAAACAAAGAAAATCATAAAAGGCACACTCTGGGTCAGTTATCGGAAAACAAAAGTTAGAGATAAAACAAAACAAATTTTAAATATAATTCATATCTAAAAATAAATACTGATCTCAATCCTTTTTAGCAGATCACAAATATATAGTTACAAAAGCCCACATAAAAAGTCATTAACACAGTGATCAAAGCGCCAACAAGAACAAGTGCTATTGAACCTTATTGTACACAGGTCAGAACCAAGAGCAAGTAATGATCAAATGGAGTGATACAGAGAGGCCAACGAGTGAGAAAATGCCTTTCCACTGTCATTAGGTCAGGTTCATGAGAATGTCTCTAATAACATTCTAATCAATCAATGTATCTAAAAAGGAAAGTGTATTTCTGTCCAAGTCATAGGACTGATGTAATTATGATTTAAATAATCTACAATTCTTTTAAATGAATGCTTATTGCCAGACGAGGCAATAAAAATATAAACAATGTATCGTCCCCAAAGAGCAATACATCGATGGCAAGCGGACATAGAATATGAAAAAAACAGTGTCCTACCACTAGCACAGCAGTAGGCTAGCATAGTTAGGTGCCACAAGATGACCCATGGCTGTTCTCCCAAGCTGGTGCTATACACCTTATCTGACATTATCCTCCTGTTTTGGCACCAAGAGAAATTAATTTTGTTGGACTATGGTAGGAAAGAGCTAACAGTGGTTGTGATATAAACCCTTCATGACATCGACTGTACATGTACGGCGTTGCACGTTCCAAGATTGCTGCTATATCTGACAGCAGACTAACCCTGCTTGTCGTGGCGTAAGGGCTGTGCCGCCCCTATCCCCCAGCCCCTGCGCATGTTGGAAATCGCTGTGATTTGCTGGTCACAGCATTATAACAATATAGTTAAAAATAAATCACTGTGGCATGCTATGATTGCTGCTGTCTGAGATGGCACCAATCGCAGCAGTCAAAATGGATGGCGTGATCCCAGCATCACCCCTTTTATTAACCCTTTAGACACTGATTGGCTGATCACTAGTTACTGACCAGTCCGGGCCAAAAGGATTATTAAAATGACAATCGCCATGCTGCACTCCATATTTGTCTCATATCTGGTGTGCAGAGCAGTTGTCTAACCCCTGTGTGCTACCTGAGAGAGAAAAATCATTGGCCAGTGTGATCCTCCTGTGATCTTCCTATGTCTCCAGTGATGATATGCTGTGCTGTGTGCTCTGCTGTGTGACCCATCTATGATCATAGTGGCGGCAGCAGCAGTTCCCAATCCTTGTTCCAGCTCCCCCGTCCACCAAACCCCCCACTTCCCAATTATATTTTTTTGTGCACTTTTTGGTGCCTTTTATGTTGCGCCTCAACAACTACACCCCAATTGCATTCTGTGCTGATTTTTCGTTTTAAATTTTTAGTGCACATTTTGCGACACCAACGCGTGCACTTCTCACATTGGCCGTAGTAGAATAGTGGACAGCGCAATGTAAGTGACATACGATTCTCTTGTAGAAAACAAAAATATTAACAGTAGTTAGTACTGAGTAACTTTATATAGTCGCTATGGAGGTAGCAGATTACGGGAGCAGACGTTGCAGTGTTAGTGACATCAGTTTATCTTTTGCAGAAAATAATAATAATGGCTAGTACCAAGTTGAGTCATAAGTAGTGTGTTAGGGGAGCGGATGTTGCAGTGTTAGTGACGTCCATTTTTCTTTTGCAGAAAATAATAGCTTCATAGCTAGAAATTGCTGATAAACAACTTCTAACAAAAATAAGTTTACAAAATTATGTAGATGTAAAATAGTCATGTGGTAACTGTTATTTAATAACTATTTTGTGTAATATAACTGGTTTACGGGCATAAAATTGAAAAATTTAAAAATTGCTGAATTTTCAAAATTCCGACATTTTCACAAATAAACGCCAAAAAAAATCGACCTAACTTTACCACTACGGTATCATGAAGTACAATATGTCTCGAATTAACAAACTTAAAATCACTGGGATCCATTGAGCACTGGTCAGAATTTAAAAAAAATGACCTGCTCAGGAAGGTGAAAACAGGCTTCAAAGTGAAGGGGTTAAAAAAGGGGATCTGTAATACAGACCAACAAGAGGAAAAATTCCTTCTATTAGGTAGTTAAAATCTTAAATATCTTAATGAGTATCTACATATGTCTGAGAGTAATTAGCAAAGGAAGAATAGGAAAATAAACATACTGAGAGAAATCTCTGAGCAGCCCTAATGATGGCCCTGCCTGTCCATTAGGCAGTGCAAGAGATGGTGCCCCCGCTCTTTATTGTCTAGCTCAGTTGAATCCCGTTCGTCCCTAATAAAATGACATAGGTCTACCAGCAAGTGGACTGTGCCACAAAGGTACTTAAAAACCTCAACCAATATGTGGTGCTGTACCAAAACGGCAAAAAGTTTAGGTCATGGCCTTGGACATTTCATAAAGGGAAGTACATCTCACCCTTTATTTCCATAGAGCCTCTTGTTAGTACAAGATATTGCATTGTTACTAGTTTCTTTTTGGTATTCCCATTTGATATATTGGCAACATACTGGACTCTGTTCTTTTGGAAATGTATCCTTTTATTGTGTGTGTGGACATATCTTGAGCTAAGTAATGTAATTAAACAAGGCACTCCCGAACTTGGTATCATGGCAGCCCCCATGCAGCAGTGGATACCGCGCTTCACGCCATCCTGTGCCTCCAGTTCACTCCACTAATGTGCAACTGAGGAAGGTCCGTTGTGGACCGAAAACGTTTTTTTTCATGCACATTAAATAAACTTGCATCACTTTCAAGTTCGGGAGTGCCTTGTTTAATTACATTGTACGGCTTTGGAACCTGAAGAGCACCCCGATTTCTCTTGACAGCCCTACAAGGAAGTGCCATTTCTTTTTTCTACATATCTTGAGCTAAGTGACCGGTTTATTAGGCTTTTTATAGCTGAATATTCCTTTTGCCTCCATTTATAAATATACACTGTGTGCAGAATTATTAGGCAAATGAGTATTTTGGTTTTGATACCTTTTTTACATGTTGTCCTACTCCAAGCTGTATAGGCTTGAGAGCCAAGTACCAATTAAGAAAATCAGGTGATGTGCATCTCTGTAATGAGGAAGGGTGTGGTGTAATGACATCAACACCCTATATAAGGTGTGCTCAATTATTAGGCAACTTCCTTTTCTTTGGCAAAATGGATCAGAAGAGAGATTTGATGGGCTCTGAAAAGTCCAAAATTGTGAGATGTCTTGCAGAGGGATGCAGCAGTATTGAAATTGCCAAACATTTGAAGCGTGATCACCGAACAATCAAGCGTTTCATGGCAAATAGCCAGCAGGGTTGCAAGAAGCGTGTTGGGTAAAAAAGGCGCAAAGTAACTGCCCATGAATTGAGGAAAGTCAAGCGTAAAGCTGCCAAGATGCCATTTGCTACCAGTTTAGATAAAATGAAAAACAAGGAGTGCATGTGTAGGGTCACAATGTAAGCGGTGAGAACAATTGAATGAAATTTGCTCACCTGATAAGGTTGTGCAGACCCTGCACAACCCTGGTAAAAGACGTGATAGGTTTGTATAAACCTGCACTGTCAGGGACTGAGTCCAGGAGATCCTTCCAGGAGATAAGCCACACGTGCTGCTGTGCCGGGCAGGTCTCCTGCAGCCGAGGAGTTAATCTAGGAAAGCCCCCGTGCGGCCGGTCTGGAGGAGTCACTGAAGATCAGTGTTCCTGATTGCGAGTACTACCTCCGTCCAAGCAGCTCCTGCCGTGTGTCCCCAGAGGGGAGGAAATTGTAGGAATGAAAGAAAAACGGTCTGATGGAGCGCTATGGAGGCCACGGGGAAGTAAAAAATTTGCTACCAGTTTGGCCATATTTCAGAGCTGCAACGTTACTGGAGTATCAAAAAGCACAAGGTGTGCCATACTCAGGGACATGGCCAAGGTAAGTAAGGCTGAAAAACGACCACCTTTGAACAAGAAACATAAGATAAAACGTCAAGACTGGGCCAAGAAATATCTTAAGACTGATTTTTCAAAGGTTTTATGGACTGATGAAATGAGAGTGACTCTTGATGGGCCAGATGGATGTTCCAGAGGCTGGATCAGTAAAGGGCAGAGAGCTCCACTCCGACTCAGACGCCAGCAAGGTGGAGTTGGGGTACTGGTATGGGCTGGTATCATCAAAGATGAACTTGTGGGACCTTTTCAGGTTGAGGATGGAGTGAAGTTCAACTCCCAGATCTACTTCCATTTTCTGGAAGACAACTTCTTCAAGCAGTGGTACAGGAAGAAGTCGGTATCGTTCATGATAAACATGATTTTCATGCAGGACAATGCTCCATCACATGCATCCAACTACTCCACAGCATGTCTGTCCAGTAAAGGTCTAAAAGATGAAAAAATAATTACATGGCCCCCTTGTTCACCTGATCTGAACCCCATATAGAACCTGTGGTCCCTCATAAAATGTAAGATCTACAGGGAGGGAAAACAGTACACCTCTCGGAACAGTGTCTGGGAGGTTGTGGTGGCTGCTGCACGCAATGTTGATTGTAAACAGATCACGCAACTGACAGAATCTATGGATGGTAGGCTGTTGAGTGTGATCATAAAGAAAGGTGGCTATATTGGTCACTACTTTTTTGGGGTTTTCTTTTTGCATGTCAGAAATGTTTATTTCTAAATTTTGTGCAGTTATATTGGTTTACCTGGTGAAAATAAACAAGTGAGATGGGAATATATTTGGTTTTTATTAAGTTGCCTAATAATTCTGCAAGTAATAGTTACCTGCATAAACAGATATCCTCCTAAGATAGCCAAATCTAAAAAAAAAAAAACCACTCCAACTTCCAAAAATATTAAGCTTTGATATTTATGAGTCTTTTGGGTTGATTGAGAACATAGTTGTTGATCAATAATAAAAAAATCCTCTAAAATACAACTTGCCTAATAATTCTGCACACGGTGTAATGATGAACTTTATATAGATAATAATACCTCAGATGCTATATATAAATATTTTTCTTTATCGTTGATCTGATTACATTGATCTATTCTTTTCTAAACATTTTGCCCTTTTGGTTACAGCACTTTATATTGGTGGAGGTTTTTGAGTATGTTTGTGGCACAGTCCACTTGCTGATAGATATATGTCATTTTACAAGAGACGAAAAGGGTTCAACCAGGATAGAGGAGTAGCGGGTGCGCCATCTCTTGCACTGTCTATTAGTCTGTCCATCTCTACAGTCAGGTAATGTTGACTCCACGGAGTCAACCTTAGGGCTGCTCAGGGATTTCTATTAGTAGATCTGTTTATTTCCCTGTTCTTCCTTTGCTGATTACACTCCGGTATATGGAATGTACATTTTTATTATCTTTTGTATTTTTCTGTTTCCATATTTTTTGTTTTTCTTTGATGCACACCCATTAAAATATTTAAGATTTTAGTTATCTAATAAAAGTTTTTTTCTCTAGTTAGTTTGGACATTTCTAGGAATCTACATATATTTAAATAGTCTGGAGATATCACGCAGCAGATTATACTATATGCTAACATTAGGCTATGTTCACACAGGGTGTTTTTGCAGCATTTTGAGTAAATGAAGCTAACTTTATTTACACTTATACTGTAGACAAATGACACACCAAAATTGCATCAAAAAAGTCAGCAAAAAAGCAGCTTCTTTACTGACCTGACATAAGGTTTGGCTGCCAAAAATGCACCAAGAAAGCTCTGTGTGAATATAGCCTTAGGCTACCATTTTATCTTCAAGGTGTTATCTGATCTCAGCTAATTGTGTGACCCCTTACGCCTAAAGCTGGGTTCACACACAACGACAACGACGTCGCTGTTACCTCACCATTTCCTGTGACGTAACAGCGACCTTAGATGATCGCTAGTAAGCTGTCAAATATGTAATTTTAAGCAGCGACGGAGCAGCGATCATAGCGACCTCAACAGTCGTTGTGCGGTGTCACACGCGTCGCTATGCGACGACTCAGACCTTGATAGAGGCGTGGTGTTTACCCCTAGACATGTTTTGCGTTGCCTCTTTTCACGCCCCTCTGTTCCGATTGGTGATCGCTACAGCGTCTTTGTGTTGCCATTTTTCACGCCCCTCTATTCCGATTGGTGATCACTACAGCGGCGCCTGATTGTGTGACCATGCCAAACAAAGGAAGACGCAGTAGTGCTTTCATTCATTCTATTTCATTTCATTAGATCCACAAAGAACGACACACTAGCGACACCAGACAGAGAATCTACTACGTGGAACAAAGAATGGAACTTAAAGAATGAAATCACTGTAACGCCTTCGGCAAGGTACCCAATCGGAACGCTGTTGTAACCACCAATCGGAGTCGTAGGGGCGTTGAAAACTACACCGCAAAAACACGCCCTTGTCCTGCCTTCAGTCCTACGTCACTGCCTTCAGCGTCGTCGCGACCGTCGCTGCTGCGGTGTCAAACACAAGGATGCTGAGCTTATCATCATGGCGCAGCGGGATAGCAGCGATCAAAAAATGACCTGGAATATTCAGGAGCGAGCAGCGATTTCGCAGCAGGGGTCTGATCGTTATGTGTCACACACAGCGACATCGCTTTTGAGGTCGTTGCTACGTCACAGAAAATGGCGACTTAGCAGCGATGTCGTTGTCGTCGCTGTCACACCACCTTAACTGTAAGTCTGTGTCTAATCTACGTCTTTACTCTTTACATTTGTTCATACCATTAAATATACACTATGTGAACTGTCCTGTTGTATGGCATGTAACCACTGATTAACCTAATATTATGACAGGCGAAACGTTTCTCTGTTTCCTCACTTGGTAGGTGGTATCTGTATCACTTGGTTTGAGAACTACTTGTTTTTGGTTTTGACTTGTGTATAACTGATTCTTATGGGCTGTGTGATAATGGCTTTTCATGATTTTCATGCTTGGTTGGAATATTATTGTGACTCCTATTTCCACATTCCTCGACAAACATATATCTTAGGCTGGCTTTGCACATTACGACATCGCATGCCAATGCTGCGATGTCGAGTGCGATAGTCCCCGCCCCCGTCGTACGTGCGATATCTTGCGATAGCTGCCGTAGCGAACATTATCGCTATGGCAGCTTCACATGCACTCACCAGTCCTGCGACATCGCTCTGGCCGGCAAACCGCCTCCTTCCTAAGGGGGCGGGCCGTGTGGCGTCACATGGCAGGCGGCCAATAGCATCCCGCCCACCTCCTTCCTTCTCATAGCAGCTGGTACGCAGGTAAGGTGATGTTCCTCGCTCCTGCGGCTTTACACACAGCGATGTGTGCTGCCGCAGGAACAACATCGTACCTGTCGCTGCACTGGCATTATGGAAATGTCGGAGACTACACCGATGATACGATAACGACGCTTTTGCGCTCATTCATCGTATCAAAAAGGTTTTACACACTACGACATCGCAAGTGACGCCGGATGTGCGTCACTTTCAGTTTGACCCCACCGACATCGCACCTGCGATGTCGTAGTGTGCAAAGCCGGCCATAGAATAGGTTTGCATTAGGGATTATTTAATTACACCCAGCACCGAATCCAGCTGTATCAAAACTATGGTATTGTGATCTGCTAAAAAGTATATTAGAGGTCAGTAGTATCTATTTTTAACCATAAAGTATAATTAAAGTTACGTTTTATCCCTAACTTTTGTTCTGCAGTAACTTACCCCAGAGGGGCTTTCTGTGTTTAACAGCATTGCATTAGAATAGCTTAAACATCTCACTTTATAATAGAAACACTTAAAAAACAGGGAGTACTACATGTCAGTAAGGTAATGGATGGTACAGGAGAAGCAATCCAAGAGCAGATATGCAATTGTCGTCGATTCAACTGTACAAGGGTCTATGGAGGGGGGAAGCCTGCTGTTATGTCTGTATAATTTTTTACTTCCTCTCCTACCCAGGATCAGACCATGTTCTTGTACGGTCAGACACGGCCATTACACAGTACATAGCAGGGGCACATACTGTATATAAGATTATCTTAGCACAGGAACATTTTTTTTAACCATTTTTCCAATTGTGGAAATTATTAGTATTCCAAGATCTATTGATTACAATTTACTTTTTTTCGTGGGCAAACCCCTTTAATGTCCAAAACAGCTTTGCTGATCAAGTGACCAAAGCATCTTCTTCCACATGCTAGATGTTTGTCCGGAATGACATATGAAAGAAGGTGCTCTGGTCAGATGTGACCAAAGTAGAACTTTTGGGACAAAAAGCAAAGTGCTATGTGTGGCGGAAAGCTAACACTACACATCACCCTGAAAACACCATCCCTATCACGAAACATGGTGGTGGTGGCAGCATCATGCTGTGGGGATGCCTTTCTTCAGCAGTAACAGGTAAGCTGGTCAGATATGATGGGACGATAGTGTGACGCCCTGGACTAGCAAGGTAGTCACAGACATAACATCACACACACACACCCTCCCCTGGATAGTCTACATCAGTCAAACAAAATCCTTGTTGCATCCCTCCAGGGTCTGATGTCCACACCAGATGGGGCAGAGCCAGGCAGTTGGCCCCACCCACCGAGGAGTTCACAGGCCTGAAGTCGGGAAAAAGCAGACGGTTGGAGTTAGAGTTTGGAGTTCGGTGGAAGTGGAGTGAGGAGTTCAGTTTGGAGTGGAGAAACTGCTAGTGTCTGGGTAGGAGCCCAGGCACTGTCAGCAAGATAATAATAATAATAATAATCTTTATTTCTATAGCGCCAACATATTCCGTAGCGTTTTACAATTCAGGAGGATCATATACAGACAAGTAACAGTTATAGAAATACAATATTTAGAGGGGAAAAAAAAAAATAGTGTATACAAAATACAGTGTATACAAAATACAAAAAAATACAACCCTGCTCGTGAGAGCTTACAATCTACAATGAGATGGGGGGAGAGGCAAGGTTCAAGTGCTTATTTACAATGACAATCCAACCATCTCACGGAAATGGGGCTGGATAATGGTTTCCTGGACCAGTGGGCCCGAGAGCCTTGAGATGCCTTTGGGTGCCATGGAGTTTGATGTGGAGCTATGTTGTGAGAGGTTGTAGAGGGACTATGTGAATCGAATCTGATTAGGGAGTGTGATAGGCCGCCCTAAAAAGATGCGTCTTTAGGGTGCGTCTGAAGCTGAGTAAGTTGTGATTTGTCCTAACTTCTTGGGGTAGAGCGTTCCAGAGGGTTGGTGCAGCTCGGAAGAAGTCTTGGATCCGGGAGTGGGAGGTTTGAATTAGTGTGGATGTTAGTCGAAAGTCGCTTGCAGAGCGTAGAGAACGGGTGGACTGATAGACAGAGAGGAGGGTGGAGATGTAGGGGGGTGCTGCACTGTGGAGAGCTTTGTGGGCGAGAACAAGCAGTTTGAATTGGATCCTATGATATATGGGCAGCCAGTGCAATGACTGGCACAGAGCAGAGGCATCCGAGTAGCGGTTAGCCAGATAGGTGACCCTGGCTGCTGCATTAAGGATTGACTGTAGAGGAGAGAGTCTAGTTAGGGGGAGACCAATTAATAGAGAGTTACAGTAGTCCAAGCGAGAGTGGATCAGGGCCACGGTGAGGGTTTTTGTCGTTTCCATTGTGAGAAAGGGGCGGATTCTAGAGATGTTCTTGAGGTGCAAGCGGCAGGTGCGGGCAAGAGATTGTATGTGGGAGGTGAAGGAGAGATCAGTGTCAAGTATAACCCCCAGGCAGCGGGCTTGCGGCCTAGGACTTATCATTGTGCCACACACAGAGAGGGAGATGTCAGGTTGAGGAAAGTTGGAAGATTGAGGGAAAAGAAGAAGTTCAGTTTTGGAAAGGTTAAGTTTCAGATAGAGAGCAGACATGACATTGCAAACTGCAGTCAGGCAGTCACTGGTGTTCTGTAGTACAGCGGGGGTAGATCAGCAGAAGGTGGTGGCCGTCTGCAGGAGGTGGTGCAAGTCAGCGGAACCGTAGGACCGGGGATGGGCGGTGGCCCGCCGGTACCAAGCCGGGGAGTAGATTTGTACCAAGCACAAAGGCAGGGCCATCGGACCCCGACTAGGCTAGGAGCCGTCGACAACGGTCAAATCTGAGAGTGACCGGAACCCCAGGGGTTTCCTAACACCCAAGACCCGACAGAAGGCAACAGTCCACACAGTGAGGATAAAAAGCCACCGCCATAGGCTTGAGATCCAAGGGCCAGTGCCTGCGGGCAAAACGGGCTCCTTCGGTACATACACGCCGGGGAGCGGACTACCGTTGGGCAACCATCGGAGTCAGTACATACACAACGGTGCAGGGAAAGACAGCCACCATCAACCTGTCCGGGGAGAGCAAAGACACTGCAGCCGGCTGCGGGATCCGTCCATCCAGCCGTTTGGTTTACCAGACACTCTGTGAATCTGTGCCTGAGTGAGTACAACAGAACCATCTGGCACCGCGCCGCGCTGCCCCAGCAACCCTGCACCCCAGCTACCCTGCCTCCCCGTATCACCATCCGGGCCCCGGGATCACCAACCCCTATGACCGGAGGGGGAACCAACATCCTAGCTGTTCCCTGCCATCGCTCCCGGGATCCCCGTCACCAGCAACGGTGGTGCCCATTATCACCATGACCCGTAGGTGGCGTCACGAACTATCTCCCAAAACAAACTACCCCCTTTTCACTCGTGGGCAAGGAGCGCTGCTCGAGTCCCCGGGTCCGGCCCACCGCTCGAGCCACCGAGCAGCAGCAGCCCCGGACCCAAGCGTAGCAAGCGCGGCCCCTCCGCCCGTGACAACTTGGCGTTTGCGAACAGGATTAGAACCAATCTACCTACCGGTAGAAGTGCGCCTTGCAGTCCCCGCCGGCGGCGTCCGGCCAAAAAATTTGAAGTTCCACCATCTTTGGCGCGAAGATTTCCCGCTCGAACGTCTTCCCCGAGCAGGGAAGGCTCGAAAGTGAAGCCCCGCCCCCAGAAGAAGGAAGTGCTAGAAAGAACCAAGGGGGGGCGGGTGCAGGTGTACCTGATGTAACCGAAGGTATAAAGAGCAGGGACGCCAGGACTCTGCTACACATCCGGTTCCTGGAAGCACAAGCGCCAGTATGTCCGTCCCATCCGGCAATGCTGAGATCCCAGAGCCCACGCCAGGAACAGCGGCGTGGGTGGAGGCCCGGACCGCGCAGATGTGCTGCCGCCTGCAGGCCCAGGTCCGGTTCTTAATGGAGCGATGGGTGGCCGAAATGGAAGAAGTAGTGGCGGCCGTGCAGAGACGCAAGGTGGAGACAGTGCTGGAGGAGCGGGTAAGCGACCCACGCCCCTGTGTCCTTGAAGGACCGGTCGCTGCGGCTGAGGGGCCCGGTCTGCGTCCATTCACCCTGCTGCCTTCCCCGCCATCCGCATCTGTTGTTGCTGGCCCGCCACTAGGTCCGCTGCCCCCAACACCGGTAGCGGAGTTCAACCCGTCCGCCCTAGAGGACCAGCCTGTAGGCGTTACCCGTGAGTGACTCGCACTGATCCCGCTGCCATGGAAGATCCCTTGGGAAGTGCCCGTCCGTGAAAAGAAGCCGTCGGCTCCGGAAGTGGCCGCACCAAAGACAGTCCCGGCTCCGGCAGTCCGTCCGGCTACAGAAGAAGTGGAAGCCATGAGCAGGAAGGCCCAGCAGGTGAGGCCTGTTGTCCCTAGATCCCATGCCTCGGCTGAGGCTGCGCCGGGTCGCCACTGCAAGGCAGCATTCCAGGCTGCGTCACTGCAGGACCCCCCAAAGAGGATACTGGTTGTGGCCGGTGTGGGAGAGGTCCAGCGGGGCCCGACCTGCGCGCAGGGGCATGCAGACGCCCCTTACTGGGACAGAGAGCCGACCCAGCTGGGCCGCGAGATTGCCGACAAAGAGCAGCAGAGGGCCGAAGTGCTGGCACGCACTATAAGAGAAAAGGACAATCTCCGCAATGCCACTTTTCGGGTGCAGGGCCCGATCTACGAGGGCCAGGTCAGACGGTTTGACCCTCAACATGGATATGGCTTCATCTACGAACCGGGCCTGCAGGCCGAAATATTTGTGGCTCGCCGTGATGTGAACTCTCACCTTCCAACGGGCCACCCTGGTCGTGACCTGCAAGCGGGCGACCTGGTGACCTACACCCGACATTGCAGGGAGAGGGGCTGGTTTGCCCTAGATGTGAAGCAGAGGGAAGGCCGCGGTGTCCAGATGCGGTCCCAGTCCCCTCCCCCACCGTACCGTCCGGATGTAGAGTTGGAGGAGGCGTATGAGGAAGGCGACCTCAAGTAAGACAGCGGTCCTCCGTTGCAAACCAGTTGTCCCCGTTGGGACCATCAGCACCATGTTACCGTTTTAAGTTTTAATGAATGAATGAACACCAATTATCAATACGTCACCTGATTACCGACCGAAAAAGAAGAGAAGTTGTCCCCGTAGGGACTTTATGTGTTTCCACTAACCACTCCCTCCCCTTCCAGAGACAAGGCCGAGAACATGCAGGCCAACCACGAACCTGTGGTCTTGTAAATAATTTGCTGGGCCGTGTTCCGTTACCGCCTGCAGAGAGGCAGATTGGAGGAAGGACCCGCAGCAGTGTAGGCTGGGGTCCGGCCACCACCAGGACCGGTGGCCATCCTCCGGGGGTCAGGGGTCCCCCTGGACGTGGGGTCCCCTGAAATGACAGCCGGGTGCGAGACACCATACCCGTTCCCGCTTGGGTGACCTGGAACAGAGTTCCTGTTTCCGGACTGGGGAAGAGGGGTGCTTCCCGTTTCTTAGGGGCGGCATCAAGGTGTAGGTTGCTTGGGTGGGAAAGCGGAGGAACATGAACCCGTCCGTTATTAATAAAAATGTTTTTATGCCATTAAGTAACGTTTAAGAGAAAAGCCTCCCGTCAGGGAAGAATTAAAAGAATGCTTAATGTTAATGTTTATATGTTTTTATGTTAAATTATATTTTTCAGAAATAAAACCGGTGATGGACGGGCAGCCCGCGGACAGTCTGCATTTCACCAAGGGGGAATGTGACGCCCTGGACTAGCCAGGTAGTCACAGACATAACATCACACACACCCCCCTCCCCTGGATAGTCTACATCAGTCAAACAAAATCCTTGTTGCCTCCCTCCAGGGTCTGATGTCCACACCAGGTGGGGCGGAGCCAGGCGGTTGGCCCCACCCACCGAGGAGTTCACAGGCCTGGAGGCGGTAAAAAGCAGACAGTTGGAGTTAGAGTTTGGAGTTCAGTGGAAGTGGAGTGAGGAGTTCAGTTTGGAGTGGAGAAACTGCTAGTGTCTGGGTAGGAGCCCAGGCACTGTCAGCAAGGTCGGCAGATGGTGGTGGCCGTCTGCAGGAGGTGGTGCAAGTCAGCGGAACCGTAGGACCAGGGATGGGTGGTGGCCCGCCGGTACCGAGCCGGGGAGCAGATTTGTACCAAGCACAAAGGCAGGGCCATCGGACCCCGACTAGGCTAGGAGCCGCCGACAACGGTCAAATCCGAGAGTGACCAGAACCCCAGGGGTTTCCTAACACCCAAGACCTGACAGAAGGCAACAGTCCACACAGTGAGGATAAAATGCCACCGCCATAGGCTAGAGATCCAAGGGCCAGCGCCTGCGGGAAAACGGGCTCCTTCGGTACATACACACCAGGGAGTGGACTACCGTTGGGCAACCATCGGAGTCAGTACATACACAACGGTGCAGGGAAAGACAGCCACCATCAACCTGTCCAGGGAGAGCAAAGACACTGCAGCCGGCTGCGGGACCCGTCCATCCAGCCGTTTGGTTTACCAGAGGCTCTGTGAATCTGTGCCTGAGTGAGTACAACAGTGCCATCCGGCACCGCGCCGCACTGCCCCTGCACCCCGGCCTTCCTGCCTCCCCGTATCACCATCCGGGCCCCGGGATCACCAACCCCTACCCACGGAGGGGGAACCAACATCCTAGCTGCTCCTTGCCATCGCTCCCGGGATCCCCGTCATCAGCAGCGGTGGTGCCCATTATCACCACGACCCGTGGGTGGCGTCACGAACTATCTCCCAAAACAAACCACCCCCTTTTCACTCGTGGGCGAGGAGCGCTGCTGGAGTGCCCGGGTCCGGCCCACCGCTCGAGCCACCGAGCAGCAGCAGCCCCGGACCCGAGCATAGCGAGCGTTGCCCCTCCGCCCGCGACAACTGATGGAACAAAATATAGGGCAATCGTAGACGAAGACCTGTTAGAATCTGCAAAAGACTTGAGTCTGAGGTGTAGATTCACCTTCCCAGCAATACATTGACCCTGAATATAAGGGCAAAGCTGCAATGGAATGGTTTACATCAAAGCATATTTATGTGTGTGAATGGCCCAGTCACAGTCCAGACCTAAATCCCATTGAGAATCTGTGTCACGACTTGAACATTGCTATTAACAAACATTCTCCATCAAATCTCCCCAAGCTAGAGCTATTTTGCAAAAAAGAATGGCCAAATATGTCAGCCTTTAGAGGTGCAAAGCTGGTAGAGACATAACCCAAAAGACTTTTAGTAGTAATTGCACCAAAAGGTGATCCTACAAAGTAATGACTTAGGGGGGCTGAATACACATCACAATTTTCAGATTTATATTTTTTAAATATTTAGAAAACCATGTATCGTTTCCATTACAATTCACAAATACTTGCTTACTTTGTGTTGGTATATCACATAAAATCCCAATAAAATAAATTTAACTTTTGTGGGTGTCACATGAAAAAAATGTAGAAAAGAGCACGGGGTAGTAATACTTTTAAAAGGTACTGAATATAATAAATTACACAAGAAAAATACATTTAGGTTTCGGGCAACACACTGAATTTACTATAACCATCTCATTGCAAATGATGCTAGAGTACTTAAGATATTTACTCTATGAAGATCAGAGATGTAAGAAACATTAGGAAAGTCATTTATGTAATGTTCAGATCTCAGAACGATACGCATTTCCAAATAAATACTGTAACCTTGGTGATTTGCTAGTAAATGTTATATTTTCAGGCCCAATATTCACACATTTATGTTGTCTTTTTTTATAATTTATTATATGCATTGTACATAGAAGGTCTTGATGTCATTCATATTAATTTTACCTTCAGGCTGAGCTTGTAGTAACCACTGCTGGGCTGACGGGACATATTCTGGTTTCATATATTGTTTTATTGCCTGTTTAAAGGAATAATGTTGTGTCTTAAACAGTGAATTATAGGTTTCCTTCAAGGAAAATGAACCCCTACTTCCCAGCCAGTAAAAAAATAAAACATTTGGAGATCAGGACAGGTCATACTGTAAATTGTGGGTCAAACTGCAATACTTTAGATGCATTTCACACATTGAATGTGTTTTATTTAAACTCTACTGTCAACATTCAGCATAGTGTCCATAGTGGATGTCCTACCGTAGCCCCCCTTCCTCAACAGATGCCCCCTGGGGCACTTCCTGTGAGAGGAAACTAGAAGACAGGTAGCTATAATTAAATGTATAATTTGGAATCTAAATCTGAGCTTTTGTATTATCTGTTTTACAAAAATATCAAAACTCTTACCTGGTAGAGTAAATTTTTCTTTGCACTCTTATCTTCCTTCATTGCTTGTTTGTCATTTACAAACTTAATCATATGCATTACAGCAGAATTGTCTGTAATTATCAAAAGAAGCATGGACAGTTAGGTAAATATGTAAATTACAGAATGGGAACAGAAGTCAAAGACTTGGAAAACATTAAAAGCATAGAATGAGAACTGAATAGATAGAAGAGGAACAGATATCATTTGCAAATCTTCCTATCTTCTCTCTTTACCTTTCCATTCCTATTGTAGAATAGGAACAGAAGAAACTGAGGAATAGATTACTACAAAATAAAATCAGATTAGTAATGGGATTAAAAATAATATGATAGAATGTGAAAGAATAATAGAACGGATATGATAGGATTATAAATGTACAGACAGGGTAGGGATGGATAAGATTGAAAAGGATAGGTATGGATAGAAGAGACTTAGGGGTGCTTCACACATAGCGATAGCGACAACGACGTCGCTGTTACGTCACCATTTTCTGTGACGTAACAGCGACCTGGTATGTCGCTGTTATGATCGCTGCTTAGCTGTCAAACACAGCAGCCGAAGCAGCGATCATAACCGCAAGAGCAGGGAGCCGCGCACACTGCTTAGCGCTGGCTCCTTGCTCTCCTAGCTACAGTACACATCGGGTTAATTAACCCGATGTGTACTGCAGCTACATGTGCAGAGAGCAGGGAGCCGCGCACACTGCTTAGTGCTGGCTCCTTGCTCTCCTAGCTACAGTACACATCGGGTTAATTAACCCGATGTGTACTGCAGCTACATGTGCAGAGAGCAGGGAGCCGCGCACACTACTTAGCGCTGGCTCCTTGCTCTCCTAGCTACAGTACACATCGGGTTAATTACACGATGTGTACTGCAGCTACATGTGCAGAGAGCCAGAGCCAGCAGCACTGGCAGCGTGAGAGCTGCGGAGGCTGGTAACTAAGGTAAATATCGGGTAACCACCTTGGTTACCCGATGTTTACCCTGGTTACAGCTTACCGCAGCTGCCAGATGCCGGCTCCTGCTCCCTGCTCGCTTTATTTTGTCGCTCTCTCGCTGTCACACACAGCGATCTGTGCGTCACAGCGGGAGAGCGCCTTTGAAGAAAACGAACCAGGGGCCAGATCGCTGCTCAGTGTCACACTCAGCGAGATCGCTAATGAGGTCACTGTTGCGTCACCAAACCGTGCCGTAGCAGCGATTTCGGTAGCGATCTCGCTATGTGTGAAGCACCTCTTAGGTGAGAGAGGAAAGGAATAAAAAGGATATAAAAGGATGAAAGCGTAAGTGACAGCATAGTGAAGCAATAAATTGTAAAGCACCATATAGAATAGGTATATAATAGGAATAGAATGAATATAAATGGTGTGAGGCAGTGACAGGTGTCATATATAAAGGTTGGTATGTTTCCCCCAGAATGTGCTTGGAGACCTTGTGAGACCTGCTGTCAGTGCAACACAAAATAAGAGTGTGAACTTGGTCAAGATATTTCACCAAATATTTTTTTTAATTAAACCTGGTATGGCATTTATTTTTGGAGAGTTCTGTAGGTCTGGCAGTGGAACGGAACTCTCCCTCCAGTCCGGATTTTGCAACAGGCTCATGTCGGGGGAATACATTTAATCCTACAAATCATAGCAGGGTATGTCTCAGTTGTGATCCAGACTGTTGGGCACCACATGCTGTGCGAGCTGGCTGTATGGACCAAACACAAGCCAGCACCGAGAAACCTGGGTATTATAAAGTGGACCCCTGCACCCAGGATTCCTAGAGTAGTGCAGGAGGCAACCTGGACATTTATTTGGACTGCATTTACGTGAACCAGCTGCGTTCCGGCTTTCCAGGTCTGTAAAGGTACCGTCACACTTAGCGACGCTCCAGCGATCCCACCAGCGATCTGACCTGGCAGGGATCGCCGGTGAGCTGTCAATCAGGCAGATCTCCACAGAGATCAGCCACCAGTGACCCGTGTAACGACGCTGTGCTTGGTAACCATAGTACACATCGGGTTACTAAGCAAAGCGCTTTGCTTATAGTTACCCGATGTGTACCTTGGCTGCGTGTGCAGGGAGCAGGGAGCCGGCTTCTAGAAGCTGCGGACGCTGGTAACCAAGCTAAATATCAGGTAAACAAGCAAAGCGCTTTGCTTGGTTACCTGATGTGTACCTTGGTTACCAGCGTCCTCAGAAGCCGGCTCTCTGCTCCCTGTACATTCAGATCGTTGCTCTCTCGCTGTCAAACACAGCGATGTGTGCTTCACAGCGGGAGAGCAACGACCAAAATATGGCCAAGGACTTTCAGCAACGACCGGCGACCTCACAGCATGGGTCAGGTCGTTGCTGGATGTCACACACAGCGACATCACTAGCAAGATCGCTGTTGCGTCACAAAAAACGTGACTCAGCAGCGATGTCGCTAGCGATGTCACTTAGTGAGACGTGGCCTTAACACTTGTGTGGTATGAATAAAAGACTGTTGGTGTGAACAAAAACCTGGGTCACTGCCTCACTTGTCTGACTCTAAGAAACCGCTGCCTCACAATGGTTTATGGTAATACAGTGTCTACAAGTAGTATTCAACCCCCTGCAGATTTAGCAGGTTTACACATTCGGAATTAACTTGCCATTGTGACATTTGGACTGTAGATCAGCCTGGAAGTGTGAAATGCACTGCAGTGAAAAAGAATGTTATTTCTTTTTTTATTTTTTTTTTAAATTGTGAAAAGTTTATTCAGAGGGTCATTTATTATTCAACCCCTCAAACCACAAGAATTCTGTTTGGTTCCCCTAAAGTATTAAGAAGTATTTCAGGCACAAAGAACAATGAGCTTCACATGTTTGGATTAATTATCTCTTTTTCCAGCCTTTTCTGACTAATTAAGAGCCTCCCCAAACTTGTGAACAGCACTCATACTTGGTCAACATGGGAAAGACAAAGGAGCATTCCAAGGCCATCAGAGACAAGATCGTGGAGGGTCACAAGGCTGGCAAGGGGTACAAAACCCTTTCCAAGGAGTTGGGCCTACCTGTCTCCACTGTTGGGAGCATCATCCGGAAGTGGAAGGCTTATGGAACTACTGTTAGCCTTACACGGCCTGGACAGCCTTTGAAAGTTTCCACCTGTGCCGAGGCCAGGCTTGTCCAAAGAGTCAAGGCTAACCCAAGGACAACAAGGAAGGAGCTCCGGGAAGATCTCATGGCAGTGGGGACATTGGTTTCAGTCAATACCATAAGTAACGTACTCCACCGCAATGGTCTCCGTTCCAGACGAGCCCGTAAGGTACCTTTACTTTCAAAGCGTCATGTCAAGGCTCATCTACAGTTTGCTCATGATCACTTGGAGGACTCTGAGACAGACTGGTTCAAGGTTCTCTGGTCTGATGAGACCAAGATCAAGATCTTTGGTGCCAACCACACACGTGACGTTTGGAGACTGGATGGAACTGCATACGACCCCAAGAATACCATCCCTACAGTCAAGCATGGTGGTGGCAGCATCATGCTGTGGGGCTGTTTCTCAGCCAAGGGGCCTGGCCATCTGGTCCACATCCATGAGAAGATGGCTAGCACGGCCTACCTGGAGATTTTGGCCAAGAACCTCCACTTCTCCATCAAGGATCTTAAGATGGGTCATCATTTCATCTTCCAACAAGACAATGACCCAAAGCACACAGCCAAGAAAACCAAGGCCTGGTTCAAGAGGGAAAAAATCAAGGTGTTGCAGTGGCCTAGTCAGTCTCCTGACCTTAACCCAATTGAAAACTTGTGGAAGGAGCTCAAGATTAAAGTCCACATGAGACACCCAAAGAACCTAGATAACTTGGAGAAGATCTGCATGGAGGAGTGGGCCAAGATAATTCCAGAGACCTGTGCGGCCTGATCAGGTCTTATAAAAGACGATTATTAGCTGTAATTGCAAACAAGGGTTATTCCACAAAATATTAAACCTAGGGGTTGAATAATAATTGACCCACACTTTTATGTTGAAAATTTATTAAAATTTAACTGAGCAACATAACTTGTTGGTTTGTAAGATTTATGCATCTGTTAATAAATCCTGCTCTTGTTTGAAGTTTGCAGGCTCTAACTTATTTGCATCTTATCAAACCTGCTAAATCTGCAGGGGGTTGAATACTACTTGTAGGCACTGTAGCTATAAAGAAATGGTTTAGATTAAGGCTGGGTTTCCTCAAGGTTCCCCAGTTTCATCCCACATTTGGAAGACATGCTGATAAAGATCTCTTTTGAATATTCAGTATAATGTTTCGTTTTACATCATTTTCGAGGGAAACATGCATGGTAAAAAAGAGTCCAAGATCACTAAATAGTCTGAGTTTTGGCATTCCTTTTTGGCCCTGGACTATCCATGACATAATTAATCAATTGAAATATGACAGAATTCATTATAGAAAGATAAATACACCTTACCTTCATCATTAGCAAGTTTGAGCCAAGCCTGGGCTGCCATATTGGAGTTTACATCATTAAATATTTGTACCTATTAAAATACAAAATATCCTGTAATGCTTATGTCATGTCATATTCGGACAGTTATATATTTCTACTGACTATCTATTTATTTTTATTACTTTTTTTGCAGTAGGATTTCATACAAAATTTTGAACAGTTTGGCTTCAGTGATCTATGGTATGTATCACAGCACATAGCTGGCTAGAGATTGTGTTAACAGTCAATACATTAGTGAGCCTATTCTGATGACAAGCTGTAAAGCTTTTATGTATCTTCTAAGCTAATTTTGAGTTTTCCCATTTTCAGGAAAATTGACTACAAAATGCTCTAAAATACCTAAAGAAAACAAAGAAAGTACTCACACTCCTTGGGTCCAGCCTCAGCTCTGTGGTGATCTGCGCTGATGACGTGACCTCACCGCTACAGCCAAAAACTTGACTTGAGACTTGAGACTTGAGCAGTGGTGAGTAGCCGGCACTGAACCCATGGAGGGTGAGTAACAGTTTGTTATTTTAGAGTGTGTGGGGCCCATTTTTCCTAAAAGTGGAAAACACTTATAACTGTTGAACTTTTATTTGTCATAAATCAAGTTAGAATTTGGTTCACGAGAGAATTTTAAATATTTTTAAGACCCATTTTTGGATGTACGTGACCTTCAGATGGCTGCATCTGCTCTACCATACCTGGATCTTGTCTTCACGCTGGACTTTTCTAGGTCTAATGGGAAAAATGCTTGCTTGTTCTTTACCTGCAAGAAACCATTTCTTAAATTATTATCAGAAGTGGTTTACTTACATCTAAAGCATCATACACTGAAATCATTGTTAGGCAGAAAGCCATTTCCCCTGACTCCATCATGCTTGCAACAAGGATCTGGAATGTTGAATTACAGCAGTAGTCAGGCTGTCTAAAGCCATGTTCACACTGGGTTTTTAAGAGGCTTTTTTTTTTGAGCGGCACTCCAAAAATCCTCAACACTACTTCAAAATTGCTTGGATAACTATTCTCATTTTTGTACTCATTTCCACTTTATTTTTCATGAGGGGATTTTTGAGCATTTTATTTCTACAGAGGCCTTGTTTAAAAAATAAATAAATACAAATATCAGTTCTTTGAACTGATCCTGATGGAATCTGTTGAAGCCTAAAGGTTGGATTAAAAACCTCCAAAAACAACATTTTTCTACAATTTCTGCAAAACTCCTTTAGGAAAAAAATAAATCATCCAAAAACTCTCTAAAAAAAGGGTGTCTCCTGAAGCAGTTTCCACTTGAAATCTTTTATTTTGGAATGCCCGAAAAAAATCAGCAGGTCCATCATTCATTTACCTAAACTATATGACCAGCTTTTTCCATGGTGCACCATAATGCTTGTTAGGGGGCTCGCTCACATGAGCGTATAAATCAGATGACTGCAATCCAATATTGAAAAGGGATTGCACTCGGACCCATATTATTCAAAGAGGCAATGCAGAGTTGCGTTTTATTTGTATTTGGAATGAGAAAAAATTACAGCATGCTGCGATTTGACTCCGAAATCTGTACAGTGCAAGAAAAAAAAATCAAGTGCTATATGGACCATCAATATGGCATCTGATTTTTACTGATACATTACAGTTCTCTGTAAGATGGGAAACTGTAAATGGTGCTGTAAAAGATTAATAGCTGCTGAGTAAAAAAAAATATTTCATACAGATAACACACAGACACATGACAACTGAGAAAAAAAATCGTCCTACTTTTCTGGATGAGAATGGGACTGATTTTTTTTTTTCTATGCTCATGTCACCCCAGCCTTATACAGTTGAAACAAGATGTTTACATACACTATCTGACATGAAATCAGAATAAACATTTCTCATTTAGGTCAATTAGGATTACCAAAATTATTTATATTTGCCAAATGCCAGAACAATGAGAGAGAATGTTTTAGGGCATTTTTTTACTTTCTGCAAAGTCAAAAGTTTACAAACACTAAGAGTACTATGATTTTAAATAATATGGGACAGCCCATATGATTATATCATGTGTTTGGAAGCTTCTGATAGGTTTATTGGCAACATCTGGGTTAATTAGAAACACATCTGTGGATGTATTTTAATGCACACATGAAACACTGCTTCTTTGTGTAGCATCATGGGAGAGTCAAAAGAAATCAGTCAAGATCTCATGAAGAGAATTGTGGACTTGCACAAATCTGGTTCATCCTTGGGTACAATTTCCAGAGACCTGAATGGGCCTCATTCATCTGTACAAACAATTATACGTAAGTACATACAAGATGGGAATGTCCAGCCATCAAACATTATGTAGCTGAGATGAACGTGCTTTGCTCAGGTATGTGCATATCAACCCAAGAACAAAAGAAAAAGACCTTGTGATGAAGCTGGTGGAAGCTGGTAAGATTGTTTCATTAGCCACAGTGAAACGAGTACTGTATCAACATGGGTTGAAAGGCCACTCTGCCAGAAAGAAACCATTGCTCCAAAAGAAACATAAAAATGCCAGATTAATGTTTGCAAATGCTCACAGGAACAAAGACCTTAATTTTTGGAGACATGTCCTGTGGTTTGATGAAACTAATATCGAACTGTTTGGCCATTATAACCATCATTACATTTGGAGGAAAGGTAGAAGTTTTGAAGCCTAAGAACACCATCTTGTTGTGGGGTTGTTTTGCTGCAGGAGGGACTGGTGCATTTCACAAAATAGATGGCATCATGAGGAAATAAAATCTTGTGGCAATACTGAAACAACATCTCAAAACATCAACCAGGAATTTAAAGCTTAGTCGGAAATGGGTCTTCTAAAGAGACAATGACCCGAAGCATACTGGCAAACTGGTTACAAAGTGACTTAAGGATAACAAAGTCAATGTCATCAGAAAACCCTGATCTCAATCCTAATGAAAATTTATGGGCACAGCCAAAAAGGCAGGTGCGTGCAAGGCGACCTACAAACATGGCTCAGTTACACCAGTTCTGTCAGGAGAAATGGCGACATTTTGAAAAAAAAATCCAGCAAAGTTGGTGGAAAAGATTAAAAACTAACTTTAACTTCCTTTTCACTCACTATTTTCTAACATGACTAAGAAGGCACTTGCCAAAACGCGTTTCATCTAGTCCTTTACCTCCTTTTCCCATTGCTTTTTGCCAAAACTGATACCTGGTGTATACAATTTTAAACATTTTTTTTTAATAAAATGTTATTTTTTAATCTTTTCCACCAAGTTCGCTGGATTTTTTTCAAAATTTCTCCTCATCCATGTGCAGTTGGCTCTTGTACTGATCTGTTGCTGACCTACAAGTGTAATAATCACACACCTGGTCTTCTCATCAAGCAGTAAGCTGGCTATTTTTTATTTTCCTGCCTGGAGGAATGGGCCCAAATTCCTGCAAACTATTGTGAGACGCTTGTGGAAGGATATCTGATGCGCCCACGAGGCCTCAGGGCTACTCATCACCGGGCCAGTGATGTTTGGGGTTGCTGTGAATGGCCTGACCAAGCTTTGTGGCTCTGTCGGTGTCAATAAAAGGGTGCAAGGTGACCGGTATAGGGGGAAGATGGGGGTTTGCTTTGCAGCACCACCCTTGGTATGCGGCTAACAATTAGCCGCCACTGTGAGATGTTGCTATCCTCTGGGGTGGATGGTAACCCAGCTCAGATAGTCCAGCTTCCCACAGGCAGAGCTAGGCCCCCAGGAAGGACGATGGTGGGGGGTAGCGGCCATTGGCGCCGGAGCGCGAGGCAACAGCGCCGGCAATGACGGGACAACATCAGGACTGCGGACAAAGTTCTTTTACTCACTGTCAGGTTGTCAGCCTTGGAGTGCCGGTTTTCACCGTGATGGGCCCCAGCCGATCACGGATGATTCAGAGGCCACCACCGGTGTTGTGAAGCTTTGAGACCTTCCTTCCTTGCTTTGTAGTGTGGATCCCCATGGCGTGAAGCTACTTAGGGACCCCAGTTTCCTTGTGTTTAGTTCCCATCCCATCTGCAGGCAGCGCGAATCAGTGGTGGAGCCGACCGTGGTCTTGACTCCTGACTCTATATGCTACTGTGCCCTGAGACCTTTGTGGTGGGCAATGGGACATGAAATCCCCCTTCCCTGCAGATTCTGATGGCGCAACATGGAGTGTACGCCACCCTACGAGTCTGCACCCTGACTGCGCCAGTCCTGAAGGGTCTATTAGGCTCACCCCTCGGCTACCGTGTTGCTCCTCTGTCTCTCCAGCTCACCCGGTAAACTCCTGCTTCTTCCAGTCTGTCCGGTCCTAACTAAGGAAGCTCTGAAGCACTCTTCTTAGCTGCCGTGTTTCTGCGAGTCTCTGGATGTTACAGTATTCTTGTCCTCCCTCCAAGGAAGCTCTAAAGCACTCTCCTTGGCTGGTCTTTCTGAGGAAGCTCCAAAAGCACTCTCCTCAGTGACAGTCTTGTTCCAGTTCCCAGACTATTCTGAGGTAAAAACTGTGTTCTCTCACTTTCCTCATGCTGCTCCCACCTTCCTGATGACTCACTGTAGGCTGAGAAAACCTGTTGTTATGGTGATGACCTTTAGCCCAGTTACAGTGGGAAAGCACCTGAGCTGTGTGTTGTGTAAGTGAAAACCAGCGATTAACCTCTTCCTTACCTGTGATGAGTATTGCACCTTAAATCAGATGCAACACCCTGTGACAACGGAGCCTCAGGGTCACCACACATCCAAAATTTTTCACCCAAGTCACACAGTGTAAGGCCAATAGGACCAAATACTAATGAAATGTATGTAAACTTTTAACTTTGCAGAAAGTAGTAAAAATGCATTAAACATTCTCTCATTATTTTAGCATTTGGCAAATACAGTGGAACCTTGGTTAACGAGAACAATCCGTTCTGGGAGTGTGCTTGTTAACCAAGTTACTCGTTCAGGAAAGCAGGAAATCATTGCAATGCAGACAATTTGTTCCACAACTTGTTAAATGTCCCATCCTGGTCCCCTATTGTGCCATTCCACACACGTACAAACACGCATGCGCACACACACACATATTATGCTCACCTTACCTTCCGTTCCATCGCCGGCCTCCTGGAACTTGCAGTTCGCCGGTACAGGATGTGTATCACGTAACCATCGCGACGAGGGAGGAACTTCCGTTGCCAGAGCGCAGGAGCCGCTTGCCTCTGATTGCCGAGCGCTTGCCTTTGAGTAGCGGCTCCCTCGTCGCGATGGTTGCCGATACACATCCTGTACCGGCGAACTGCAAGATCCATGGGGCCGGCGATGGAACGGAAGGTAAGGTGAGCATAATATGTGTACCTTCCGTTCCATCGCCGGCCTCATGGATATTGTAATGAAATCAAATACATCTGACACATGTTATTTCTCACATATGGAGACTCCAGACACAAGAGAAATTCAAGAAAAATGGAGTCATATTCCAAAAATACATATAAATTTTATTAGACATAGTTAATAATTCATACATTAAATGGTCAGGAACAGGGGAAGGGAAAAGGGGGGGAAGAGAATGAAGTGCAAGGGTAGGGCAGCAATCACTACAGATTAAGGTTCATGGCAAGCACTATATCAAATTTTATTGTGGACGACAGCATGCACACAGAATGACAGCGTTTAAGCAAACCGCACGGGGTACAGAACCGCAGCTAATGTGAATCGTGAGCACGGGAGACAATCCAGCAGGAGTGATGTGAGTTAAAGGCCCATGGGTATTATGGTCATGATGCACAGGCAATTGGGAGCACTCACTGTATTATCACATATAATTTAAAGTGCCACATATACATGGTGCTCACAATCATAGTGTGTGCTGCATACCATTATAGGGAAAAGTATTCCCATTCCCTTCAAGGGCTAGCAAGGCTTATAAAGATGTGAAGGGCTACTCCAAATTGCGGGTTAGCTCCCGTCCCAGCGGTGAGGATTCAGCATTACGGTTATAACAGAGCCTGCTGTACAATCAAGACCATGCTGTGGTCCTACATAGAAGAAGATAGAAGGTTAATTGTGCTTACCCATAAATGTCTTAGTGGTGAGAGCTGTCCAGGGGGCCCCGACGCAGCGTTTCACATCGGGCTTCCTCGGGGGGCCATACGTTGATCCTGTGTGTTAGGCTATTTATAGCCAGTTATGCCGGCGGGGCGACTGTCAGAATTTGCGCATGCGCAGCGCAGGCAGACGCCGCGAGCACGTCACTTCCGGCCTCAATGATGCGGTGGGTCCGGGAAATCCCAGGTGACATCAGTAGTCCCGCCCGCATCACTGACAGAGGCCTTCCATGACGCACTCAGGCTGTCAGACCGCGCCGCGCAAGCGCAGGCAGACGCCACGCTAGATGAACACAATGATGGAGGATAAACAACAAATATACAGGCATAAGGGGCATTTTATAAAGATAATTAGCAGACATATCCCACATAGCATTACATTGTCAATGTGAATATAAGATCATATCGTAACAATATGTCAGAGGGAATGTGGCCGTTCACTTCCATTCCATATGCATGATGATTTTGCAGAGAAGGTACCCCAATTACCTATATAAGGCAAACAAGAGTAAAAAGACGCAATTAAAATAAAAATCTAAAAACACACCAATTTAAAACTCAGGACTAGAACTATACATTACTAAAAAGGAGCAAAACTCTGTTGCTCATTCAGGCCATAGGGCTTCAATGTCCCCAGGATATGGATCCAACGGCACTCCCTCTGAGCCAAGATTCGTTTCTTATCACCCCCTCTAGACCCCATCCTAATTTGTTCAATACCACGGACCCTAAAGTCCACGGGATCGCAACTATGATGACTCCAAAAATGTCTCGGGATGGGCTTAAGGAGAGCCAGCTCCTCCGCGATCCGTGCAGCCAGAATGTCCCTTACGTGTTCGCGTACACGAACACGCAGTTCCCTTGAGGTGAGGCCTACATAGATTAGATTGCAGGTACATGTGGCATAATATACCACATATGTACTACTGCATGATACATAATCTAGTATTTTGTATTCCCTATGCCCATCAGCCGACTCAAACACAGTAGACCTCACCATATTCGGGCATGCACGGCAATCGCCATACGGATAAAAGCCAACTCTTCTCCTACCCACCCCCAATGGATTAGTCATCTTTGCCATATAGTGGCTTTTAACCAGATGGTCCTTAAGGTTCATACTTCTCCTTGCTGTCATTAGAGAAGAAGGAGGCAGGGTATTAGCTAGGGTTGGCTCAGTAAGGAGAACGGACCAATGTCTCTGTAGGACCTCTTGTATACGCCCCACTGATGGTTGTAGGTGGACATATAGCGGATTTCTCCGGGGGATGATTTTTTGGGGGCAGGCGTCAGGAGATCATTCCTATTTCTAGATTTTGCCCTAATGTACCCTCTCCTAATGCACCTCCTGCTGTAACCTCTCTCAATAAATCTGTCTTTTAAGTCCTCAGCCTGTTCCTCAAAGAGTTCGCCGGACGAACAAATCCTCCTTGCTCTGAGGAACTGGCCTATAGGAATCGCCCTGACAGTTGATGGTGTGTGAGCAGAGGAGGCATGCAGGAGGGCATTAACAGAGGTCTCCTTTCTATACAAATCGGTGTATACAACACCGTCCGCCTGCACAAGGATCTTGATATCCAAAAACTCAACCTCCCGTTTATCAAATTTGTAGGTAAGTCTGATGTTGGAGCTGTTGCAGTTCAATCCTGTCATAAATTCCTGTAAATCATGAGATGAACCTTTCCAGATGAACAGTACATCATCAATGTACCTGTACCATCCTTGTACCTGGGGAGCGGCATCTGCCCCGCCGAAAATGCCCCTCTCCCATAATCCTAGGAAGAGGTTGGCATACGACGGGGCACATGCCGCTCCCATGGCTGTGCCTTGTGTCTGTAAAAAAACCCTATCTTTAAAAATAAAAAAGTTATGTGTAAGGATGAACCTTAAGAGCTCCAACACCAGACCCACCAGATCCGCATCCAAGTTGTTCATTCTCAAAAAATATTGAGATGCCTCCAAACCATCATCATGTCTGATATTTGTATACAGGCTTTCTACATCAGCCACCACTAGATACATGTCCGATTCCAATATCATGCCGTCAAGACGCTGAAGGACGTCCATGGTGTCTCTGACATAGGAGGGCAGCGTCTCCACTAAGGGATGTAGATAGTATTCAATGAATTTACAGATTGGATCGCACAGCCCTCCTATGCCAGAAACAATTGGACGTCCAGGTGGATTTTGGGGATCTTTAGGAATTTTTGGCAACAAGTAAAATGTTGGAATTACTGGGTTTTTTATCATGAGGCCATCAAATATTTTCTTGGTAAGTATACCATCATTCAAGGCTCGCTCCAAAATCTTCAGTAATATGGATGAAAAATTACCCATAGGGTTATAGGTCAAGGTTGTATAGACCTCCTTATTTCGGAGCTGCCTGAAAACCTCACGCTCATACTTCTCTACCGGCCAGATGACCACATTCCCCCCCTTGTCGGCAGGTTTAAATATAACGTCATCCCAGGATTTCAACTCAGTCAAGGCAAGCCTCTGATCCATAGTAAGATTGTCTTTTTTATTTCTATTATTGATTTTTTTCAGATCATTGGCCACCAACTGAGTGAAAATTTTTAACCTGGGGACAGATGGACAAAGAGGGGAATGTGGTGGATCTCGGAAGGACAGAGCAAGGAAACTTATCGGACACATCAGGGGTGGACTCACTTGCCAGCTCCTCCAGTACCCGGACCGCCTCCCGCTTGGCACGACTGTTGAGGCCCAATTCAGCAATATCCCGTTTAGAGTGTAGTTTTTTAAGGACGATTTTTTGATATTTGATGGCCTCATGATAAAAAACCCTGTAATTCCAACATTTTACTTGTCAAAAATTCATAAAGATCCCCAAAATCCACCTGGACGTCCAATTGTTTCTGGCATAGGAGGGCTGTGCGATCCAATCTGTAAATTCATTGAATACTATCTACATCCCTTAGTGGAGACGCTGCCCTCCTATGTCAGAGACACCATGGACGTCCTTCAGCGTCTTGACGGCATGATATTGGAATCGGACATGTATCTAGTGGTGGCTGATGTAGAAAGCCTGTATACAAATATCAGACATGATGATGGTTTGGAGGCATCTCAATATTTTTTGAGATTAAACAACTTGGATGCGGATCTGGTGGGTCTGGTGTTGGAGCTCTTAAGGTTCATCCTTACACATAACTTTTTTATTTTTAAAGATAGAGTTTTTTTACAGACACAAGGCACAGCCATGGGAGCGGCATGTGCCCCGTCGTATGCCAACCTCTTCCTAGGATTATGGGAGAGGGGCATTTTTCGGTGGGGCAGATGCCACTCCCCAGGTACAAGGATGGTACAGGTACATCGATGATGTACTGTTCATCTGGCAAGGTTCATCTCATGATTTACAGGAATTTATGACAGGATTGAACTGCAACAGCTCCAACATCAGACTTACCTACAAATTTGATAAACGGGAGGTTGAGTTTTTGGATATCAAGATCCTTGTGCAGGCGGACGGTGTTGTATACACCGATTTGTATAGAAAGGAGACCTCTGTTAATGCCCTCCTGCATGCCTCCTCTGCCCACACACCATCAACTGTCAGGGCGATTCCTATAGGCCAGTTCCTCAGAGCAAGGAGGATTTGTTCGTCCGGCGAACTCTTTGAGGAACAGGCTGAGGACTTAAAAGACAGATTTATTGAGAGAGGTTACAGCAGGAGGTGCATTAGGAGAGGGTACATTAGGGCAAAATCTAGAAATAGGAATGATCTCCTGACGCCTGCCCCCAAAAAATCATCCCCCGGAGAAATCCGCTATATATCCACCTACAACCATCAGTGGGGACGTATACAAGAGGTCCTACAGAGACATTGCTCCGTTCTTCTTACTGAGCCAACCCTAGCTAATACCCTGCCTCCTTCTCCTCTAATGACAGCAAGGAGAAGTATGAACCTTAAGGACCATCTGGTTAAAAGCCACTATGTGGTAAAGATGACTAATCCATTGGGGGTGGGTAGGAGAAGAGTTGGCTTTTATCCGTGTGGCGATTGCCGTGCATGCCCGAATATGGTGAGGTCTACTGTGTTTGAGTCGGCTGATGGGCATAGGGAATACAAAATACTAGATTATGTATCATGCAGTAGTACATATGTGGTATATTATGCCACATGTACCTGCAATCTAATCTATGTAGGCCTCACCTCAAGGGAACTGCGTGTTCGTGTACGCGAACATGTAAGGGACATTCTGGCTGCATGGACCGCAGAGGAGCCGGCTCTCCTTAAGCCCATCCCAAGACATTTTTGGAGTCATCATAGTTGCGATCCCGCGGACTTTAGGGTCCGTGGTATTGAACAAATTAGGATGGGGTCTAGAGGGGGTGATAAGAAACGAATCTTGGCTCAGAGGGAGTGCCGTTGGATCCATATCCTGGGGACATTGAAGCCCTATGGCCTGAATGAGCAACAGAGTTTTGCTCCTTTTTTGTAATGTATAGTTCTAGTCCTTAGTTTTAAATTGGTGTGTTTTTAGATTTTTATTTTAATTGTGTCTTTTTACTCTTGTTTGCCTTATATAGGTAATTGGGGTACCTCCTTCTTTGCATAATCATCATGCATATGGAATGTTAATGAACCGCCACATTCCCTCTGACATATTGTTACGATATGATCTTATATTCACATTGACAATGTAATGCTATGTGGGATATGTCTGCTAATTATCTTTATAAAATGCCCCTTATGTCTGTATATTTGTTGTTTACCCTCCATCATTGTGTTCATCTAGCGTGGCGTCTGCCTGCGCGTGCGCGGCGCCGTCTGACAGCCTGAGCGCGTCATGGAAGGCCTCTGTCAGTGATGCGGGCGGGACTACTGACGTCACCTGGGATTTCCCGGACCCACCGCATCATTGAGGCCGGAAGTGACGTGCTCGCGGCGTCTGCCTGCGCTGCGCATGCGCAAATTCTGACAGTCGCCCCGCCGGCATAACTGGCTATAAATAGCCTGACACACAGGATCAATGTATGGCTCCCCCGAGGAAGCCCGATGCGAAACGCTGCGTCGGGGCCCCCTGGACAGCTCTCACCACTAAGACATTTATGGGTAAGCACAATTAACCTTCTATCTTCTTCTATGTAGGACCACAGCATGGTCTTGATTGTACAGCGGGCTCTGTTATAACCGTAATGCTGAATCCTCACCGCTGGGACGGGAGCTAACCCGCAATTTGGAGTAGCCTTTCACATCTTTATAAGCCTTGCTAGCCCTTGAAGGGAATGGGAATACTTTTCCCTATAATGGTATGTAGCACACGCTATGATTGTGAGCACCATGTATATGTGGCACTTTAAATTATATGTGATAATACAGTGAGTGCTCCCAATTGCCTGTGCATCATGACCATAATACCCATGGGCCTTTAACTCACATCACTCCTGCTGGATTGTCTCCCGTGCCCACGATTCACATTAGCTGCGGTTCTGTACCCCGTGCGGTTTGCTTAAACGCTGTCATTCTGTGTGCATGCTGTCGTCCACAATAAAATTTGATATAGTGCTTGCCATGAACCTTAATCTGTAGTGATTGATGCCCTACCCTTGCACTTCATTCTCCTCCCCCCCCCCTTTTCCCTTCCCCTGTTCCTGACCATTTAATGTATGAATTATTAACTATGTCTAATAAAATTTATATGTATTTTTGGAATATGACTCCATTTTTCTTGAATTTCTCATGGATATTGTAGTTGGCCGGTACAGGATGTGTATCAGGTAACCATCGCGACGAGAGAGGAACTTCCGCTGCCAGAGCAAGTTCCTCCCTCGTCGCGATGGTTGCCAATACACATCCTGTACCGGTGAACTACAAGAACAATGAGGCCGGCGATGGAACAGAAGATAAGGTGAAAATAATATGTATGTGTGCGTGCGTGTTTGTTTCTGTGTGTTTGTGCGTGCTTGTGTGTGTGTGTGGGCTGCAAGAGCGGGTCAGAGCGCGGTGGATGTATGAAACCAGAAGTGTGTGCGGTGAGTATTTTGCTCGTTCAGCAAAGCTTGCTCGAAAACTGAGTTACAAATTTACAGCTAGCTTTGCTCGTTAAGTGAAATACTTGCTAACTGGGTTACCCGTTAAGCTAGGTTCCACTGTATAAATGATTTTGGTTCCTAATTTACCTAAAACTGGAAAGGTTTATTCTGTTTTTATGTCCGATAGTGAGAAAAACATGCATTTGTGTCTTTTTAGATAGTGTATGTAAACTTCTGGTTTCAACTGTAGGTATTCTCTCAAGTGCAGATTCTTGTGTTAAATAATACCTTTTATTATGTTTCAGAATTGTACTAATCAGTGACAATTAAAATCCAAGCCCACACCATAGTGCTAATTTCCTATTAATGACAGCCACCTGGTAAATGGTATATGGTATATAATAATCTGTTTCTTGTTGATCCCTAATATTTTCTAAGATATTAAGATATATTTAGTGCACAGTCCTTACTGGTTAATGCTATATTATTTCTAATCCCTCAAACTAACTAACTTCCCCTGCATATACTAACTTCACAATAAGGGAAGCCAAGACCTTGCATTGATGTTGCTTTAGACTAGAAAGAGACACAATCTGAGCAATAGCTATTGGAGTGAAAATGAATATCGATTAATTCAATTCTCACGCAGTTGATTCTTGGCCCATCAATGAGCCACAGGCAAATGGAATTCTGCTTTCAAAGCATAAAATGAACCTGCGCCATGTTATACCAGAATAAAAAATAAGAGCCCATTTATATATTTTGGTCAAGACTAAAATGTATACATTAAAAACATCTTCAAACACTATAGATGGAGAAATAGGATGCAAATGCAGACTTTCATTGACTGTCCCCTATAGTAAATGACATACCATCCAATTAGCCAAAAGTTTATAGGATACTTATTATGTACTTAGTACAGTATATACATAGTATATTTCTTAACTTTTTTTTGTAATGGAGGCAAATAGCTGCTGGGTGTGAAAGTTGATGTGCATCTTTGTATTTGTTATTTCCTGAATACAATTACCTTTTTCTTCTGAAGAGATGGTTTTCTTACAGTTGTAATGGCCTGGTATGTTATGTAGTGTCGTAAACACGAATACCCTAAAAAAGCCATAACAAAAATTCCATAACCATATGTCTTATTACATTATTATATGCTACTAATTGTGCTACTGAAAAATCTGCATAACAGGATCAAATACAGCACACCTGATATCTGCGCCTTTGGGATGCTGGTAATGAGTAGACAGGTAATATTATCCAAATGTTCTGGTTCATGCCAGGGGTGCCATGCTGCCATTAGGTTTCTGCCTCTTAGTTATGCATATTTAATTAACTAAAACTGTAAGAACTTTGACTATTGAAGGTTATGCATGTATGTATTCCAAAACAGGGAAAGAGATAAAAAAGCCTATCTCACTGCTGCCGCACCTGCACCCTATTAGTTCCTGTACAGATTAGTATCCCTAGCTGCACAGCACCCTAATGGTTCCTGCATAGACTAAATTATAACTAGAAGCACAACTGGAAAGTCCTAACCCAGACTTGGCTTCCTGAACGTCCGTCGGGTTGTGTCTTGCATCTCCCGAGGAACCAGAGGTCAGTTTGCAAAGCACTACAAAGATAAGGCAAGCGTGCAGAGATAGACTGGTACCCAAAGTGAGGAAGCATAAAACAAGTGCACATGTGGAAACAGGAGAAATAAATGTAAGCAAGGGTAAGCTGCTACAACCTAACAGCAAACATAACAAAGTGACAGGTAAGACAAGTGAGAAAGCACAGTGCAAATACCAAACTGGTCTCTAAGTGCTTGGTTCTACTTGCATTTTGCATGGACAAGTGCAGTCTGATAAAACATTGGACTGCACTCTCACCAGTGCAAAACTATGGGGCAGTGTCTATCTGCGATTGATTTCTCATGCCATGTTGGCCTGAAAAATTAATTGCAGCATGCTGCGCTTGCTGAGTCTCATCTCACAGCCCCCCATACAAGTCTATGGGAGCATGTGAAACATCACACTGCACTCGCATGTCATCCAACTGCAGTGCGATCTATGCAGAGACAGGCACCGGAGGAGAAAGTGTTCCCTCCCTCTTCTCCGCAGCTGTGATACGATCGCAAGATCGCATCACAGTCGCATGACTCTCGGTTCATGCTCACAGCAGAGGGTCAGTAGCATATTGCTTCTGATGCTCTTGCATCAGAAGCTATGCACAAGTGGAACCGTGCCCTAACATGCATAAACCATTTGAGCGGGGGCTGGAACTCCTTAGCAGAATCCACATAGGAATGATTATAGCCAGCAGAGTAGGCTTAAATCAGGAGAGTATAATGGCCCCACCTGCAATGTGATAAACAGAGACCAGGTGATAATCGCACACCAAAGAAAGAAAAGCAAAGGTAAAAGTAAATACACCATTAGCACTTGGACAGTGACTGATCAGGCTGTGGGTCAGCAAGAAAGGAAACTGACCATGCAGCACAATGTCACCGGATTGAGTCCCATGGTATTTAGGAAAACAATACAATGGAAAACATGATTTCTCAATCTAATAATAATAATTTTATTTTCATAACGCGAATATATTGTACTTTACAATTAAGCAGGGACATGTACAGACAATAAAAACAAAGTAACATCTATAGAGTTCAACAGTTATAGGAGGAGTGATGGCCTTGCTAGCAAGCTTACTCTAGAAGGAAATAGGAGGGACACATTAGGTAGGAAGTGCTTGTTATGTATGGTCCAGCCAGTATTATAATAAGGGTTTTCATATAAAGCTGTATGATCCAGTCATCAGCCAGTATCTAAGTACAGTTTTTGTGTGCTATCGGATGCATGGAGAATGTGGAGACATAAATAGGAGGGAGCAGATTATAATTATCATTTAGAAGGAGGGAACAGGGGAGAGTTAGGTAAGCAAGATAAGGTAATAGGCCTGTATTAAGAGATGAATTTTTAAAGCACGCTTAAAAACATGGGGGCTAGATATTATTGGGATCATTTGGGGGTAGTGCATTCCAAAACACAAGCAGTATGAGAAAAGTCTTGGAGACAGAGGTGCGAGTTTTGGATTATGGAAGATGTCGTTGCATGTGACACGTATGAGCGACCGCTAACGATGTAAAATACTCACCAAATTGTTGATTGTTGACATGTCATCCATATTTACCATGTGTTGTGATACGCCCTATTATGTCCAGTGCCTGGTTGGATTACATGGTTGCCGGGGTTACGCGTCTCCGGTGCCATGTGTTCCTTCCTGACTTGGTTGGAGGGCGGGACATCCGGGTAATGTGAGATCCTTCCTGCTTCATTTTTCACTAGATGTGTCACTGTTTATATATTTGTTTTCACCATCAATAGTGCACTGCGTCACTAGCGGTACCGCATCATATTGGGATAGTTGTTAAACACCTATGTGTTTGCTTATCTTAGTGACCATTATGTGATCCATGTCTTAAGTCTCCGCCCACTGATTTACTGATGCCCTATCACCTGCTTGATGGGCGGCACTGTTTTGTTGCATCATACATCCCACGGCTGTGGGACTGCTACACCTGATGGTGATGATAATTAAATGAGAGGCTACTTATACCCACTGGGTTTATACTGCCATTAGGGTCTTCCTCCTTGAGAAAGCAACAGTACCGCCGTGAAACGCGCATTGGTGGTGAT